>NW_012152519.1:231040-271208 GCF_000956105.1 Propithecus coquereli | reverse complement strand
TTCTGTCCCGGTTCACCTCGGGGAGAAAGGATGTTGCTTGGTGGAAAGCGGTCCTCAGTCAAGAGGGTGGCACCAAGGTGAGTGTGTCACACCAGAAAGAACATTGGTGGGGACATTAAAAACATACTACAAAGAAGACCTAGAGCTGCTCTGGATAGTGACAGAATGGACGGACCACAGATGGTGTCTCTGCAAAATTGTCCCACCTGTTCAGCTGGGTCCAGTTGGCCAGACCTACTGAGTTTAAGTGCAAAGTAGATGTCAGGGCAACAAAATGAGCTGATCTGATGACTGACATTTGAATCTGCTAGTTCGGGCCTCAGAGAGGAACAGTTCACAGCTTACAGTACAAACACATACCCAGAGAAAGAGTGAATTCTCTCTATTTCAGAGTCGGCAAGAGGCAGGCTTCCCCTGGGCCACATGGCTCCAAGCTCTTGTGCACACACCTCTTGGGAAGACATCACCTCCATGCTGGGTTAATTTCCTGAGCTCTGTGGGTGCAGTTTATTTGGCTCCAGCCTCCCCAGCTTGGCTTAATTTTGTTTGCTTTTCCCTCAAAAAAGAGCTTTGCTCTCTACCCACCTCCGAATCAGATACTATCAGGTCTTCGATGATTAGGCGGTTCAGCGAACGGCTCTTCCGTTATAAGGCGTCAGAGTCAGGCGCAGTACCCCTGCGTCCACTCCACAGTCCACCCGATTGTGAACAGGCAAAACAAAGAGCAAGGCGCCATCCGCAAGCATCTCCTGGCTCGGACACTCACGATCCCCGTGACTCTGACCTGCAATTGCAGGAGACAAGATCTATTATAAGAGATTCCACACTGCTCGGGTCAATAAGAAGCTCTCTGAACATGAAAATTTTCTCCTCGCCACCCCAGACAGGGAACGGCAAATCTAAACACTCGTGCTGAGTAAGACCTCATCTAAACCCAATTACATGCTGCAGTGGGAGCCCAGCATAACGTGAACTCACAGAAACCTTCCAGCAATTTAAAAGTTTTATTTCAATCAGCTTTTTAGTCTCTTTCCCCAAATGCAATTGGTGTATGATGACTGAGCACCTACTTACTGCACCTACTGTGCGCGGCTCAACGTGCCGCTTCGTGCTTAAGGAGCTTGCAACATAAAGGCGGAGACCCCCATATGTAACCAGCCATGCCGTTTGCTGGCGGCGTCAGCTAGAAATGCAACCAGCAGTGGAGCCGCTTCTGCTTCCTCCCGCTGGCCTTCTCGAAGATAGAGGGTGCCGGAAGCAGACATGCCTGAAGGTGGGCAACAAGGGAAGAGAAAGAAAGGTGCCTGCACAATCTGTGCATCACACAACTGACATCGCATGACTTTAGTTTGTTTCCTACAAACCCCAGCGCTATCAGGGTTTGGTGAGCATTGGATGGGCAAGGCCCATAATGAGTTAACAACCTGTGCTAATTTCCTACTGTTGCGTGTGTGTGACAAATTACCACCAACTTAGGGGTGTGCAGTGACACCTACTTATCATCCTGTGGTTTCCGTAGGTCAGCAATTGGGCATAGTGTGGCCGGGTTCTCTGCTCAGAGTTTTGCGAGGCTGAAATCAAGGTGTCCCCTGACTATGTTCTCGTGAGAGATTCAACTGGGGAAGGAGAAACTTTTGAGCTCCCATAACTGGCTGGCAGAATTCATTTGTTTGAGGCTGTAGAATTCATGGCGGCTTTGTTCTTCAAAGCCAGCAACAGAAAGATAGTCTCTTCTGCTTAGAGCCTGCGACTTCAAAGAAGGTTTGGACCTCTTTTAAAGGTCTTGCCTAGTTGGGCCAGACCCACCCATGATAATTTTCCTTTTTATGAACTCAAAGTGAACTGCATAGGGGTCTTAATTAAATCATTCACCTTTGCCACATACCATCATTTAGAAGTGGCATCCATCATACTCACAAGTTCCACTCACACTCGAGAGGAGGAGATCATACAGGGTGTGGACATCAGGGGGTGGGAGCTTGGTAAGCACTTGGAATTCTGCCCACCACAGTGCCAGGCACCCACGTAACTATCACCAGGTGGTAGCTGTGTGTATCTGCCTCTCTGTCGATACCATCATCATCATCTCTACGTGTTAGGAAACAGAGGCTGGGCGTGGGTTAAGTAAACTGCTCAAGATCTTACAATTAGCCAATAGCAAAGCCAGATTTGAGCCCAAGCCCTCTCATTGCAAACTGCACATTCTCTCCCACACAATAATCCACTGCAAGGAACCCACTGAGAACCAAGCAGGGGTGCTGTCTTTGCATTAAGCTTGATTATCTGTAGTGGTGAAGATTCTTCCTCAGTGGTCACTCTCCGTCTTTCTTTGCTGATATAACCCCAGATTTGTTGAGCTTCAGCACAGATGTTTATGTTCTTATGACAGGTGGGCCCTCTCCCGAGACCTAAGGATACATAATTCTCACTCTGAGCCAATCATGGCACTCCAGTCCCTCTTTGGCCACTGCGTCCAGTGATGTTGGAGAGGTCCATTTGGGGCTACTGGGAAAGGTCTTCTTCCTGGTAAAGAAGAGAGGATAAGGTCTCTCCTGGTCTTCTTCATGACTTGAACATGGTGGCATGAGTTTGTGATGCTTCCAACTGGGCCACTATCTTGAAACTCTAAGGGAAGTTCCAAAAGTTAACAGAGAGCATTTGCCCAGAGCCCTGACCTTGGCAAGTGCTGACCTAATGTCTGCCAGACTTCTTGTTAGCTAGGATGAATATTCCCGTGGCCTAAGACGCTGCCAGTGGGCTTGAAGCTGAAGGTATTCCAACTGAGAGAATGAGAGGGAAGGGGAGGGAAGAGAAGGGGAGGAGGAGAGAGGGAGAAGGAGAGAGAAAGAGAGAATATGATTTGATGTAAAAGCTCTATAGCAAATCCAATGACCTGTTAGGATCTAAGGAGACTCAGCTTCTGCCCCACCACAGGGACAAACACACCTGCAGCTCAGAGTATGGGTCTCAGAGCTGGAGAAAAATAGGTCGGTTCTCATGTTCTGGTAACCTCCTCTGAATTTTCCAAACATATTTAGATTTTCTAAGAAAATATTTATTGATCAACTGAGCAAAGCCTTCAAGAATCTGGGGGACATCTGTGGGACTTAGAAACCCTTACCACTCATTGTCTTAAGATATCTATACCAGCACCAATGACTAAAGGCAAAGGAATAGGATTCGAGACAAAGACTTTTCCCATCAGCTTCTGACACTTTCAGCTAACAGTTGCCTAGATTTTTCCCCCAGGAAACCTCTACCCAGACCCAGACCATTTGGAAAACAGACTCCCTTCTCCTCCCCACGTCACCACTCTCTACGTCACCTCTTAAGCCTGGCATTATCATTGTGCCTTATTCTGAAGGCCCTGCAAGACTGACAGACAAGGAACAGGCAGAAAACCAGTTCTTCATTGTCCGTTCTGAGCCTTCTGTATGAGCCACAAACGCAACAGTTTAAAGCAGAAACGTTAAAAATGGACCAGGACCAGCTCAGATGGTTTGTAGTTCTCTCCAGTGCCCGGGGATAAGGTTCCAGAAATTATGAGCAATTACTGAGCCTTCGTCTTTGATCCAGAAGGATAAATAATTTCAGACAAAATGTGGACTAGGTCTGATAAAATAAATGCATTAGCATCCAACAGGACTCTTCCCTAAGTATAATTGCTTGTGTCCCTGACTGTGCTAATATTCTCATTAGAAACTATGTGATCAGAATCACATGACTATAGAATATATATTGCTTTACTTGCAATATACTGTGCCAGGTGGGGCATAGGCCCTGCCATCAAGAAGCTTACAGTGTAGATGAGGAGGCAAGACATGTCTGTAAAAAGTTATATAATAGGAGATTCAAATGTCATTTCTAGACAATGAGCAAAGAGATAACCTAAGGCAAGACATGATTAATTGCCAAATGAATTGTTCGGACAGTAATGACAAAAGGTCAGAGTAGAGAGTGATTGCTTCGGTCTAGGGTAATCAAGGAAGGCTGCATCATCCTGGGATTAGAGCTATGGAGACAAGATGGGGCAGGGAGTGAATGAGTTTAATATCTGCTCCTCCAAAAGGGATGTTGAAAATAAGCCTGGAAAGGAAGACGGGAGCCAGCATTCAGAACATCTGTGTTCTTCTCTACTTCAAGAGGAGACTTCGTTCTGATGAATTCTCCTTGAAATATCAGATCATGTCATAGGGAATTGGGGAGGGGCTGTGGGACAGCGAATGGAAGTGGTTTCCTTGGAAATAGCCTACAGTCTTACAAAAATGGGTCTTAGCTCCATGACTAAGTGCCTGGTTGAACTGGACCCAACATGGACCATGGAAAGGAAGCACGTCCAACTGTACTCGCTCTACAGATGCTCTTCGTAAAATGAAGAAGAAGCCCTAGAATTTCTGCTCCTGGAAAAAGTAAGTGGTATTGAACTTTCCTTCCTGCTATGAACACCTATAAACCTGGACCAAATATATTATACAAGGAAATGTTTTCACGCACTGGAAAATAGCAAAGGAACTCAATCTCTGAGAGAGAAAAACATATGAGGTGAAACTGACATTCCCTCAGCTCTCTTCCTGGGGACAAGGCAGTGCACGGTGGTCCCGCAGAGCTGAAGGGGCAGAGACTTGACTTTGGTGACACTGAAACAGCTGAAATTTCTGAGGAAGAATACTGCATAAAAAGGAGCTGAAATAGGGGCCCAGAAGCCTACTGGAGTTTCCCCATGGCTGTGTGGTCAAGGGCTGGGCTGTGTTCACACAAGACATGGCTTTTTGAATATGAGCAGAGAGTGGCTCTTATGAGGTCCAGAGAAGAACAAGACCAGAAATCTCACAGCACTGGGAAGAGGTCTCCTTAGCAATCTGGAGCTTCTGTTAAAACGCCATAAAAGGTACACATTAGAAGTGAGAACCATGATCCAGGGCAAGAGCTACCCCAGACACCCTAACTCTTCAACAAAACCTAAAACTAAGGTCAGACAGGATTCAGAAGAGAAGCCTGTAAGTATACCATCTCACAGAGAAAGGCTCAACACTGTTTAAAGGAAGACAGTATCATATAGATTTCTTACAATGTATCATACACAATGTCCAGCATTAAAAACATTACTAGAAATACATAAAACTGAGAAATTTTTATTTATCATCAAAAGAAACTGTTCAATACAAACATCCCATGGATGACAAAGATGATGGGATTAGCAGACAAAGATTTAAAGCAGCTCTGATGAATATGCCGAAGGACTGATTAAAAGTATAGTCTGCGAGCATAAATGCACTGGGAATCTCATCATGGTAATGAAAGTGCATATATATGCTTCTCAACTTACAATGAGGATACGTTTCAATAAACTCATCATAAGCTGAAAATATTGTAAGACAAAATGCATTTAACACATTTAATGTATGAAACATCATAGCTTAGCCTAGGCTGCCTTAAATTTGCTCAGAACACTTACATTAGCCTACATTTGGGCAAAGTCATCTAACACAAAGCCTATTTTATAATAAAGCATTGAATGTCTCATGTAAGTTATAAAATATTTTACTAAAAGCAAAAAACAGGATGGTTGTACAGGTACTCGAAATATGATTTCTACTGAATGCATATCACTTTGGGGCCACTGCAACATCAAAAAACCTTAAGCCAAACCGCCTTAAGTTTGGGACCGTCTGTCCTTAAAAATAACCAGTGGAAACTTTGGAGCTGAAAACTACTATATCTGACATAATAAAAATTACTAGATAGGCTTAACAGAAGATTGAAGATGAAATAAGAAAAGGTCAGAGAACTTTAAAAAAAGAGAAAGAGTTTATCCAATCTGAAGAACAGGGAAAAAAAACGAGTTTAAAACTGTGAGCAGAGTTGCCCTGTGGGATAATTTCAAATAGCCTAACATACGTGCAATTGGAATCCCAGAAGGAAAGGAGAGAGAGAGAGAGAGAGAATTAGAAGAAGGCATAATGAACAAAATTTTTGATAAATTCACTGGAAAACACTGACAAATCCAAGAAGCACAGAAGACCCTACATAGATAAATACAAAGATAACCATGCCTAAGTACATTATGGTCAAACTGCTGAAAACTACAGCTAAAGAAAAAAATCTTAAAAGCGGCTAAATCACAAATATAATGAACAACAATATGAATGATGGTTGACTTCTTGTCAGAAATAATGAAGGACAAAAACCAGTGGAATGACAATTTTATTTTTTTTCCTTTTTTATTTGTATACATGCATGGGGTACAAGTGCAATTTTGCTGCATTTATATTAATTAATTGCATGCTGGTGACGTCAGGGCCTCAGTGCACCCATCATGGAGCAAGTCACATTGTACCCACCAAGCACCTCCCACCATCCACACCCTCCCACCCCGCTCGCCCCTCCAAGTCTCCATTGTCCATCACCCCACACTCTGCTTCCACGTGTCCATATCATTTAGCTCCCACTTGTAAGTGAGCACTTGCTGTATTTGTCTTTCTGCATCTGACTGGAACAACCCAAGTGCCCATCAATATGTGAGCGGATTAATAAAATGTGGTATATGTGTACCATGGAGTTCTACTCAGCCATAAAAAATGGTGAACTAATACTTCTTGTATTAACCTGGATAGAACTGGAGACTATTCTTCTAAGTGAAGTATCACAAGAATGGAAAAACAAACACCACATGTGCTCGCCACTAAATTGGAACTAATCGACCAACACTGACGTGCACATGTGGAAGGAACACTCATCGGAAAACAAGCAGCAACATGGGTAGAGCTGGAGGCTGTTATCTTAAATGAAATTACAACTTGAAAGCACAAAAAGAAACTGTTAATGCAGAATTCTATACCCAATGAAAATATCTTTCAAAAAGGAGAGTGAAATTAGAAACAATGTGGAGAGAACGTGTTGCCATCTGAACTTCTCCATAAGAAATACTAAAGAATATTATCCAAGCTAAAGGAAAACGGTACCAGGTGGAAATATGTATCCACAGAAAGGAATACGGAGCAAAGAAAATGGTAAATGTGGAGCTAAATATTTTTTTAAATACAGCTTATTCCTTCTATTAATTTTCTTAAAAGGAAAGCTATTGACTGAGGAAAAAATAGTATTATTATATAACACAGGTTTTATTATAACATACATAGAATTAAGATATATCACAACAATAGCACAAAGGCTGAGAGAAGCAGGTAGAATTATATTTTTGTAAAGTTCTTACATTTGCGAAGACTGAAATGATACAGTATCTGAGTAGACAGTATAAATGAAGGATATACACTGCAATCCTAGAGCAAATTCCAAAATAAGAAAACTACAAAATAAGTAATAAAATAGAAATTTAAAAAACTCTAATATGTTTGTTATACTAATTTTTTCCTATCAATATGGCACTGGTCCCCCAATATCTGTTCTCCACTTCCTTCATTGTAGTAGATTTTCCCGTTGGGTAGTAGCTGACCAGAGAGAAAGCTGCACTTCTCGGCCTCCCTTGCAGCTTGATACGATAATCAGACTAAAGCATTGCCAGTGGAATGTGGTCAGAAGTGACAAATGTGTAACATCCGTGTCATTCCCTTGAAATGCAGGATGACATGGAAGGCAGGGAAGAGCACTGAAACAGGAAACAATCTCAGCTCCTGGATAACTTTGCAGAAAAGGGCCATGATGCTAACTTAGAAGCTTATATGAGGGAGAAATAAACTTTCATTTTGTTTAAGTCACTGTTGTTTTATGTCCCTGTTATACGTAGTAAAACTTAAATTCTAATCAGGACAGTTGCTATATGTCAACTCTAGGATTTGCATATAACAGATGAACAGAGTGTTCAAATCCACACAACAAATATTAATAAATCACCTGACAGAAGCTGGGCCTGGTGTCAGGCACTAGAGTGCACTGGTGAACGAGATAAAACTTGACCTTGTCTATGCAGGATATGTATCTCGAAGCGTGCCCCCCCCTCTGTTTTCCTTGTAAACTTCCTTGCATTTGACACTCCACCTCCCCAGCAAGCATCTCTAACTTCCTGCAATGAGACTTCCCTCTGCTTGACGAAACTCGCTCTTTGCAAAGTCATTAAAAATAAACCCACCAATGTTCTTCTTCTGGAAATGGAAAAGCAGCTCTTATCAGACAGACACTCTCACAACTGACAGCTATAAACTTCAGAAGACACCGGAAGTAACCACACTCAGGCAGAAATCGGAAGGGACCCCCACGCTAGAGAGAAAGGACTGGCCTGGGTAAGTTTCTTTCTGTCCGAGGTCAGGACCGCACCAGGGATACGAGGTGGATAAAACTCAGAAAGAAACTAACATTGAACAGGCTTGAAAAGCCAGGCGAAGGATTTGGGGCAATGTCATCAGCTGGAAAGATAGGAGGAGGGGTGATTCTAGACAGAAGACAGCCTCAAAGCAGGAGCAAAATACTCTGTGTATAAACGCTGCCTGCGTCGCTGGAGGCCCCTGAACTACACATGCACAGAGACTCAACTTGCCTTCCTCCGCAGGGAGAAAGAAACTGAGTGACAATGAAAATACACTGTGTCAAAATTTGTGGGATGTTGCTAAAGCAGCAATACGAAGAAACATATAGCTTTAAATATTTATATTAGAGAAGAAAAAAGGTCTAAAATCAGTGGTCTAAGATGCAACATAAAATGCCATGAATAGAAGAACAAAGTAAACAGAAAAAAAGAAATAAATATAAGAGCAGAAATCAATAAAACAGAGAAAAAAAATAATGAAACAAAATGTGTGGGCTTTGAACATTTTTTAAAAATGGTAAACATGTAGATACCAATCAAGAACAAACCAGACATAACACAGACGGGCTCCGCCAGGCAGTGCGAGGCATGTCACCGCAGGTCCCACAGACACTGCAGGACAGCAAGGGAATGTTAAGAACAACTTTTTGCTGCTAAATTTAACAAGTTAGGTGAAATGGACAGATTTCTGGAAAAATACAACTTATCAAAACCGATATAAGATGAAATAGAAACTACAAATAGCCCAGTATTTATTAAACCAGTAGATTTTATTTTCAAGAATCTTCTGACGGGTAAAGCTCCAGGCCCGGATAGTTTCACTGGTGAATTCTATCAAGTATTCAAGGAAGAAATCATATGATCCTCCATGAACGCTTTCAGAAAAGATAAAAGAAGGGAATTTCTTCCAAATTGTTTTATGAGATCAGCAGTACTGAGGCTGCCAAAACATGAAAAATGCATAAGGAAGAAAGAAAGAAGGAAGGAAGGAAGGAAGGAAGGAAAGAAGGAAAGGAGGAAAGGAGGAAGGGAGGAAGCGGAAAGAAGAAAGAAACAAAGGAAGGAAGGAAGGGAGGAAGGAAGGAAGGGAAAACTGTAGCTCACTATCTCTCCTGAACATAGCTGCAAAAATTCATAATAAACTTTCAGTAAATTAAAATCAGCAATATACAAAAAGATAATGCATTATGTTGGGTTGTATTAATGTTAAGAATTCAAGGTTGATTTAATATTTGAAAATCAACCAACAGGATTCACCGTATTAACACCATGAATCAAACGTTAGTTTAAATAAATTCAAAAAAGCATTTGACAAAATTGAGTACCAATTGATGTTAAAAATTACCAAGTTAGGATTTTAAGTTTTCTCAATCTGACACAAAATAAAAATGAAAACACCTAACAGCCGAGTCCACACTGAATACTATCTTGTGAGCTGCCTTCCCCCTAAGAAGAGAACAAGGTGAGGTTGTTCGCTCTCATCATTTGTAGTCTAACTGAGTAGGCATTTCAGCCATTATAATGAGTCAAGAAAAATAAACACATAAAGATTAGGAAGGAAGATGAACATCTATCTCAGCTCACAGGTGGATGACTTCTTTAACAGGAAATCCTAAGAAATCTGCAAACAACTGTCATAACCAGTAAGTAAATTCAGCTGTGTCATAGAGATGAGCTCAGCACAAACAAATCAATCACAATTCTATAAACTAGCAATGGACCATTGTAAATTTAATTTTAAAAGTCCATTTATATTTAATATAGGTTCCATTTATATTACTCATAGCTTCATTAATTATAAATTAATTGAGAATAAATTTAATAAAAGTTGTACAAGAGCGCTGTACTGAAAGTCATGACACGAAGCTAAAAGGAATAAAGGAGCTAAGTGAATTGAGTTGTCCGTGGGATGGAAGGCTTGATCTTAAGGTTAGTTTTCCCAAAATTGATCTGCAAATTCAACTTAATCACAATCTATGTTCCAGTGGGCATCTATGTAAGATTTGATGAGCTGAATCTAAAATGTATATGAAAATTCAAAGGACCTAGAATAGCAAAAACAATGTTTGAAACAAAAGAATAAAATTATTTAGAATATCTGTTTCCAAGTTAGTGTGGTATTGGCATTCACACAGACGTAAAGATTAGCTGAACAAAATACAGCGCTGGACAAACACGTACATGGTCAATCGATATTCAGCAAGGGTGCCAAGGTCATTGCTAAGGAAACAATATCCTTTGTGACAAGTGGTTCTGAAACAACCAGCTACCCATGCTGTGAAATGTGAATTTTGATCTCTACTTCTTACCTTACACAAAATTTAATTTGAGATGGAGACTAGCCCTACATATAAAACTTAAAATTATAATATAAAGCTTCCAGAATAGAAAATTGCAGAAGAATATTTTGTGACTTGGAGGTAGGCAACATTTTCTTAGACAGGACATAGAAAACAATAACCATAAAGGAAAAAAATGCCTTCAACTTCATCAATATTTCAAATTTCTGCTCAGCAAAAGACTCAATGAATAACATGAATGGACAAGCCATAGAAAAGAGAAAATGTGTTATGGAACATATAAAGTACCCCTGCAATAGTAGCAGGAATTCAACATCAAAAAGAAAAAACAAAACAAAACAACCCGATTAAAGAGAGACAAACTTTTGAGCAGACACCTCTCAAATGAAGGTATGTGAATGATCGATGAGCACGTGAACAAGTGCTCAATATCGTTAGTTTTCATGCAATATCAGTCAATATCATACGAATGCAAATTAAAATCACAATGTGATGGAACCTGACATCCTCTAGAATAGCTGAACTTAGAAAGACTAACAATACGAAATGTTGGTAAGGACGAGGGGCACCTCAACTCTCGTACATTGTTGATGGGAGTGTAGAATGGTACAGTTTCTTAGGAAAATGGCCCGGCATTTTCTCATAAGAGTTAAAAAAAACATGCAACATTCCATTCCTGGGTTCGTTTGCATGAGAAATGCAAGCACATGTCCACAAAATGATTTATGTGCAAATATAGTAGTTCCTTCCTAATAGTAAAAAACTGGAAATGGCCCAGTGACCATCACCAGGAAAAGAAGTAAAAAAGTGTTAGTGTATTTGTACAATGGAATTCTACTCCAAATTTTAAAAGAATGGACTGCTGATACATACTACAATATGGATGAATTTTAAAAATTAAAAATAGGCTAGATCAGCAGTCCCCAACCTTTTTTGGAACCAGGGACCAGTTTCATGGAAGACAACTTTTCCACAGATGGGGTGGGGATGGTTTCAGGATGATTCAAGTGCATCACATTTACTGCGCAGTCAAACCTCTCTGCTAATGATGATCTGTATTTGCAGCCGCTCACAGCATTAGCATCACTGCCTCAGCTCCACCTCAGATCATCAGGCATTAGATTCTCATGAGGAGCTCCAATCTAGACCCCTTGCGTGTGCAGTTTACAGTAGGGTTCGCTGCTGTGGGAATCTAATGCCACCGCTGACCTGACAGGAGGCGGAGCTCAGGCGGTGATGCCTGTGATGGGGAGCGGCTGCAAATGCAGATCAAGCTTCACTCACTTGCCCCACTGCTCACCTCCTGCTGCATGGCCCAGGACTTGGGGACCGCAGACCTAGAAGAAAGAAACGTTACACCAAAGAGCATATATTGTATATTTCCATTTGTATGTTCTAGAATAGGCAAAGCCATAGTAAAAAAAAATTCAAAATCGGAGAAATGGTTGCAGTAGGGGAGGGGCGGGGCCAACTGAGAAGAGGCAGGAGAGAACGTTCTTGGATGACGATATGGTTTGAGTCACACTTAAATTTCTGAATATTTTTATTTATTTGGGACTAATACAAAACCACAATGAGATATCACCCCACACCTGCTAGGGCAGTCATTATATTTAAAAAAATACCAAAAAATAGCAAGCGTGGGCGAGGATGCAGAGAACCTGGAAAACCTTGTGAACTGTTGGTGGGAATGGAAGTGGAAAGCGGTACGGCAGTTCCCCAAGAAAATTAAAAGAAGAATTACCATACGGTCCACACACTCCATTTCCGAGTATATGCCCAAAGAATTGGAATCAAAATCCCAAAGAGATATTTGCATCCACGTGTTCCCAGAAGCACTGTTCTCAGTAGCCAAGATGTGGAAACAATCGCATGTCCGTGGATAGATGGATGGTACAGAGATGCGGTCTATCCATACAGTGGAAATTATTCCGCCTTAGAGAAGAAGGAAGTTCCGACACATGCAGCAACATGGATGAAACCGGAAGGCGTATGTTAAGTAAAACAAGCCAGTCACTGAAGTGCAAGTTCTGCATGATTCCACTTACAAGAGGTATCTAAAGTAGTCAAACTCAGCTGGGCGCGGTGGCTCACGCCTGTAATCTAACCTAGCACTCTGGGAGGCTGAGGCAGGCACATCACTTGAAGTCAGGAGTCCGAGACCAGCCTGAGCAACAGTGAGACCCCGTCTCTACTAAAATTAGAAAAAATTAGTTGGGCATGGTGGCGTGCGCCTGTAGTCCCAAGTACTCAGGAGGCTGAGGTAGGAGGATCCCTTGAGCCCAGGAGTTTGAGGTTGCTGTGAGCTGTGATGACCCACTTCACTCTAGCTGGGGAGACAAAGTGAGACCGTCTCAAAAAAAAAAAAGTCATATTCATAGAAACAGAGAGTAGAATTTTCCTGCTGTGGAAAATTTTAGTGGTTCTGTAACATCTACAGAAAAACAAACCGGTTGTGTGTTAGTCTGGGTTCTTCAGAGTAACTGAATCGATAGGATACACACACACACACACACACACACGCACACCCCTATACATTCACACACACACACACACACACACACACACACACAAAAGCAACAAGCGGGAGGCCCAGGAGAGCCAGTGGCGTAAGTTCCAGTCCACGTCTGAGTTGGAAGGAGGAGACCCACATCCCGGCTTGAGGACAGTCAGAGAAGCAGGTCCTTCACGCTCAGCCTTCTATCCCATTAGGCCATCGTCAGACTAGACGACGTCCACACATGTTGGGGGACCACCTGCTTTGCTCAGTCCACCAATCCAAATAGTAATCTAATCCAAGAGCGCCCTTGCAGACACACCCAGAACTCGAGTGTAACCAGGCACCTGGGCACCCCGTGGCCCAGTCAAGTGGGCACTGGCCAAGACAAACATGGCGAGCCTGTACCCCTCAGCCCCACCTCCCCTGGCAGGGCCCTTCTCCCTGTCCCAGGTGCTCTCTGGGCTGCACCTGTCGCATCTGTGTCCTGCTCTGCTCACCACAGACGCTCTCCTTGGTCTGCACCCGGGGAAAGTCCACCATCCATTGAGGTTCAGCTCAAAAGATGGCGCCGCCTTTATGTCGCCGGAGACCTGGATTTGCACGTCCCTCTGCTTCCAGCCGTCTCTCTGTGGATGTCTCAAACACGGCCTTTCCAGAACAGAAGGTCAGATGTTCCTCCAAGCTCTGCTTCTTCCCAGGTGCCCCACACTACTAAAGGGGCCGCCACTGACCCAGGTGGACCCGAGGCTGTCCCGTACGCTGTGACCAGCCCGTCAGGAAGCGCAGGCGACTCTACTCTCCAGATCGATGCCTGACCCGACCCCTCCAACCTCCTCGGGGCTGCCAAGCTGCTCCAGGCCGCCTCTACCTCCCCTCGGAGGCCTCACGATGCAGGTCCACTAGTTCTCCTGTCACCCCGCTGCGCCCTCTCCCCTCGCACACAGCTTATTCTCAGCCAGCGGCTGGGGGGAGCCTGGCTGGATGTCACCAAGATCGTGGCTTTCAGCGGCCTTTGCCTCACCCGGATGAGAGCCAAACCGCTTCCCGTGCCCTAAAAGCCTTCACAGGTCTGTCCCTAGTGGCCTGCGGGTCCCTGTTTCTGACCCCCTTCCCCTCACTGGCTCCGTGCCAGCCACACGCAGCTCCTCCCCCTGCCACGTACCTGCCAGCTACGAGATCCTCTCTCAGGAGCACTGCCCTGGAAGCGCCCGCTGCCAAGAGCTGTCTCGTGTCAGAAATTGGAAGAGCCGGCTGCCCGAGGCCCCCACGCCCCATCCCTCTCCTCCCCTTTGCTCTGCCTTAGTTTTCTACAAAACATCTGCATCAAGCTGGTTCTCCAGAAGCAGACACCAGGACGGGGTCGACCATGCAGGATGTTATTAGGGAAAATGTCCCTGAAAGAAACCGGGAGGGAACCCGAAAAGCCTGGGAGGGCCGGAGCCCCTGCAGTTCCACCCCAGTGAAGGGAGCAGGGAGAAGGCTGGTGAAAGCCGGGCTGCCGGGAGGTCTCAGGTCGCTTTGGCAAAGCCGTTGTGGAGTCCTCAAGCCAAAGTTGGCCAAGAAGGGAGTCCCGCATCTCCCAGCGACGGGTTGCCTTGGAACTCCTGCAGCACTCAGTTCTCGCCCTGGGTGCAAACACAGGCATGACTGAAAGCACCCTGGTCAGTCACACTCCTTATAGGGGGAGGGGATTCTCAGGGTGGCCACAGGACCAGACAGCCCACGTCTATCCACGCTCCTTTCTGGCTGCCCCCTCCCTTTTGTAAGGTGCACAACCGGAAGACCTGTTTCGTTCACTCCTAATCCTGGCACCTAGAATAACGCCTGGCACATAGTAGATGCTCAGTTAAATGTCTTGCCTGAAAAAATGAATTAATGAGTGGATGAATGAATGAATGAATTTATAAACCCAGGAAGGCTTCCTTTCTTGTTCTCTTTGAATCCATAGGACTCTATATACACCTCCCTTTCCACACAGAGTTTTACCATCTTTTCCTTTCATTGCCGACTCAGATGTGGGTATCAAGGGCTGGGTCCTGTTCACGTGTATTTGGCTTCATCATGGTACCAAGTTCCTCTCAGAGATCAGGTAAACATCTGCTTGATCAATCCCTGCTGGTCTTCATTTGATTTTCAGGACACCCATGTAAGCAAGGGCAGGACCAGGTTGCCCATCTCGCGTGGGACGTGGACTCATAGTTGCTGATCACGTTCTAACACCATCGTTTACACACCCCATCTCAGGCAGCCCCCGAGGTCTTAATCTTCCTCCATCCTCACCCCCATTCAACGGATGAGCCAGCTGAGACTTGGGGAGTGACAGAGCAGTGATGAAAGTCAGAGCTGCTGCCCTTTTCCCATGCCGTGGGTGGCCTGCCCACAGCTCCAGCTCCCCGTGGGCCGGGGTCCAGCACCACCTGGGCAGGGTCTCCAGGGAGCTGCAGGCTGGCAAGCTCGGGAGGGCTGGCAGCGCCAACCTGCAAGCCCCTCCTCCCTCCATGGGGCTCTGTCACCCATTTACCTTGAACTCAGGAACTGCAACGGTATATGAGTGAACAGGTTAATCTTGGGACAGTGCCTTGGAATTCTGAAATGAGAGCTACTCAGAAAGCCTGGCCACGATCATTCATTGTTATTAATAATAAAGTCAAAGGAAGTGGAGTCAAGGCGCGCAGTGCTTTGTAGATTGATGGATCGCTGCCTCCCATTGCTATTTGCTAATGCCATTACTTTTAAAGCTTAATCTTCCTGTAACCATTTTTCAATAATCAGGGAAACTAAATTAAATTAAATGCAACTCCTTGCTATTAAGTATCGCATCTTGCTTACCCTGCTGTAAGGATATTGACTCGGGGAGCAAGGTCTAAGCTGCCTTTTTGCTGCCCTGCCTCCAATTCTTCATGCCGCTCCCGCCTCCGCATTTCTCCTCCTAATGCACAAATTTTGACCAGTTTGGACAAAGCTCACGGATTCTGAAATTTGCTCACAGCACCACAAAGCTTGCACCTCTCATTGGAATCCTTGTGTTAAGTTAATGCTGACAAAGTCTGAAACGGCAGGACCTCATAAATCACAACCAATGTCATATCGCAAATCTCAGAATAACAAGAAGTTTTTCCCGATGTGAACAAATGCCTGCTTGCTCTGAGTACTTTGTAGCTCTATGCAAGTTTGTACAACAAAGTATCAAGGCGGCCCTTTGAGTTTTGTTGTAGTGGCCTGAAAGCTATAGATTTATTTTTAATGAAGGATAACCCACATTGGGGTTTGTTTGGGATTAGCTTCCTTCTGTACAAATCTTCAGCAGGGAAGAAGAAGAAAAAAAGATGGTCAGTGCCTCATACACATCTGCGGTTGCCATAAGGGGATGTTTTAAAGATAGTGCCACACAAAGAGTGTAAAAATAAATTAAGGAGCCTTCCGAGCTGTGCATCAGAGACAGTAGCACCATCTGCTTTAAGTAACATTTATTTTCCTGAAAAAAAAAATGTGTTCTAAAACTGAATAATGTCCCTGTAGTCTAAATATTTGCTCTCCATGAGCATCCTGGGAATGATATGCAAACGTCCCAAGAAAATTCAGGAGGCATTACAAAATATTGAAATGAAAAGAAACAAAGTTATTCTACTATGCAGTGTGTTCGATTGCTATGTAAATGTGAGAACATTATTATTTATTGCTTTTTCAGCTCTGACAGTTGGGAATATTGCAGTATCGAAAGACATCTGTTGCGTGCAGCAGGGGCGTCTGCAAAACTGCGATCAGGATGGATCGGGCTGTTTCTGGCCCCCTGGGTGCAGGTGCAAGTCACAGCGAGAAACAAACCGCACTGAGCTCTTTGCAGCCACTTGCTTGGCGCGAGTTAAACACTCCGGGAGGGTGTTCCGGAACGTTATACGTTAACTCTGCTTAACGCCTGGATTCCATTTCCCGCAGTCTGACTCAGCAGGTCAGATTCCGCAGGTCAACTAAACTGTTCCGTGTTCTGAGTAAACCACCAGGAGCCGTTCAGGGAGGTCGTCAACAGCACAGGCAGACCTGGGTGCCGGCCCCTGTAACTTGCTGGTTACGGAGCTTCACTGGGTCTCAGTTTCTTTAACTATAAAGTGGGGATAATGACACTCTGTATGCACAGGATTGTTCAGAGAATGCAATTATCTAATGCACATCAAGTGCTTAGAGCCGTGGCTACCAGGACCGCTGTTCTCGGGTTGCTTTTCCAGCAGACACCAAAGCTCTAATGGGGTCCTAGGGGAGCTGAGATGAAAAATATATCTGAGACATCTTGGACAGCACACTCTGAAAATTTTATTGGCACATGACGGGGGGCATTCGATGGAGAGATAGGATTCAGTAACTTGTGGCTGCAACCTTTGAAATTTGTCCTGCAGAGTCTCGGGCCAATTGCCTTGTTCTAGCCTTTGATATTTTAGAGCTGCCAGAAGCAGTTGCACCGAGCCCCAAACACCAGATCTGAAATGTCCTAAAGACGCCGTCTCACCTTCCCCTCGCTCACTCAGAGGGCCTGACAGTGACACTAAGCAAACCTTAACGAGCGTCCAAAACACACGGTTATACAACGCCTGCCCACTCAAACCGTTCTCACTGTGCCTCCCCCAGCAATGGAAGAAAGATTCTGTTTGCTAACAATTCACTGCAAGACATTATTTTAATAAATCAGATTCCTCCGTGATAGTTATTTATCATACCTCAATACCTAGATAACATTTAGTTAGCAAATGCTCACTCTGTGCTAAGCACGGTGTTATTATTATTATTTATGTTATTGCTATTATTATTAAACCCACTTTCTTAACGATTTCTACAAGTATACAGTGAGCACACTGGTCACTTAATTGCCAGTGAAGTTTACGGGTTCTTAAGGGTCTTGGTTCCCAGGAACAACTTATTTATTCTCACGGTTCTACACTGAGAATGAGCAAGGACACATGGTTGTCACATGCTTGGGAGCGTGAAAGCAGCAAGCGTGCACTGAGAGAGTGTGGTCCTGACTAACTCCACTTTCTGCTTTTCCCCTTAATTAAACAGTTCCTGCAGGTCCAGGGGCTCTCAGGGTGGGCACCTGAGCCCAGCATTGACAGCAACGTCTCCAGAGAGCCATGGCGACGCCAGTGTGCTGGGGCCCACAGAGCCTGGGGATGGGGTTGGCTGCAAGCCACAGTGAGCTATGCCCTCCCTTCACCCCTCTGGGAGCTGGGGGGACTCATGTGGTTCCCACCTGGGGCTGGGGGGGTGAGAGGGCAGGGGAGGGCCCCCCGCAGCAGAGGAGCTGGGCAGGGGGGTATTCCAGGTGTTTCTGGAGCTATAGGGAGACGCCAAGGCTGACAATGGTGCCAAAGAATGTGGGGGAAGATGTGTTGTTGCAGAAAGACTGGAGCCAGAGAGAGCCCATAGGAACGTGGGGCTCTGAGGACAGAAAGGTGACAATGACCCATGGCCACGGCGGGGGAAGGGCCAGGGAACAGTCTCTACAGAGGAGGACACGCCAACCGAGGGAAAGAAAACAACACGTGGGGGTGGTGCGAACGGTATCAGGAGAGAAACTAACAAAAAGAACTAGATTGGAAATCGATGAAGCCAAAGATAGACACAGGATGGGGACACGCAGGCCACAGGGCCGGCTGGGTTCAGGCGGGAAAGAATGCTGCGGGCAGCACGCGGGGCGGAGGCGGGAGACGGTGTCTGCGACTGCAGAGGACACAGCTCGGCACTGACAAGCAGACAAGGGGGCCTCGGGCGCAAGGGCCACGCCCACAGGGCTGGACCCTCTGGACAAAGGCAGCGCAGACGACAGCCAGAGAAGAGGGATTGTAGGAGGACAGATTGGACGGCGGAGACAGCCGGGCACCCTGAGCTGCAGGTCGATGTCATTCAGCGAGGCAGGACGTTTCTCTGTTCCGACACTCGCTACCACTTTTTGAAGAGCCACTGTTTGTTGCTTTCCTCAGTGTGGGCCAGGCATCCTGTGTGACTGTCCATGCATCGTCCCTGCCCGGTCACCAGGGACCCCAACCAATGTCTACGGTAAGAAATGTGGCTCCTTCGGCATCAGGAACAGTGAACGGAGCAGGCAGGGAGTCGGCTTTTTACACAGCACAGGTGACCCCTCGCCCGGCAGGCAAACCCTCATTCCCATCTGGGCGGTTCCCAAATCTCCCACCTGGCTCCACACGGCGGGGGGAACCGAAGGCGCGTGCAGCTAGACCGCCAGCAGCAACGCCGCCGGGCTCCTGCAGTCAGCGTCATTGTAACACTTCCTGGTCTAGTTCTATTTGCTCCTTTCCTCAAAGGTTTATGGATTCCATTTGCCTGAGTACCTGCCGTGGACCGAACTCCACGTAGGGCGAAATTAAAAATAAATAAATAAATAGAAGTCAAGAAAGAAGCAGGATTTGATCCGGGCTCTGAAGGTTGGTTATAAAAACATGGAGGCCATGTTTTGCAATCTCCCAGGCAGACTGAGTGTGAGTCGGATGCCCAGGAATGTTTACATGGTTGCAAACCTCAGAGCGGGCCGGGGTGGGTGATGGGCAGCAGGGATACCAGCAGGTGGGGGCCCCACCAGGGGTTGGGGGAGCCCATATCCAGCTATGCCCTGCTGACGCTGCTTTCTCATGCAGCACCCATCAAGGAACCCAACGCTCCTGGTGTGGACCAGAGCGACAGGAGCCGGAAGAGGAGCGCCCCCACCCCCCTACTCTCCGTGACTCCAGGATCCTCAGGGGAGCTGGGATGCTGTCAGGCGGTTCAGAGAGGATGCCCTGGTAAACAAGACGAAAAGAGCAGTGATGAAGCTGTGTGCTCAGGCCGTGACTTTGAACACCTGCAAGCGGGGAAGTGGCGAATGCTCCGTCGTTGCAATTAGACACCTCCAAGCAAAACACGGGCGACATGAGGGAGGTGAACTGTGCCAGACACAGAAGAGGTGGGAGGATGGGAGAGCCCGGATGAAGGAAGAGCCACAGAGCTTTGCCCAGTGCAAAGACACTTTCTTAAGCAACACTCAGCTGAGGGTTTTGCCGGTTTCTCTCTGGAAGACCATTGGATGATGACAACCCTTCCACGGAGATGCTTTCATTGTTGATTGCTTTTGCATAGCTTCACCCCGTGCATCGTCCGTGAGTAAGTTCTGGATAAGATCGTGGGCTTTGGAATCAGGCAGACCTTGGGTTTGCAGCCCCAGCTCTGTGCCTGACGGGCTATGTGATTAAATGTTTCTCCTGTACCAGGCACAACGCCAGTTGTGCAATAAACGGTGGATGTTCTCTTCTCTTCCTCCTTCTCCTTCCCATTACTGTTATTCTTGTTGCTGAAATAAAGAGCTCTTGGGATGGTTGAAGCTGCATCTGGAACTGCATCTCAGTTAAATCCTTGCTCACGATTTCAAGCAGGGTCCATGTGTGTGGAATGGATGGGCCACATCTGCAGCCCCTTTGATCTGTGGGGAGACACAACCTTGCTTTCCAGTTCTGACCGTAGCGCCTTCACACATGTTATCCTGTGTGGACACCGCCATTGCCCGGTGCACGGGGCCAGCTCTGTGGGCCTGCGGCTCGTGTAGTCACGTGGGCCTGACACGCAGGTGGCCCGTGCACTCGGTTTCATGCTCTGCTGTCTGCACCTGGAATCTCTTAATAGTTTTTTAATAAGAGAGCCTGCATTTGCATTTTGCACTGTGCCCCACAAATCGCATAACGTCTGCCAGGGATTTTATTCCCCACATTCCGCAGCTGGGGAAGGCAAAGCCAAGTTAAGTCAAAGAAGCAAGGGAGCAAGATGATTGCATCATAAACACTCAGAGTTGCACAAGTTCCTTGATTTTTTTTTTAATTGTGGTAAAATACACATAACATAAAATTCACCATTTTGACTATTTTAAAGTAATCGATTCAGTGGCACTTAATACCTTCACTGTGTTGTGCAGCCATCACCACTGTCTAGGTCCAGAACATTTTCGTCACCCCCAAAGCAAACCCTGTACCCATTAGCAGTCACCCCGTTTTCCCTGCCACCAGCCCCTGGCAACCACTAATCTGCTTTCTGTCTGCGATGGTTAATTTTACATGTCAACTTGACTGGGCGAAGGGATGCCCCGATACCTGGTAAAGCACTCTTCCCGGGTGTGGCCGTGAGGTGTTTCCAGGTGAGATGAGCCGTTGAATCGGTAGACTGGATAGGGAAGGTCACTTTCACCAGTGTGGGTGGACATCATCCAATCCACTGAGGGCCCGGACAGAACAAAGAGGCGGAGGAGGATGAATTCCTTCTGTCTCTCTCTCTCTCTTTCTCTCTGCCTGAACTGTTTTCTCTTTCATTTTTTTTCACTATTTTTTTTTTAATGGAGATGAGGTCTTGCTCTGGCTCACGTTGGTCTCAAACTCCTGAGCTCAAGTGATCCTCCCATCTCGGACTCCCAGAGTGCTGGGATTACAGGCCTGAGCCACCGCGCCCCATCTCTCTCCCTGAACTGGAATGACAGCCACCTTCTCCTGCCCTTGGACACTGCAGATCCTGGTTCTCAGGCCTTTGGACCCTGGAACTCAAACCATCTCCTCTGCCCTCTCCCCCTCGCCTTTGGACTCAAATGGAATCGCACCCCCAGCTTCCTGATTCTCCAGCTCGCAGACACAGATGGGGGGCTTCTCAGCCTCCATAATCTCCATAATCAATCACATGAGCCAATTCCCATAATAAATCTCTCGCTCTCCTTCTCTCTATACACACACACGTGTGTGTGTATATATATATATCCTATTGGTTCTGTGGTTCTATTTCCCAAGAGAAACCAGATTAATACATTATCTCTACAGATTTGCCAATTCTGGATATTTCATATAGATGGAATTATGTAATATGGGGCCTTCCTTGAATTCTGGGTCCATATTTAATGTGTTCGTAAAACATGGTGACAGCACCCAACTCTCAGTGTCGACATGAAGCTCAACGAGAGGCTGGTTAGGCACAGAGCCGGTCCATGTGTCTGGAATGGATGGGCCACATCTGCAGCCCCTTTGATCTGTGGGGAGACACGACCTTGCTTTCCAGTTCTGACCGTAGTGCCTTCACACATGTTATCCTGTGTGGACACCGCCATTGCCCGGTGCACAGGGCCAGCTCTGTGGGCCTGCGGCTCATGTAGTCACGTGGGCCTGACACGCAGGTGGCCCGTGCACTTGGTTTCATGCTCTGCTGTCTGCACCTGGAATCTCTTAATAATTTTTTAATAAGAGAGCCTGCATTTGCATTTTGCACTGTGCCCCACAAATGGGGCGAGAGCAGCCCCCTCCCAACAGCACCGCTGCGTGTTACTGTCCCCATCACTGTCACTGCTGCTGTAATGGCTGCGGCCGCTGCAATGACGGCAACAGTGACTGTGATCACACTGTTGTGAGCCGCCAACCCAAGATCACAGAACTAGCAAATATTAATACTGAGACCAAATCCCGGCTTTCAATGCTAATTCTCAATCCTATTGATTTTAATTCTAAATTCCCGTAATCTCCCTGGTCACCTGGCTGGGATTTTGGGCAGAGCAAAGAGGGGGAGCTGGTGCAGGCAGAGGAAAACGACAGCTGCTGGGGGACAGAGATGAGGCCAGAGCTGAATGGGGCAGCTCAGTTGAAGCCACGTCCTGGGACCCTCAGTGTCCATCCTTGCACCCAGGACTCCACTCTACTCGGGCCTGGCAGCTCCCCCAGGGCCTTTGAATAGATCTTCATAGGAGCCGACTGTGCTCTGCGGGACTTAGCTGGACAGGAGGACTCCGCGGGGTGAGAGGAGGCGAGCGGAGCCAGCGCAGGCACCCGGGAAGCACCGGGCCCTGGGCACGTTCTCTCTGTATCACGGAGTCAGTGATTTGTATTATCTGAAAATAACTGTAAGGCTTTGGCTGGAACCCCACTGTGGAGCCACCAAGCATTAGCAAACAATGGCTGGTTACGGTGTATCCTTTATCCACCTGTCCGTGGATTACGTGGAACAGGCATGGTTTGATTCCCGCAACCCAGCCCCCCGGAATCCCTCCCCTCTTAGGCCTGCGAGGAGGCGGGGAGCTGGCACCCGGCCGGCCACAGAGGACGGCACTGTCTGGGCTGCACGGCGGCCTGGGTCAGCGGCACAAATGCACAGGAGCAGGACCAGCCTCTGGTCACAATGGCCAGCCCCGGCACCCCGGCCCCACAGCCCCGCAATACAAATTGGTATTTATTACAGTTTTCCAGATGTCTCTGGGCAGGAGATCCAGATGTTGGAGAAAAAAGACTCTGCTTTTACGCAACCATCTTTTCCTGTGCACTCTGAAAAGCTGGAAATTTCACAGTCCTTGAACTTGAGAAATGGTATTTTTTTCTTAAGAATAGTCAGATAGTCGTGGTATGATCTCCTCGAGCACCAGAAAAAGACCCCTTTTCACTGTGGTGTCGCACGAAAGGGGAGAAACGGACAGGGAGACAGGGAAAGTGTTTGTCCCCGGGCGTCTGGTTTGCGGGTTGGAGAACATTCTGATGCTCTTTGGAGCAGGATGCGCACGCAGAGAGAAAACGTTGGCCCCAGAGCGTGACTTCATATGCGGCACTCGGGAGGCTGTCTACATAAATTTCAGTTCTCCTGTTTTCAGCTCTGCCATGTCCTGGCTTCATGATCTTTGGCAAATTGCTTATCGTCCCTGAATCTCAATTTCCTCATCTGTAAAATGACTATAAAGCCACCGAGCTCATGAATTTCTTGTGAATATTAAACAAAATAATCGGTGCAAAGCCCTTCGGCAAAGGCCGTCTGCCGCTGCGAGGCAGCCGGGGGCTCTTGTGGCCACGTCAGCTCCATTGTCTATAAGTCCCTAATAACAATAATGTCATGAAAGTTTAAGTTAACATTATTGTCTTGAAATGGCTGTCCATTTGCTTATCTTTCCTTTTTGTTGTTGTTTTGTTTCGTTTTAGGCATATTTCTGGAAACCAACTTTTAGCATATTTTTCTTCTTTTGCTTTATTTTAATCCCAATTTTAACTCCTTCACAACTACTGAAATTATATTTTCTTTCGTTCCTACTGTCTTAGTGCTTCCAGCTCTCTTTCTTCTCTCTCTTGAAATTGGTCATGTTAATATCATTTCTTATTTCATGTTTTATCCCAGAAGTTTGGAATATCTATACCCTAATCCTAATAACCTAATAATTTCCTTTAAACTTTTTGCCAAACATGTTTGCTTCTGCTCCTGTAACTCTGCACGATTAACTGGATTCTACAACCTCTTTCCCATGAGGACAAGACATTGAGCATGTTTCTTTCTACATTCCAGGTTTTCAGCTTGAAGAAGATTTCAGTTTCCAATTGTTTTGATTTTTTTAATATCACATCTCTTTTTAATCCTTACATAATAATTTTATTCAAAATAAAGGCAATAATATTAACAATATTTTGAAGGTGTTGACTGAAATCGCAGTTTGCTCTTTTCCTCGCCTTACACTTCTTGCTGTGTCACAAGCTTCCGTCTTCCTGGGACTCAGCTCTCGCTTTACTGGTAAACGTGTCTGATGATTTTTCTTTTAGGAACATTTTATAAGCGGTACAATTTTTTCAACTATCTGCCTGTTTGGGAGATTATTTTGTTCTCTCTCTTGACTGATCAGTTGGCTTTATATACAATTCTAAGCTCAAATCCTTTTCCCTTACAACTTTGGAGAATTGTCCTCATTTTCCTTTAGAAATTTATGTTGAAAGTCATAAAGCTGATGCCAGTGTAATTCTTGCTGTTCTAAAAATGATCTCCTTTCCTCAATACACTTTTAGGATTGACTTTTTTTTTTCCTAAACTTACATTTCAGAAATTTTAGCTGTATTTAAGGCTAAATTTAAAATATACTTTTAAAACAATATTTAAAATACACATTAAAAATCTATGTTTAAAATATAGGTTAAAAATAAAAATGTACATTTACATTGTTTTTGTTTAGTGTTTGATGGTTCCTTTAGACTCAACTCTTTAACATCAGGTCATTATTTTCTATTGTTTTTCAATCACTTTTTTCTATTCTTATCTCTCATCACTTTCTGGATTACCCATTATTAGGTAATTATTTTATTTTTGGATCTATCATCCATGTCTCTTAATTTTTCTCTCATTATTTCTTTCTTAATTTTCTTGTTCTCATGGACTAGAAGACTGATTCATTTCATCTTCTAAATCAGTAATGCGGTTCCGTTTTGCTGTCTGGCCCATCTATAGAATATTCCTTTTATAAATCTTGTTTAGAAGTGCTTGCTATTTTCCACTCTTATTTCATAATAGCTTTTTATTTTGGGATGCAATAAGTCCATGTTCATAGTAGGGAAACTCAACATCAAAAAGTTGAGTTGCCAGTCCTCCCTAAATTGGTCTATAGATGCAAGGTATTTCCAATCCCAATTCTATTAGGGATTCTATGAAAGTTGACAAATTGATTCTCAAATGTATGTGGACGTGCAAAAGACCAAGCATATCAGTAAAAATGAAGAATAGAAGGAAAGACTTTCAGTCCCAGGTATCAGTGCTAACCACAAAGCCCCAGCGAGACAACGCGGAATTGCCAAAGTGGATAAATTGGCCAGAGAGCCCAGAATTAGACCCGCACCTGAACGGAACAAGGTAACAGCACAGAGCGATGGGTAAGGATGAACTTTTCAATAAATAGCACTCGCACAATTGCTTGTCTGTGTTTTTAAAAAGTGAAAAAGGCTACCCATCTTACATTCTACACAGAATTGATTTCAAATAAATTTAAAGCTTGCAAATAAAAAGCACAACTCAAAAAATGTGTAAAAGAAAATATAGAAGGATATCTTTCTGCATTTGAGATAGGTAAGGAGCTCATAAACAGAACAAAAAAAATAAATATTTTAAAAGACAATTCTGAGTATATCTGGATCAAAAATTTCTATTTATCAAAACACACTATATAGCTATAATAAAAACTGAGAGTAGATATTTTCAATACCTAGAACTGAAAACAAAAAAGTTTTAGTATTTAGAATATGTGAGGAAGTCCTTTAAATCAGGAAGACAAACAGAAATGAACGAATAGTAAAATGTGCAATAGACATGAGCTGTCCTTTCCCAGGAGGGGAAATACATACGTGCAACAGACAAGTGAGACCATTGTCCTTATCAGACATCAAGCAGAAGCAAATTAAGATACAGTGAAAGACCATTTTACCCCCATGGGGTTGGCAGCAACTAATAAACTGATAAGACAGTGGGAATGTGAGAGTTTGGCTACTGTGGGAACAATCTGGCATCACCTTGTAAAGTTGAACATGCACAGGTGTGAGAACTTAGCAGTGCAGTCTCAGGGAAACACCTTAAAGAAATTCCTGCACGGATACATCAGGAGCTGGCACCGTTCAGGTTAGCAAAAAACTGGGAGCTCCTGTTCGTCAACAAGAGAGTGGATAATAAAAATTAAAGTATATCCACATGATCGAATACTATGCACCATTAAACACAAACGAACTGCAGATACACAACAACACGGGTGAATCTGAGAAGCATCATGTTGTGAGCATCAAGTCCCTGGGATCTGCCATTAAAAAGAAACGAATCACAAGATACAACAACAACGCGGCGGAATCTCAGAAACATGATGTTGCGTGAACGAGACAAGTCCCAGAAGACTGCATTCGATGAGGTATCCTTTTTATAATAATCAAAAACATGCAGAACTGAGCAAGACACTGGTTAGGCGTGCATGTGTGTGGCGACCTAGCTTTCCTTCCAGCCACACACAGAAAAAGTCGATGAAACAGGCAAGCAAAGCTCGTCACCAAACGACTGCAGATGATGGGGCTTTCTGTCTTTTCCTGAAGAGCCACAGTGAGTGAATTTTTTTGTATTATCATGTTACCTGATGAAGGCAAGTAATTTGGAAAACACAAAAGCCAAAAAGAAAAAAATAAGACTGCCTATGATCCTACCCCTCTGGAAAGATTCCCTGCAGATGGGCTGTTTTCTGTTTTGACGACCGGTAGATATCTAGGCCGACTCCAGCCATGTCTTTGACCGCGGGGTGCAGAGCGGAGGGACAGAGGGCTGCCTGGGCATTGCGTGTCACATGGCATTAGCCACTCCAGGTGCAGAGCACGTTGGCACCTGCAGAGACAGTGGGTGCTTGGGTATGGCCTCACCCTCCCAAACTGCTCTTAGAACCACCCGCTTGTGCTCAAGTGGCAGATGCTGTCCACCGGCGTCCACGCCAAAACCAGCACTTGCGCGGCTCCATGCGTGTGAGAATATCATGTTGTCCTAAGTGTAGTCTTTAGGAGCCTGGCATGCTTAAGGACAGAATTTCCATTTAAAATAAAATTTAACAAGCTCCCTAGAGAAATTAGCTGGGGTCAGAGATCCAAACCTGCCAAATAAACATATTGCCAGAGACTAAAATGGACAAATTTCCCTCCCCTCACCGATTCCTTTTTAAACTTTAGGAGACTGAATAATCTTATTTTCCCTCCAGCTTCAGATAGAGCAAGTGTTCATAAATATTCATTTTTTTCAACTGGAAGCATTAGGCCTTGTTACTTCAAGTGGAACTAACTGAAAATTAATGATGGTTTTCAGAAAAAGCAAGATTATATACACAGAAGCAATTAAACACAAACCTATTAATTATTTAACAACTTGTTAATGAGTAGAATTTCCGCATCCAGGTTGTAACGACTCTAGCTCGCCCTGCCGAGTCACTTAAATGTCATCCTTTCAAAGTTTGGCTTTGAGAGGTACAAGAGTTGGGGGATTTTCACACGGATTTGCACCTCGTAAAGAAGAGTCTGAGATGCCAGTTACAGAGAGATGGCAAAGGCCTGAGTTGGAAACAGAGTAAAGAAATCGTCTCGAATTTTGATCCAAAACCAAAGATGTGGTGAAGTTTAATTTCAGATTTAGAATCTTTGCTGTGGTAAAACAAATATTAGTGCTGTTCCTATTTTGTGCATATTTGTACACGTATATTAAGGATGTTAACACACATTTGACCGATTTTAAATTACTTCTGTATGTGTTATTTTGAGTGCATGCAATGTGCAGAATCCAAAATTTACAAAACCACTGAGGCAGAGTATTCACTTACATTACAGACCCTCAAGCTTTAAGTCTAAAATATCTGCCTTTGAGTATTTCCTGTTTGTTAAGTTGCTCCACCTGCAGGCAAAGGCGTGACACTGCAGCCCAGCAATATGAGACATAAATACCTAGACTCAAAGGATTGGCCTTATAGGGTGATAGAAGGAAATGTATCCAGCTGCCAAAACACATTTATGTATGATTGACTTTCCTCCTTCCTCATCCTGTCTGTGTCCTCTGTGGACATCACACACGTTCTCCTGGAGCTTGCTGTGGCTCCGAACACTATACCCCAAAGTACGACACCGTGGCATGCTGAGTACATTGAGCTGAAAAATATTGAAAGGCCTCAGAAGTAAGGTCTTCCTGACCTTTTCCCATCCTCCTGTCTCCCACCCTTCTCTTTCCACCTAATCAAGTCACAGAAACCAGAATTTCTTTTTCCAGGGCAGGTCATAGAAACTAGAACCTCTGTCTCCAAAGGAAGCCACAAGACCTAGAAAAGTCACTCTCTCCCTCTCCCTTGAAGACCCCCATTCCAGAGGAGTCCTGCCCATGCCCGCAGGAAGAAGGTACACAGAGGGGCCGAGAAGAAGGTGAGCAGACGGGTCTTGCTGGTTTCCTCCCCAGGCTGTTACCATCGGATCAGATCCTTTTTGACAATCACATTTCTACACAGCTCTCCATTCTTCACTGAACCTAAGCAGAAAAATAGTTTTCCCTGAGTCTTTGTGTCATGTAAAACTTCAGTTAAATAAATTTATGTTTCTCTTTTGCTAGCTTGTCTTTGGTTATAGAAGGGACAGCCATGACCCTTATGATGGGTGAGGAAAGATATCATACTTTTCTGCCTCTACAACCTCTTCTCCTCTCCTCTCCCCTCCTCTCCTTCTCCTCTCGAGGTACCTTCTCCCCTAGGTGAACCCGCCCAGTCCCATGGCTTTAAACACCTGCCCTATGTTGGTGATGAATTACAGACCCCGCCTGGGCCTTTGCGTTGAACTCCAGACGTGCAGCTCCACCTGTCTACTCAGCCTCTCCGTGTGTGTGTCTAGTGGACAGCTGAGCCTTAAACCGGCACGTCAGCAAGTAGAAATGCGAGTCTTCTAATCTCTTGACCCCAAACTTTGCAATCTTCCTTGACACCTCTCCTTTCTTTCACGCCCCACATCTAAGCCACTGGAATACACTGCAGGCTTTGCCGCCATGGTACACAAAATCCAACCGCTTCTCCCACCCACATGTGGCCACCTCCCAGGAGCTGTCATTATCCTGTCAGGCGGGCACTGACTGCCTCCTGTTCTTCCTGTTTCTGCCTTTGTTTCCTCCCACACCTCCGGACGATTCCCAGGGTGGTCTCTTACAACATGACCAGTCTCATGCGACTCTGCTGCTCAAGGTCATTCAATGGTGTCCTGTTTCTCAGAGTAGAAGCCAAAGTCCTTTCACTACATGAGGGCGCCACGTCATCTGCTCCTATAACCACTCTGACTCCATCTCCTGCACCCTTTTGACCTAGGAGTTATTTCTCTCTTATTAACCTGTGTGTTTCCTGTGTACTTCTTACGTGGATATAGATACATCTGCGCTCACTCATTCGTGTGTCTGTGAACTCACTGCTTGTCTCTTTCCTCCTACAAAAGTAGGGGCAGGGACTGTCTATTTCCTGCTGTGTTCCTTGTGCTAGAGCAACACCTCACTAGAGTAGCCACTCAGTAAATGTTTGCCAGAGGAAAAAAATGAACAAAGATGGATTGCATTAATAAAATCATTAATGAATCAATTATTATTTATCAATGAATGGATTACCAATAATTGAACAAAGATTGCTTTGTAACGTGGGTGAAAGATGATCTAACACCACAATGAAAATAGACAAATCAAAAAAGTATTTTGAGATAATATTTGAGTGTGAGAAAATACTAAACGACTAGGTCAGAGATGAAACTTCCTGTGTGCCGCCACCTCCTCCCGCTACCACCACGGCAGACTGTACCACGTGAGCCTGACGGTCTCCCGGCTGGACCACTCAGGCCTCATCGTCCATCCAAACACAGGGTTCCAGAAGCTTGCTGCTCTAGGTGTGGTCCACAGACACTGGCCGGCATCCCGGGTGTCCCACGGGGGCTCGTGGGAAGTGCGGGAGCTCGCCTCTGCCTGGCCTCTGCCTGGCCTCTGCCTGGCCTCTGCCTGGACCGCCTGGGTCAGGGTCTGCACCTTCACAGAATCCCTGTTGATTTGTTTGCAAGTAAAGTTCGAGAAGCACCAGTGTACACGGTGGCTGCCAGTCTGTCACAGCAGCCACACAGGCTCAAACCCGCTTGACGTCCCTGAGCTAAGTGAGCACAGCCACTTCTCCTGATTTAGGGGGCATCCATCCCATGTCTTCACACTTGTCAAAAACCATGTCCCAATTCCTGCATCATCCGTGTAACACTGATGCATATCCATGATGTCTGGAAGACAGGAGGGCCGCCAGCCGTCTGCACCGCCTTATCAGACTGCCAGACATCTGCAACTCTGCACCCAAGGAGCTGCTTGCATCCTCTCTGGGACCCTTGGCTCTCTGCCCCCACCATCCCCCTGGGAAGATCAGCAGGGCCTTCTCCACTCCAGCTCACCTCCCAGGAGGCAAAACGGTGCCCCCAGAGCAAGGCGGGAGCTCAGCTGGGGGAGGGGCCGGCAGTCTTGTGGGTGGGCTCCCCAGAACAGCCTGTTCCCCCCCCACCCTCTGTCCACTGTCTTAGCTGGCCAACTGCAAATCCAGAGGCCACTTCCAAAATACAGCTGTGTCTGGGCAGAGGCACTGAGGCATAGGCTGATGAGGCTTGTGCAGCCAGAGAGAAAAGAGGGAATGGACGAGCCCAGAGCTCAACACAAGAGGGTCCCCACCCTGAACCGCCCTCTCCCACTACTGGGGAAAAACCTCACCCAGAAGAGCCTAAGCTGGGGGACTTTGCCCCATCTGGCAGATGCGCCAGTCAGCCAAGACAGCTGAGCGTTCTAGAGGAAAGATGGGGAGATATTTGAGATGCACACGTACTGTTTTGTAAAAGACAGCTTGTGCCAGACAAAACGGAATTAATGCATCAGCTAGAACAAGAATTTAAAATAAACATTTTTAAAATGTCCTCGGATTGGTAACAGCAGATATTAAAAACATGAAGCAGATCCAAACATACATGAAAAGGAATCTGAGATGAAGTGAGTCTAAAATGATAACATTTTAAGTAGTGAGCCCTGGAGACAGCTGGAATGTCAGCATGCAGGAGACAAAGAGAAGCTGGGAGGTCGAGTGAGAAGCTCACTCAGAAGGCCGGAGGAAGGTTGAAGAGAGGAGGAGAATGAGCCAGAAACAGTGGACGTGGCAGCTCTGGACATCCACATAATAGGAGCTCCCGGAGAGAGAGAACGGTAAACGGAAAGGAAAATTTTTGAAAAGCAAGAAAAGACCAAGAATTTCACAGAGTTGGAGAAAAGGGGTTCTCAGCTGGACAGGGCTCACAGAGGGCCCAGCTGGATAGGTTAAAAAATATAGAATAAAATAAAAAAAACCCAAATTTTACCCACACATATTAGAATCAAATTTAAGATCATCAAAGGGAAGCTTCTAAAAACTTTCAAAGGGAAAAAGCAGATGACTGACCTGCGAAGATAAAAGAATAACATTGAAAATAGTACTTGTGCGTCTCAATGTTCTACTGAGAAACACAATGCTGAGAAGTGGAAGGAAAGAATTTCAACCCCAGGACTGAGCATTCAGACAAGCTGCCGTTTGAATGCAGGCAGAGTACAGGCATGGCTTCAGAACCTCCGTCGCAGAAACTCTCGGGGGCTGGTACCCGCCAAGCCAGAGGCCTTCAGATCCTAATGTATGAAGAGCATGCACTGAAAAAAAAATAGAGAAAAGGAAAAGGTTCTGTTTCTGGCAATAGAGCAGTCTAGAAAGTCTTAAAAGCTCTTCCACTAAAAAACACCCGGGAATGCTGGATAAATTACAACAAATATAACTAAATGAAAAGCTGAGTTCACAAGAAAGTAAGAAAAATAAAAAAATAAAAAACAACTGTTGGGTCAAGAAAAGAAAGGGAAGTGAAATTAGACTAGCAGGTGAAGGTGAAGCAGTGGCTGCTCTCAGGAAAGTCACCAACACCAAGGACATAGAATTGTAGGTTTTAACAACGGCATGGAGCAGTAAGCAAGACCTCGGCCTCTTAGAGATGAAAGTTTGAAGCTGAGACTCTACATAAAGCCAGGCCCCTGAAGATTACAACCTCCACGAAAGGGGGAGGCTATGGGGAAAAATCGACTTGTTGGCAAGGGGGAGGCAAGAAGGAAAGTAGTTTTCGTCAGCCCTACCTGAAGTGTGTGACCACGGGATGGCCCTCACTCACGTGGGCTTCTGGTTCGAGTTTACACTTGACGCAGAGACCAGATATATCATAGCCGAGTGGCTGAGAGAAAGTCCCTGCTCTGCCATGAACAATCGGAGTGACTGGTCAAGTTGAATGACCTCGCTTTTTCTCCATTCTCCGTCTTTCAAAGGATAATGTAAATAGCACAGTGTCTGACACGTAGAAAGCACTATGCCATTTTTTTGCTGAAGGGAACACTGGACAAGGTCCTGGGTTTTAGTGCCTCCAGGTGCAAGACAGAAGTAACCATGAATCCTCTCTGGAAGGATGCATTTTAACCCAGATTCCTAAAAATTCTCACAGGTTAAGATCAATCAAACCTGAGTTCACAATTGAAAATTACAAAACAGGTGAAGGAACCAGCTGCCTTACATTAGACTGAGTTAGCAGAAACGATATTCAGCATAATTAGACCCACAAGGACTTTATGTATTTGAATTATCATATATAGAATATAAAGCACATGTGTTTAAAATGAAATAAATAATTTGAAGACATGGACAAATGAGATTATCAAAGTGTTTAGACAAATTTGGAAAAGGACCCAATAGATGGAAATTAAAATATCTGAAATTAAAAAACACAATGGACTGGTTTAAAAAAAAAGGCATAAATAAAGAGAGCTAGTAAATTGGGGAACAGGTCTGAAGTAATTAACTAAAATGCAGTACAGGGTGAAAGAGACAGAAAACATGAATGAGAGATTCAAAGACATGGAGGACAGAATGAAAAGGACTAACAAACATTTAATAGAAACTCCAAAAGGAGAAAATAAAGAAAACGTGGAGGAAAAAATATTCAAAGAGATGATGGCTGACAATTTTACAGAATACATTTTAAAAAATACAATCCACTTAGAAAGCACAGTGAGTCTGGAGCAGTAGGGGACGGAATGAAATCCACATCTGAAGACTTTGTGTTGAAACCAAAGAACGTGAAAATCTTAAAATCGATTAGTGAGAGGAAACTATCAAAAACGCAAAATGGAAACAAAAGCCCAAAGCAATCACATCAATTGTAGGTTTTATAACAGAAAAAACAGAAGCCAGATAACCACGGGATAGTACCTTTGGACTGCTCTCGCCCTGATACCGCCGTTCACCACGCAGGGTGCTTGTGTGTGTGCGTGACATAGAGACGTTTTCTGACACGCAATGGGAGATGTTACCGTGGGTTCTTGTGCTCGTGGGAGTGACCTAGCAGAGAGCCGAAACGTGGCAAACGGTGAATCATGTCCTTCAGCTGGCGGGAGGGGATGAGGGCTGGCACAGGGGAGCGATTAGCCTCAGGTGAGACCAGAACCGACTCATCCCAACAGGAGGGAAGGCAGCGTCTCTTCCGGGCACGGAAGCAAGCAGGCTGGTAAACATGGGGTGGGCACAGGTCGGATTCGCTTCCGAAGCTTCTGGCTTCTCCACGAGGTGGGAAGGAGGTCTGAGCACTGAGCGTTGAGCAAGATGTCAGGGGAGGGCTTAGCAGTTCAAGGAGCGAGGAGAAGGTGTGAAATTGTCCTTGGGAAGGTGGGGAGTGGAAGGACTGGGAATCTATAGTGGGATGTCCTGGCCCCACTAAAAACCCTTCGTTACCTTGGCCGCCCACGTACAGCAAGACAGGCAACGCGGTTCTGTGTTATTCTCCCACCGTGCTTGGTTTCCGGGCACAGATGTGGCACAGCTGGGGAGCGGGGATTAGTCAGATGCGGACCCCGCGAGGTGAGTGCACAAAGGAACCCTGGGTGCTCCCAGACACGCATGTATCTGAGGACGACATAAAATCCGTTAGAGTCGGTGCCTGCAGGGCTGGATGTGGCACCGAGGGTGAATGGTCAGAGAGAAATACTAAACTGAGCTAAAATAAAGCAGGAGAGGTCCCCTGCAAGAGAGGTCCCCGACGGCGGTGGCAGCGTGCTGTGAGCCGGAGCATATAATTGCCCGGCTGTGAGCACCTGAGGTCCGAAATCAGGAAAAGGGAGAAAAAATAGCACCCATTTACTTGTCTTTTGAATAAATTGGAAAAGATGAAGCCCTGACTATTTTTATTCACCAACCTTTGTTCGCTCATAGAAATATCAGCAGGAACAGTGGGTTCACCAGCATGGGTGACTTAGGAGACAGGGCCAGGCTCGGCCACTTGAGGCCCACGCCGGTCCGGCCCAGGCCCGGGCAGTCATGTGGGCACCCACTTTGAGTTCAGCCCGGCTGCGTCTATTTGCGGTTACCGATCGGCTGCACAGCCGCTGATTTTATTTTATTTTTTCCGTGCCTGTGTTAGCAGCTGATTGAGGAATAATCATCTGGATCAACTGCAGAGCTATGCAAACTAGCTGTTAAAATGCCATAAATAACTCAATTGGCCACTTCGCATGAGGGTTATTTCTGTTCTATACAAAAGGGCTTATGTAACGCTCATACAACTCAACACTGAAGTTGTTCGCGGGTAGAGAAAAGAGGGGAACTCAATACTTGTCTCTCGGAGAGAAATCCCTATATATAGGCAGCTCTCTATTATCTGGATGCGGCTCAGAGGAATTTTCATCTCAAATCACGCTCCCCCCTCCTTCAACATCCTTCCCCCTGTTTTCTGGCCAGTCCTCCCCACCCAGGTGCTCCGCTCATGTACTGCTGTGTGACAAGCCAGCTCCAAACAGAGATTTTAAACAGCCCTTTACTGTTTTCCATGCTGCTGTGGGTTGACTGGGCTCAGCCGGGTGCCCCTCTGTCCGCAGCGGTGACGAGGTGACCAGTCACCAGGGTGACTTGAGTCTCTGCCTTCCGTCAGGAGCACGGTCAGGGCTGGGGCGCCCCACGCGGCCACTCCATCAGGACAGCGATGACTCTTTCTGTGCCGGCTGGCTTCCGAGGGGGCTAAACCAGAAGCCAAAAGTCTTCCAAAGGCTCACACCTGAAAATCACATGAGCCCCTTCCAGCACATTCCACTGCTCCAAGCAGGTCTGAGGGGAGGGAGACAGAGTCCAGTCCTCAGCAGGAGCAGTGCCTGGAGCTCAAGGGGGGTCCTGTCCACCCCCTGCAAACGCCTGCAGAGCAGGTTCAGAGCCCGCGTGCAGGTGGGAGAGGAGCCTGTTGGGCAAGACGGTGGAATTCGTGGCTGCCCCACGGGCAGTGGACCCCTCCCCAGTCCATCAGCTCTGTGAGCCCCCCCGCTGTTCGCCCTGACACTGCCCTTTCCGTCTTTCCCTCTTACCTGTGGACCCGCGTGGCACTGCCTCGCCCTCCGACCTCCTCCTGTGCATGTCATGCTCACGGCCTGGTTCCTGGTCGGGGCTTTATCCACGAATCCGCAACATTCTCTGGCCCACAGAGCGCAGGAGACAGTGAGAGGCCCAGGTGCACTGGCGGAAGCGAAGCCCGGACCCTCCCGTGGCACCGCCAGGAACTCGGGCATCCGGGGCTCCGTTGTTGCCACGTAAAGTGACTGATTTCAGGGAGCGGCGACTCCCTGTCGGTGGAGTAGGGAGGCCACGAGACCAAGCGTGCGCAAGGCGGAGGGTGCAGGGCGGGTGCGGTTGGAGGACGGGCGGGAGGAGGGGTGGGCCGCGAAACCCACCCCCGCTACCTGGCGAGGCAGCCCCCGGGCGAGGCGTCGTGAACACAGCAGTGACCGTCGCCTTCCGCTCGCTGCTCTTCTGCTCAGTGCGAGCGGACACGGCGTCCGCCGGGTGGCGTTACTGTGGGGCTCAGACTGTTAATATAAGCAGAGCGCTTAGGGCTGTGCCCTGCGCACAGCGAGCGCTGCCTGGGACTCGGCCGCGGCCACAGAAACAGCCCCCGGGCCACTGCCCTGGTCAGTGCCTATTGCGTCCTGTGGGTCAGAGCTCGGCAGCCCAGAGGAGTTCGTGTTCATTGAGGGCTCCGGAAGGAACAGGTCCCGTGGAGGGGGACAGCGGCCCCCTCAGGCCGCGGCGCTTTTCCACCAACACAGGTTCAGCCTCCGCGATCCCCGCTGGGCCACCCTCCTGTTGCGCCGCTGCTGTCGGGCAGCCTTTGCAGCCCCTGCCTTGACGCTGCAGGCCCCGCTTTGCTTCCTCTCTTCCAGCCCCACGCCCCTCCCGCCGCTCTGGCTGACACAGGGCCCCCTGGGCCCCTGCCCACCCCAGGAGTTGCTCTTGCCTGAGGCTCCCGGGCCCCCCTGCAGCCTTGGCCCCCCCTGCAGCCCTGCCCGCCGTCCGCCTGGGTGCGCGTTTCTGCCTCCCCCTGGGACGTGATGTTCGGGAGTGTGCTTCCGTGCGGCAATTCATCACTCCGGGTTTAGGGGCTGTTTGTTCAGAGATTGCCTCTGTCACTCACCGGGCCTGTTTTGCTTGCGGCCTGAAGTTATTGCCTGGGTTTCAAAGAGCTGCCACACGCGTGTCTCTCAAAGCAGCCTCGTCGCTGCTGCCGTTTCCATTGGTTCATGGGGCTGGGGACGTCTGAACCGAGAGTGGCTCTGGGCTGCCTGTCACCTCAGGCTGAATCCCCCAACCAACACTTGCAAACCTCAGGACCCCTCCCTCTTTTTGCCAGTTCCCAGCTTTCAGGACACGGTGAGAGGCAGTTTTCCGAAGGGCAGCGACACTGAGCCGCTGGTGTTCAGGGCCAGGCACCTTCCCGGGGGCCTCCGAGTAACCTTCCCAAAGTAGGCTCTGGATTCCAGCGGGCTCTGCCCTTCCCAGGAAACCAACATGGCTCCTCCCAAATGGAGACAGACCGGCCACCTCCCCAGCACCCTGGAGTCCACGTGAGCCCCTGGAGCCTGCTCCCCCAGCCATACCGCACACAGAGCCCGGTAGCTTGCTACGATGCGGACGCCATCCTTGTTTCTTCTGGGCTCCAGGAGATACGATGCTCCCGTCTGAGGACTCCTCTGAGAGCTGCGCTAAGTGCTCCCACAGCTGCCGGACCTTCCCCAGGCTTCTCCGACATGCCCCTGGCCCGGTCGCCAGCCCCCAAAGTTCCCCTGCCCTGTCATTCACACGTTCCCAGTGCCTGCCCTGACTTTGCTCTCTGGCTATGACAAGCTGTTCTGGATGCCTGGTCCTGAGTCCCGGAGTCCTTCCCCACTCCCTCCTCACCAATTGCACTTTTCAGTTGCCCTTCAAATCCCCTCAAAGGGCACCACCTCTAGGAAGGCCTCAGGGAACACCTCTGCTCCTTCTTTGCAAGCCTTTGTGCAGCTTGGGAGGACGTGCAAAGAGTGCGGAAGGTCACCATGTTGCAAGATTAGCTGACTATGAGCTTATCACAAAGGGAGGGCTGTTTCCCCTCCAGAGGAGAGCCAGGCCCAGGGATCACCCCAAGGTAAAGCCTGCGCCACCCCCAGGAGAGCCCTTTGTTCTAGAAAGTCCTGATGGCCCAGAGCTGAATGGGCCTAGAGGCAAGTGGGTGGGGAGGGGGGCTCCCCAGCTGTGAAGGTTGCCAAGGGCACCTGTGTCCCGTAAGTCTGAAGGGTGGAGGATGTGGGCTCCGTGGACCACCCCAGGGTGGTGGGGTCCTGACTGGGGCCAGGGACCTGGGTGAGGCTCCTGGTCTGGGGTCTGCTCTTAGGTCGGGCACTCGGAAGTGACTGAGATTGTGTCTTTCCAGCCCTGAGGGGAGGGGCGATACCAGGATGTACCTGCACTAGGAAATCGTGAACTACGACATTTCTTATGCCGAGAGCCTAATCACTATGGAGGGACGGACCTCGTCATCGTGGTCACCTGCAGTGGATGGAGCTGCTCTTCCTCCGGCTCCTCACTACGGTGGGGCTCTGCCTTGGGGCGCGTACCTGAGGCACCCCACCCTCTGGGAGAGTGCTGGCCCACCTGGGGTGACAGGCCTCTCTCCCACTGCAGGTCGGCCAGGGAGGGTTTGGCCAGACTCCTCACCAGACCCTCAGGGCACGACCTCGGGCCCCCATCACTGCCAAGGAGATGTGAGGGTGGGTGAGGAAGGCAGCCTCCCCCTCCTCCGCTTACTCCTCCTCTCCCTGATGATGAGTGGGGGCTCTCGCAGCACTAGCCCTGCCACCTGAGAGCCCTCATGGAAGCGCCTGCGTCTTCTGCTATGGAGATGCCCTCTCTGCCCACCCAGAGCCCCCGTCCCTGCTCTTGTCCCCTGAAGGTCCGTCCTGCACCTCTCCCCACCTGGACTTCCTCCTGCTGCCTCTGGCCTCTCAGCGGGAGGCGGGGGTTGGGGGTGGGGGTCGGGGTGAGAGCTTGGCACAGGCAGGCCGCAGGCGGGAGCAGCCCCTGTCTGTCTTCAGCTCAGCGCACAACCCACAGGGTCCATGGCTGAGATTTCCATTCACCGGAATCAATGACCTTTGAAAAGTGCAGATGTGAGTCATACTATCTCAGGTATTTATTGGCTGTGAAAACTTGTGTGCAGTACAAGATTCCCAGACATGGACAAAGCCGTGGCCCCAGTGGCATTCTGTAGGTCTTTGATGTTCCTTCAGGTCTGGGATGAGGGCAGGACCTGGCCAACTTCACCCAGTGTCAAGAGCCTAAGGGGAGGTGCCTGCTCTCTCCGTCCCTGGCTCTGCTGGTTACTAGGCGGACAGCTAAACGGTTTAATGCAGAGCAGGAGGCCTACGGGACAATCCCAGCCCACCGCGTTATGGAAGATCAAAGGGACAGCAGAGACGGCTGGGGTGAGGGGAGCTCACGTGGAGCCTCCAGGCCGAGGCTGGGGTCCAGGACGCCTCGAGCCCCCAGGTCCTGCCTTGTCCGTTGGGTGCTGGTTGCTGGGAAGCAGGACACAGAATTGGCACCTGCCAGTCGTCCTGGACAGCTGTCCCCCAGGAGGCTGCCTGGGATGCTCCCTCGCTGTGGTCAGGGCCACTCAGAGCAGACGCTGGCTCCTGCAGCCTCTCTGGCCAGGGAAGGCGCAGGCAGAGGGAAGGCCTTGCCTTTGAAGTCAGCTTTCTCCTTTTGATGTTCTGAATTTCTGAACCAATGGTCATTTCCTTGTAGATACCTACAACCAACCGGTTAAAAGAAGCTGAGAAGTCAGGAGATTCCCCAAGAACAAGAAAGACGGGGATCACGGGAAGGTCGAGAGCAGGTGGACCAAGGATGCCCGCTCTGGTCTGAGAAACACCTACACGACAAGACGGATGCGGCACACGGTGACTGAAGAGGGAGCGGACGCAGGCCCGCCCTGCAGCTGGGAGCCCCCAGCCCCACACTGGGAGCACAGAGGCCTGGGTGGGAGACACAGGGATGCTTGGCCTTCTAAGGGGTGGACCTGGCACTGGGTTCAGAGACCACTGCGTGCTAGAGAGGAAACCAGCGATGTTACTCCACATTGCAAGATACATAGCTGATGGTTGCCTAAGAGACAAAACATCCCGGTCAACTGAGGCAGAACAAAACCAGGAGTGGGCAGATGCTGCAGACGGGGAGAGGGAGGTGCAAGAAAGTCCTGCAAGGTAGGGAAGGGGAAGCCTTGAAACTGATTTGTTTGCAAAGTTCGGTCTGGGTCCCTCCTCCAGAAGAAACACGTGAAGATTCAAACCTGCTTGAGCCTGGCCCTGGGTCTGCCTGGCTCTCCCAGGAAGCGCTGAGCGCTCTGTCCCCTCAGGCCTGCAGAACACAGTCCG
>NW_012152519.1:221916-230934 GCF_000956105.1 Propithecus coquereli | reverse complement strand
CATTAAGATGAAATTCACGTAACATAAAATTGACCATTTTAAAGTGGACAATTCCATCCCATTTGTACATTCACAAAACTGCGCAAACGCCCCCTCTACCTAACACCTAAACACTTCCATCGACCCCAGATAAAAGCCAGTTCCCACGGATCAGTCACTCCCATGCCCTCCTCCCCTGCCAAAGGCGATCACCAACCCGCCTCCCTCTCTTCGGGTTCCTGTATTCCACGTGGTTCACGTAATGGGACGTCTGGCTTCCTGCGCTTACTGCCGCGTGTGTGCTGAGCGTGCACATTACAGCACGTGCCGGTGCTTCATTCCTTGTCACCGTTGAGTAATTTTCCATCGCGTGGTTATAAAACGTTTTGTGCCTCCATTCAACCATTTATGGGCATTTGGGTTCTTTCCGCCTTTTGAGTATTGCGAATAGTGCTGTAATGAACACTTGCGTTCGAGACCTGCGTGAGTACCTGTTTTCTGTCCTTTGGGTGTACACCTGGGAGCGGATGTGCTCGGTCACGGGGCAATTCTGTTTAACTTTCTGAGGAACTGCCAGGCTGCTATTTTGCTCAGCTGCTGAACCATCGTACGTTTCCATTAAGAATGTGCAAGGGTGGCCATTACTACACACACGCCCCACCACTGCTCGTTACTTTCTTTCTTTAAAAAAAAAAAAATTCTAGCCATCCCAGTGGAAGTGAAGTGGCATCTCACTGTGTTTCTGATTTGCATTTCCCTAATGACCAGTGATATTGAGCATCTTTTCATGTACGTATGGGTCATTTGTGTGTCCTCTTTGCAGCAATGTCTATTCAAGTCATTTGCTTACTTTTTAATTGGGTTGTTTGTCATTTTGTTGTTGAGTTGTAAGAGTTTTTTGTATATTCTGAGTATTAGACCTTTATCAGATTTATGATTTGTAACTATTTTTCCCCTTTCCTGGTCATCTCTTCACTTTCTTGATAATATCCTTAATGAACAAAAGTTTTTAATTTTGTTATAAAGTCCAATTTATCTATTTTTGTTGTTGCTCATTCTTTTGGTGTTGTATTTAAGGATTCATTGCCAAATTCAAGATCGCGAAGATTTATTTACCTGTTCTCTTCTAAGAATCCAGTGGTTTTGGCTCTACTTTCATTGATCTTCTCTGAGTTAATTTCTGTTTATGCTGTTAGGTACGGGTCCAACTTCATCCTTCTGCATGTGGATACCATTATCCCAGCACCGTATGTTGAAGAAACTGTAGTTGACCCTTGAACAACATGGGTTTGAACTGAGTGGGTCCACTTATACACAGATTTTTCCAGTAAAAGTTACACCGGGTGTGTCTACCTCTCCTGCCTCCCCCTTCCACCTTCTCCACCTCTCCCTCCTCTGCCACCCCTGAGACAGCAAGACCAACCCATCCTCCTCTTCCTCAGCCTACTCAACGTGAAGATGATGAAAATGAAGACCTGTATGTTGATCCCCTTCCACTTAATGAATAGTAAACATATTTTCTCTTCCTTATGATTTTTTAATAACATTTTCTTTTCTCTAGCTGACAGCATCATAAGAATATAGTATATAGTACATACAGCACACAAAATATATGTTAATTGACTGTTTATGTTATCAGTAAGGTTTCCAGTGAATGGTAGGCTATTATTTAATTTTGGGGGGGAGTCAAAAGTTTACACATATTTTTTACTGCAAGGCAGGTCAGTACCCCTAACCCTCACAGTGTTCAAGGGTCAATTGTATTATTTTCCCCATTGAATTCTCTTGGCCTCCTTATCAAAAACCAATTGGCCATAGATGTATGGGTTTATTTCTGGACTCTCAGTTCTGTTCTGTTAGTCTATTAGTCTACCCTTATGCCAAGGCTACATTGTTTTGATTACTGTAGGTTCATAGTCAGTTTTGCAATTAGAAAGCGTGAGTCATCACATTTTGTTCTTCTCTTTTTCAATATGGTTGTTGCTACTTGGGCTCTTGCAATTCCATATGAATTTAAGGATCAGCTTTTCCTTTTGTTCAAAAAAAAGGTTGTAATTTTGATAGGGATTGTATTGAATCTGTAGATTGCTTTGGGTCATCTTAAAAATATTAAGTCTTCCACTCCAAGAACATGGGGTATATTTCCACTTAATTAGGTCTTTAACTTCTTTCTCCAATGTTCTGTATTTGTAAGTGTTCAAGTCTTTCACCTCCTTGGCTAAATCTATCCCTATGTATTTTATTCTTTTGGAGGCCACTGTAAATGCAATTGTTTTCTCAATTTACTTTTCATGTTGTTCATTAGTGCTGTATAGAAACACAACTGGCTTCTGTCTGTTTTTTGTACCCTGTAACTTTGCTGAATTTTTTTATTAATTCTGGTGGGGTTTGTGTGTGTGTGTTTTGTGGATTTGGGGGGATTTTCTATATACAGGATTGTGTCATTAGGTTGTTTCTTCCTTTATAATTTGTCCAAGGACATTTTAACTTTGGTCAGTTGTCCCATTTCTTGAATGACCTTCCTGGCTGACTGCCACCGTGCTCCAGGTCTCCCACCCCGGGAGCGTCTCCTGACACCTGGCCCGGGTCAGCTGCCCCTGCTGTGTGCCTCGCTCCCCGCGTGTCCCCCTTGCTCACCCTCCACCCTGTGCTGTCATTGCCTGTCTACTCATCTGCCCGTCCTGGGTGGCAGGTGTACTATTCACTGAGGTGCCCACCATGGAGCCAGCATGTGCCTGCACACAGTAGGACAGCATGCAGTTGGGTGACAGTGACAGCTTTGCGGACTGGCTTCATTACCGAACACTGGGCATCACCTACAGCCCCCTCTAGTGAGGTCTCATCCCCCTAACCCTCTCCCTTCCTGTACAGACCCCTGAAATTACGGAGTGTCCACTTCTACACATCAGGCCTCAAGATCAAAGGAAGTGAAGGGCATTTGTCGTGGTCCCTGCCTTCTGGGCTTGGATAGCATGAGGCTCAGACTCAGGGGCGGGTAAGGACAGGGAGAACACCTGATGCTGTGCTTTTGCAGGATGCTGGTGACTCTAGGCCAGGCCAAAATATTGCTCTGACAAAATAGCAGCAGCTTCTTCCCAATTTGAAAAGGGAAAACCACATTAATGATAGAATTTTCTCAATTTTAGCCTTTTATCCCAGAAATGTTTCTCAAACCTTCAGATGTCAGCCACCGATTGTACCCAAGTGGGTGTGAACAGTCAGAACAACAAAAGAGTGGAAATGAACGCCAAGGGGATGCTCAGAAGTGGCCGGTCACACGTGGCAGCAGCTGGCGTGTTCCACAGACAGAGGCTTGCGGTGTGAGCTCCTTCACTTCTGCTGGCACAACTCTTGCCACTTCCTAGGCTGGAATTAATGATGCTGTGCTCATCACACTCTGTAGAGAGCACTGTGGCATCCAGGTACACCCACCTGGGCACCGTGGACTGGGAACTCTGGCCTGGAGGTTTTCCAATCGCTGTCCTCAGACTGGGAGGCGTCGGGGCTATTTGTGCTCCCTGTGGAGGATGAGGAGGGACTGAGTGACAGCCAAGGTGGGGAGGCTCCAAGTCCCACCCCTGCTCCAACTAGAGTTACTCTGTTTTCACATGCTCCTCGCACTGGGTTTGTAACAGTCGGGGCCTTATCAGGAAACAGCACACAAGTAGCCAAACAGAAGGGATTTAACACAGGGAATTGGTTATACAGGCAATGGAAAGGCTCAGAAGGAAGACCTCAAAGCCCCTCTGGCACTGGTGGCTCAGAAGAGGCTGTGTCCCAGAGCACGGGGGTCTGGAGGAAGCTGGACCCACATCAGGCCTGTTCTGCAGGAGCTGGACACAGAGGTGACACGGCCGCTGCCTAAGATGCCGCATGAGGCGGAGAGAGCTTCTCTCTTCCCGTCTGCAGTCAGGTCTCCTGTGGTGCCTCCACTGGCCACACCCAGCTGGATGCCAGCATGGAAAAAATGCAGCCTGCACAGGTCAGTCCACGAGGAAACCGGCCAAGACACCCCAGGGTTCCAGGCAACATGTCACCAAAGTGAAAGGTTTTGGTCCCATCACTCAGTCATTCAATAAAGTCATTCAAAAAAGTGAAAACTATGGCTGCACTCCAAGCCCTTAGTAGCAGATGGAAAACTCGTCTCAGGGAGGCAGCAACTTGCCAACAGCCATGAGCTGGTGAGGACAGGGCCTGAGCAAGGTTCTATATTTTCTCATGCCCAGAACATGCATTTGCCATCGCTTCTTATATTTAAAGCAATTCCTCCAAAGAATTGAACGTTTATAATATGCAAGTCCCAGAATGCATCGGGGAGAGATCCCCAAATGTGTGGGCTGTGGTCTCTAACCCTTAGGAGAACCTACAGCCAGACGACACAGGTCTCGATTTCCGTGTGTATGTCCTTCCACCAGTTCTAGACGCTCTTTATTATCTTGTAAAAGACAAATATGGTTTGTGCAAAATCCCGTAGTGTGATTCCAGCTTGTCTCTTCTGAAACAATTCCCCCTGGAATGCACGCCTGGCCATTATCATTTTGCACACAATGGCAGAAACACGAGCCCTCTGGAATTTATAGAGGACAGCACTTTTAATCATCTTTTATGGTTCACCTTAATTGTATATCATTTTTAATAACAGCTAAAAAAAATAAGTTATTCTTGCTGACATTTTTATGACCTATTTAATATCACAGATCAGGAGTTTTATTGTATTGTATTCTGGGTGTTATATACAAACTAGGGAACCAAAGGGGAAAAAAATTGCCCTCGTGAAGTTATAGATTGTGAGGAGGAAAAATGCTGATAATGGTCTTTATAGCAGAATCGTTCCAGATTACATGGTTTACCCTGGGCTTTTATTTCTGTGTCTGTCTAATAATTGTAATTTTACTGCAAAAGCTGAGTGTTGGATAAAGACTTCCCTTAAGGAGTAATTTAATTTAATAAAAAAGCTCTGCCCAGGGTCAGCACTGCAGAAAAGCAGAGGATGTGTCAAGAGCCGTCCTCCTATCTGTGACAGCAGCTACCTTCCCAAAGGGCCATTCCGCTGGCTTCCGCGAGCTCTCTTAGAGGATGTGATTTCCTAATACCGTTCTGTAATGCAAGGAATACAAAAATTAGAGACTCACTGATTATTAAACCAACAGTGTCCTAACCTCTCTTCAGAATTTCGAGCGGGGGTGGGGGAGAGGAATCCTAAACAAACAGGAACATTTGCCGGGGTTCCTGTGGATGGTCCGTCCCACGGCCTGCTCAGACCCTGGCACGCGAGGGCTGGGCAGCCCCTCGGTTCCACACCCCTGGTGGGGAATAATACCGCTTCTTTCCTTCCAGAATCCCAGCTGGGGTTCTGCCCTGCCCACCCCAGCTGATTTCTTGTGAAGACGGGCGCCTTGGGTGGTCCTAGGCCTGCTCAGGTGGGGAAGGGGTTGACAGGACTGGCTGCCTCTCTCCTGCCCAGCAGAGGGCTGAACTGGTCACTCACGGTCCCTCCCACCTGGGCCAGAGCAAGCCGCCACCAACCCCCCAGGGCTGAGGCAGCTCAAGCAGCCAACCGTAGCCTGATGCCTTCTTGACTCTACGACCCCAAGTGCTCTGCATCCAGCTGAGAAGACCCCGGAATCACTGACCTAAGACTCGTCTCCTCCTGCCACACACCCAGTAGGACTCACCTAAGGGTCTGGGGTACAGGTGTGCTTTACAGGGTTGCAAATTGCCCACTGGGACAAAAGCCTTAATGGGATCTTTAATTGCACAAAAGGCGCTGGAAAGAGAGAGTCTTGCCCTTTGGGAAAATGCAGACATGAGTGGGGGCTGGAGAAAGGGGGCAGTCTTCACAAACAGCCAGCTCGGAAGCTTCCCATGGTCCTGAGGCAGGGGTCCAGTGGATGGCACGGACGGGCCCGTGGACCTGCATGGTTGGCGAAGTGGATCACGTTGACGGCTTCTCGTCATTCACCTGGCGGCCTGGGAGCTGCTGCCTACCACGAAGATGCACGTTTGTGGCTTGTTGCTTGTCACTGGGGGCTTAAGAACAAGTTAGCGCTTCCCAGAAGCCTTGTTCTCCAGAATAAATACACCATTCTCCAGGAGTTCTTCTGACTGTCGGATTCACACAAACCCCAGTGAACCGCATCCAGTGGGACGCCCGGGTGACGCTGGCTCGCTCCCACGAACATTCTGTTGGAAGACGGCTTCCCACGGCGCTCGGATGGTGCGATCCCAACTCCGACTCTGAGGACAGGGCTGTGCAAGCCGGAAAACGCTGCCAGTTCTGTGCTCCCTGCCTGGTGTTCGCCCACCACCAAAGTGCTGAGTGTCTTGACGCATAGGTGTCATCGAGGCTCAGCGGGGAGGGCTGCTGGGTCTGCAGAAGTTTCCTCCTCCTCTCGTCCCTGCGTCCCTCTTGTCTGTCGCCAGGTCTGCAGGAGGCCTCGTCCCCCAGCAGGGCTCCAAGTCAAGTCAGGACTGCACCGAGAGGCCCAAAGGGCGGAGGTGGCTGGCGTGGTACCAGAACATGGACGCCTTCTGCCTTTCCAGGCTCTCTCCTCCCCAAAGACGTCCTCCCTGGGGTCCAGGTGATGGCAGTGAATCTAATCTGACCCACCTCCCACAAAAACTAGCATTTGGCTGGTGGCTTATGGGCAGCCTGTACTTTTTTTTTATTCCAGAAAAGGAGCAAGTGGCCATGGCTGGAAACCCCCGAGAAGCCCAGCACATGAGCCCTTGAGGGTCAGCAGTCAGCTGTCAGCCTCTGCAGGCCAGGCCCCACCCTCCTGTTCTCGGAGGGCCAAACTGGTGCCCAGAGAGGGTCCGTGTCAGGCTTCAGGTCACACAGAGATGAGTCATAACCTGATCTTCCTACTTCCAGCCTGGTGCCCCCGGACATTCCAAAGGCCCTCGGCATCCAGAGCTCTTCGCTGTCATTGAACCCTCCTCATGAGCCTCTGGACGAGTTTCTCTCGGGAGCTGGCCCTATGTCAATGGCCAGTTCCACAGTGTTATCCGACTCTGAGTCCGCCACAGTGTCGGCGACAATGACAAGCTGTCCTGAGCACCTGGCATGCACGCCTCCATTTTATACTTTCCACAATGGCACCCATGAAGTGCCAGACCTGTCCCAGGCACGGGGGTCCATCCTCAGGTTCTGGGGTCCGCGGGTGAACAAAACAGAGCTCTCTCCCTCCTTGTGTGGAGTTAGCGTGTTGGGGACGGGGCAGTAAAGAAAAAGATAAGTCACTTATATCAGCAAGTGAGATGATGATAAGGCTACGCTGAGACATGGACAGGGAGGGGAGGGGGGATGGCCATGAGTTTAGACAGACAGAAGTGACCAGAGGAGGGTTCAAGTGACCCTGAGTTCCAGCAGGGGGAGGAGGAAGGGCAAGGACCCCGGAGAGGGAGCCTGTGGGTGGGGTATGGGGGCCTGGTGTAGCAGAGGAGGAGGACAGGGTGTGGATCCAAGTGCCAGTGAGGAGTCGGGGCGGGGTGATGGCAGGGACCTGGGAGGACCGTAGGCGGAGGGAATCGGAGGGCTTTGGGGAGAGGAGTGGGAGGACCTAATTTATGACTGCTCAGACCACCCTGCCGCTGCGCCGAGAGCAGACTGTCAAAGGCTGCTGAGACAAGGCAGGCGAGAGGTGCTGGTGACACGAAGGAGAAATGGATCATGGATTCTGGGGACATTACAAGTGCAGAGCTCACAGGGTTTGGTGATGGCTTGGATGAGAAAAGGAGAAGTCAGGTAGGACCCTGAGGGAGAATGGAGAGGACACTACTATGGTTGGAGAGTGTCCCCCGAAGTTCAGTGTTGGAAACTTAATCCCCAATGCAGTAGTGTTGAGAGGTGGGATGTTTAAGAGGTGATTAGGTAATTAGATGCTTAGATGATTAGGTGATTAGGCGATCAATTTTTGGTTAATTTTTATATATGGTGAAAGGTATGAACCCAAGTTCATTTCATTTCAAACACCACAGATTTGTAAAAAAGACTATTCTTTATTCATGGAATCACCCCTGCATCTTTGTGAAAACAGCAGTTTTCCGTGTGTGTATGGTTCTACGTCTGGACTGTTCCATTCCATTAATTTATTTGTCCAACCTGATACCAATACTACACTCTTGATTTTATGAGCTTTATAGTAAGTCTTGAAATCAGGCAATATTAGTCCCCCAGTGTTGGTCCTCTTTATCTATGTGGATTGACTATTTTAGGATGTCTACATTTCCATATGAATTTTAGGGTCAGTTTGCCAATTTCTACCAAAAAAAAGTCTGCTGGGATTTTAATTGGGATTACATTGAATCTACAGATGCATTTGGAAAGAACTGATGTCTTAAAAATATTAAGTCCTCTCACCCCTGGGTACAGTATATCCTCTACTTATTTATGTCTCTTTCAATTTCCCTCAGTGATATTTTGTAGTTTTCGGTGCACATGTCTTAAACATCTTTTGTCAGATTTATTCCTAAGTATTTCATATTTCTGGTGCTTTCATAAGTGACATTTTTGTTGTAAGTTCAATGTTCAATGGTCTGTTGTTCATGTAATGAAATACAGTTAATTCTTGTATAATTGATCGTATTTCCTCCAAACTCACTAAATTTACTTATTGCTTTTAGTAGCCTTTTGCAGATTTCATTGCATTTTTTGCATGCTGTCTGTGAGCAAAGACAGATTTGCTTCTTCCTTTATAATCTCTATGTCCATTATTTCTTTTCTTACCTTATTGCAATGGCAGGAATGTGTCAAAAGTAAGTGGCGAGAAGGGACATTGTGGTCTTTCTGCTGACGTAGCGGGGAAAGCATTCAGTGTGTGTCTATTAAGTATGATGCCAGCCGTGAGTTTTTCACAGATGCCCTTTATCAGGCTGTCTTAACCGTGCCTTGTTATTTTCTGTATTTCTGCTCCTTTGGCATTTTGGGGTCTGGCTGACCTTGGCGGGAGGCCCCTCCCAGGCTGGCCACTTCCAAGAGATGGTAAACAGCTCACCTGGGAGTGTGCCTTTCACATGCAAGCAAACCCACCCAGAGCC
>NW_012152519.1:217706-218860 GCF_000956105.1 Propithecus coquereli | reverse complement strand
TGTTTAACTTAAGATTCTTACTTAGGAAAAAATAAACACATGCCTAAATAAAAAGAAATGTTAATAGTAAATTAAAAGTAAAAATTAAGAGTAAAAACATCAACTAAATAGGAAGGAGCACAAAAGCAGAAACTTATGGTCAAAGATTTATTTAGACATTTGGTTTTGGTCTCTTAATCCGAGCGGCAGATACAGTCTCCTCTGCTGACTTCAACGTCTGTGGAAGGTACACATGAAATCTGTTTCTAACTCACTCTATCATCTGATAGTAACAGTGCTGCTAGGGATTTACAGCTGTCCTCAAATTTGTAGTTACCAGAGCTTAAATTGGAAGCTTTAGCTCTCCCTTTGGTCTTGCCCACTCTTGGTTTGTCCTACTTTTTACAAGAGAGCTGGTTATATGTGTATATCACGTTGCTTTAGCAAAGTTTTTGCCTAGGAAAGAAAATCCCTAAACTGTTAAATTTTGTATAGTAATTTATTCTAAGAGAAACAAAATGGTTATTAAAATCCAAAGAGAATCTCGAAACAGTCTTACTCTTTGGAAATATTAATATTGCATGTACTCAAGTTGGAAAATGTTTTGAGACTATTAAGATTGTTTCTAAAACAGCTTAATCTTGATCCTCACGTTAAAAAAAAACACTATTTTGTGTCATTCTTTCAAGTGCTAAAGATGGTGTTGAAGGTTTGTTGCAGCTACAGTCAGGTGATGTTACATTGATGGGGCTCAGAAAACCACCCTAAAACGAAGGCCCCAGAAGCAAAAGTTCTCTGACCCTGCCTTGTCCTCCCACCTCTTGGTCCCATTCTTCGTGGAAGCTAGTCGTAGAACTCAGAATCCCTCTTCCCCAAGACAGGTCATAAAAGCCAGAACCCCTTTTCCAGAAAGCTTGCCATAAATAAAATTATTCTATGTAAAAACTGGCTATAAAGTAATGATCTGACCTAGTCGGTTTTGCTAAAAGACCCCCATTCCAGAAAGGGCCCTGCCCACACCCAGGAGGAAGGAGTGCTCGCCCAGGGAGGCCAGACAGAATCTGGACAGAAAGGCCTTGCTGGGCTTCCCGCTCGTCTGCCAGCTTCGGGTCACACCCTTTTTGCCAATCATGTTGCCACATGGCTGTCCATACTTTGAGGCTCCCATGTACACA
>NW_012152519.1:212567-217561 GCF_000956105.1 Propithecus coquereli | reverse complement strand
ACAGATGCCCTTTATCAGGCTGTCTTAACCGTGCCTTGTTATTTTCTGTATTTCTGCTCCTTTGGCATCTTGGGGTCTGGCTGACCTTGGCGGGAGGCCCCTCCCAGGCTGGCCACTTCCAAGAGATGGTAAACAGCTCACCTGGGAGTGTGCCTTTCACATGCAAGCAAACCCACCCAGAGCCCACCCCAAACAACCTTCCGTGGAGCTCTTGTACTCTGTCCTCTGCTCTCATCTCCGTGGCAGCAGGTACCAGGCAACTAAGGACAGTCCCCACATCCCAGAGCCCATTGAAATGGTTTAAGTCAGCCAATCCTGAGCCTGTTTATGCTGCCTCTCCTGCTCCTCCCCACATTAACCACAAGAAAGGCTCTTTCCCTCCCCCTCTCAACCTCGTGACTTCAGCCTCCTGAAGCCCCCTTGCGTCCCCTCCATGGTCCTGCATGGCGTGGGTTTCCCCCTCCTTTAGAAACGGTGACTAACAAACTGTCTTTTCAGTGACAATCATCTCCCAATCTACTGGCCTTGCCACACCTGAATAACAATAAAACCTACATTTTAAAACACAGGTTTAGGGAGTTTCTTTCTATTTCTATTTTGCTGAGAGTTTTAATCAGGGATGGGTATTAGATTTGGGGTTGCTTATTTTTTTTGGAATTTAAAGGTATTACTCTGTTGTCTTCTGGTTTGCATGGTTCTTAATGAGCAGGATGCTCCAATTCTTATCTTTGTTCCTCTGTATTTAATACGTCTTTTTTCTCTGGTTGTCATCAAGTTTCTCTTCTTATCTTTTGTTTGCAGAAGTTTAAGATGTGCCTAGTATATTACTTAAGTATTTATCATGTTTAAGGTTTTCTGTGCTTCTCAGATATGTGGTTTGATGCCTTTCATTATTTTTGGAAAATTCTTGGTTAATTTCTTCAAATTTTTTTTCTGCTTTATTTTCTATCTCTTTGTGAACTAAACTAAAATCTTAAGCCCCTGCTGACTAATGGACCCCCTCTTGGCCAAGGGGACCCCAGAAAACCCCAAAGCCGAGTTGCTGGCCATGAGAAGGGAGGTCAGACATGCCTCATTGCGCTTCCCCTTCTTGGAGATGTCCTTCGTGATTCATTAACATCAACTCATTAACAGGCCTAAGGCCACATAAGACAAAGCTTCAACCACACCTGCAGGCCATCAATTTCCTCAACAGATCACTTGAGTGTTGATAAGTGACCAGTGGCTTGTCTCTGACTAACAAACATCTTTATCTTAAGTTAAAACATTCCAAGCCTTTAGACAGAGCTTCATTTCTGTAACTAATTACAAATCAAAGAATCTTTAAACCCATCTATAACCGTAAGTCCCCAACTTTGAGATGCCCCACCTTTTTGGGCCAAACCAACGTACCCCCTCCATGTATTGACTTAGGGTCTTACATGTAATTCCCGTCTCCCATGAATGGATAAAACCAAACTTTAACCCAGCTATGGCAGACACATTTTCTCAGGATTTCTTGAGGCCATATGCTCTGGGCCAATCACATACATTCGGTTCAGAATAAACCTCTTTAAATTATTATTTTAAATTATTTTACAGAGTTTGGGTTTTTTTTTTTTTGTTAACAAGATGGTGCCCAATGTGGGGCTCAGAGAAGACTCAGGACCTCCCATAGGAGTCACCTGAACTCGGTGCTAGGTACGGTCTGGGCCCTACTTGGGCCCCCCGACTCCAAGCTTCTCCCTGGGCAGAACTGGCGAGTCCTCCCAAGTCCTAGACCTCACAATCTTGGCTGACAGTCCTGGTTTATTCTGAGGTGTTGGCAATTTTCCTAGGAACTTGTTGTTTGGGATTCTAATTTTGATTTGGAGGTGCATTCTAAAGGGTCTTCTCCATGGCCTCATCCTCCTAAAATTAGTCTCAATTGGCTTTTCTGCGCATTTGTGAAAAAAGAAACCAAACTGTCCTTTTCACAGATAAATGAGAGACGGAGCTCCTCGGCTCCAAAGAGAAAGGGCATTTTGCTCCTCCCAGCTGAAAGGCGCCCCTGGATGATGGGGGTCCAAGTGGGAGTGCCTGGGGTGACTCCCCATGACACGAAGCGGCCCTACAGGGAACCCCCAGCAAAACCAGCAAAATTGATTAAAAGAAGGCTCGTCCAGGAAACGCATATAAGAGCTGATCACTCGGCGTTTCGAGCCCTCTCAGTGGTGGCAGACCCCTGAAGAGGGAAACTGAGACACGTAAGAGGGTGGGACGGACTCAGCGGTGAGACACCGTGGAGCCCCGCCCACAATCGGCACACTCTGATCCACGACGCCAAACCCTGGACTACAGTTCGGTTGCTTCTTTTAAAGAAAGATGTGAAACGAATCCTCTAAAATTGAAGAAAGCCAAGTAGAACGACACCCTTTGGGCACCCCGGTTGGTTTGTGGCGCCCACTTGCGAGTAGTTGTGTAAATGGGAAGGTCTGAGGGCACGCGGGGCTTTCCAGGGCCCCAGCTGGTTATGGCCAATTCTCGTGCCCAAGGTTTTACTGAAGGGCAAATCGCATCAAGGAAGATTCGGAGCTCGAATGTCAGCCTGCCACTTTGGAGTTAAAATGTCGAGTCTCCTAAGTTCTCTGTCTCTGTTTTCTTCACTGTCTACTCTGAACCTGATAACTTTTTCTGCTGGTGTTCAGATAAAACTCAAAGTTTATATAATTCAAGGATACTTGGAGATCTTGCAGCCAGTTCTACCTAAAATGTAAACATTGAAAACTCATTTTAAACTGGAGGAAAAAAACAGTAAAAGAGGCTTTTAAAATAAAACTTCCATGGAAACTGGTTTACCCAAAACTTTGGTCCACGGGCATTATTGGATTACCTACCATGGTAACTGAAGTTCAACCATGTGAAGAAGTTCCAGTGTTGTCAGAAAATATTTGGACCCTGTCATCTTTTGTAAACTGCTGAGTTTGTGTTCCTATCTCACGGCTAGAATTCTGCATTAAAAGCTATTGGAACTTTGTGTGCATGTGCGTGTGAGTGTATGTATTTAGATATATTTGGTGTATGTACGTGTGTTATATGTTGTGTCTACATAGTACTAGACTGGCTTATAAATAAGGGAGTACTCATAAATTAATCAAAAACTCAAATGCTTTTCTAATTCATGGTAATGTAGTAATCTTTGGTAAATAAGCTGGGTTATTAAAAAAGAGAACAAAAGTATTATCGGTAAAGTAAGAATAAAAATGTCTTTGAATTGTCAGCATACATTTTTGCCTATGTTTTACTGTACATTTTTATGTTCTTAAGGTGTCACAGTTTAACACAAAGGTTATAATACTGAAAACCCAGCCAAAAACAGAAAGATTTGCATTTGTATGATTTTTGTAAGTAAGGCAAATTTAATAGTGTTGGCCTAATGATTAATAGCCAAATGTCCTGAATTATCACCAAAAATATCCATGTGTTTAACTTAAGATTCTTACTTAGGAAAAAATAAACACATGCCTAAATAAAAAGAAATGTTAATAGTAAATTAAAAGTAAAAATTAAGAGTAAAAACATCAACTAAATAGGAAGGAGCACAAAAGCAGAAACTTATGGTCAAAGATTTATTTAGACATTTGGTTTTGGTCTCTTAATCCGAGCGGCAGATACAGTCTCCTCTGCTGACTTCAACGTCTGTGGAAGGTACACATGAAATCTGTTTCTAACTCACTCTATCATCTGATAGTAACAGTGCTGCTAGGGATTTACAGCTGTCCTCAAATTTGTAGTTACCAGAGCTTAAATTGGAAGCTTTAGCTCTCCCTTTGGTCTTGCCCACTCTTGGTTTGTCCTACTTTTTACAAGAGAGCTGGTTATATGTGTATATCACGTTGCTTTAGCAAAGTTTTTGCCTAGGAAAGAAAATCCCTAAACTGTTAAATTTTGTATAGTAATTTATTCTAAGAGAAACAAAATGGTTATTAAAATCCAAAGAGAATCTCGAAACAGTCTTACTCTTTGGAAATATTAATATTGCATGTACTCAAGTTGGAAAATGTTTTGAGACTATTAAGATTGTTTCTAAAACAGCTTAATCTTGATCCTCACATTAAAAAAAAACACTATTTTGTGTCATTGTTTCAAGTGCTAAAGATGGTGTTGAAGGTTTGTTGCGGCTACAGTCAGGTGATGTTACATTGATGGGGCTCAGAAAACCACCCTAAAACGAAGGCCCCAGAAGCAAAAGTTCTCTGACCCTGCCTTGTCCTCCCACCTCTTGGTCCCATTCTTCGTGGAAGCTAGTCGTAGAACTCAGAATCCCTCTTCCCCAAGACAGGTCATAAAAGCCAGAACCCCTTTTCCAGAAAGCTTGCCATAAATAAAATTATTCTATGTAAAAACTGGCTATAAAGTAATGATCTGACCTAGTCGGTTTTGCTAAAAGACCCCCATTCCAGAAAGGGCCCTGCCCACACCCAGGAGGAAGGAGTGCTCGCCCAGGGAGGCCAGACAGAATCTGGACAGAAAGGCCTTGCTGGGCTTCCCGCTCGTCTGCCAGCTTCGGGTCACACCCTTTTTGCCAATCATGTTGCCACATGGCTGTCCATACTTTGAGGCTCCCATGTACACAGGCTGAAATAAGTTCGTGATGTTTCCTCTTATTGATCCGTCTGCCTCGTGTCAGTGATTTTTCAGCAAAACTTCATGGGGACGGGGGCCTTTGCTCCCCACGGTTTGGCTAAACTTTGGGGATCCGGGGATCTTCCATCCCTACAATGTCGATAGATTTTGTCTGGGGATGCTGGTGTTTGGAAGGTTCTCATTAGTAAACGCCTTTAAACAGGATGTGTTCTAAAATCTCTACTATATTTATAAAACCTAGAAAAGATGTTACATTGTTCAAAATAGCAAATCTTACTAGAGTACTTACATTTGTTTACTTGGCATGATTTTTTAAGTTTAAAAGTAGTAATTAAAAATATATTTTGATTGTTTCTTAGTCTGTATTGTATATCTAATAGTCACAGGCT
>NW_012152519.1:209049-211751 GCF_000956105.1 Propithecus coquereli | reverse complement strand
TAAATCCCCTCTCCATCAAAAAGTAGAGGTTTTTGCTTTTTGAAATCTCTAAATTATCACTTTGGCTAAATATAATAACCTGAGGCCCTAATTTAAACAAGTGTTTGAAACCTTTGATATTTGGCAAACTTTTTAAAATCAAAATTCTAAGTTCAGTCCTCAAACTAACTTTTTAAATATTAGAGCCACTATATATGTATGTATCTTATTTGGTATGTTAAAACCATACAGAAAACGCTGTCAAATATGAAACAATGCTTAACTTTCTTTGGGCTATATTTGTGCAACTGGCTCCATGAACAAACTTCAAGGCCCCCTATATGTTTTTTATAATCCCCTCCCTTAACTAACTATTTAAAAGTTGACCTTTTGAGTTGTTTCCCAGAAACGATGGATTTTCTGCAAGACAAGGGAGTTGAAGCTGAGGTTCTGAAGGCCCCTGGGCAGACTTTCTGCCAGGACTCACCATCCCCCTCGACCTGCCCCAAGGCATGTGACCCCTCCTTAAAAAGCCCCCCTCCCATCTCCATTAGTGGGAGAGAGGATTTGAGGCAGCTTCTCCTGTTCTCCCTTCTCCCATTCTCCCAACAAGATGTCTGGCAAATTAAAAATTCCTTTCTTCACTGACAATCCTCGTTGTCTCAATAATTGGATCTTTGTGTGTTGAGCAACTGTGCCTAGACCTAAACCCCTTGGAGTGTCAACAACATTTGTGTCAATACATTGTAACTGTGTGTTCCAACACTGTATGAGGTTTCCGTAATTCTGATACATCTTGGTATATGTTATCAATAATAATAATGATTATGTTAAATTGTTGTATGCCACAAAAATAACCAATAGTTTTTGTCTTTTGTCTCTTTAACCTATAACTATTCTAAGATGTTTTTGTCATCCACAGACTAATATTATTTTACTCTGATTCTTCTCAAAGTGATTTAACTGTCTACAGTCCAGAATTTACTTCTTCAGGAAAGGTCATGGAAAGGACTGACAGGTACTCTTGAATAAAGGTTGCTGATAACTTTGGAGATCATACCATTTGGACTAGAAAAACCTCCAACACTTTAATCGAAAATCTCATGCATTCATAAAGATTACTAAACCAAACTCAAATAGAAAAAAAATTAACTACATGAAATGAATTAATTTTTATAACTTTTTGTTTAAAAGTTTCTGATTCTTTATGTTTTGTCTTCCAGACAAAACAAATTAAACAAATACCACAGTTTATCTGATGTCTCCAGAATTTGAAAACTATTGAATCCTGCTGGGCCCAACCTGTTGCTCACTGCCAATGCCCTGCTGCTAAATCTACAAACATCCTTCCTCCAGGCCCGGGCACTATTGTGGAAGAGGTGTGCGTGTGAGGTTGTAAGGGCCGATTTCCACAGATGGAATTAGTTCAGACCCTCCAGATCTAGGATGGGTCACACAGCTGCCTAAACAAACACCAAATAAGAAACTTTGCTTTTTCGGGACATGTGGTCCAAATATCCATCCCAACCATAAAGAATTTCCTGCTTGCTTCCCATAGACTTAGAGCTTCCTGAGTATAATTGTTCTCAGTTATGGGGTTTATGCAAATAGAGATATAACAAAAATGTATTGTCCACCTTAGGATAAATTACTAAAGAGACTAAAAATATTGTGATACAACAAAATTCTCCAAATTCCTTAGCTTAAATGGTTAACAACAGTGCTTATGTTTTATATAATAAATTGCTACAAGTCTTCAACTAAACCCAAGAATACAGTAGCTCAACACTTACAGATAAATTAACTTTTTAACCTTGCCTTTGGCTTTTTGCCTTTTACTCTTATGTTGCCTACAAGGTTTTGAAGGGTTGATGAATGCCTGTCCACCTCCGGTATTGTCTGGCCTAGAGTTGTTACTGAAAGTTCAGCACTTGTCCCCGAGGCCGCATCAGAAGAACAAGGACAAGAGGTTTGAGGAGAAGAAAAGAGGAGTTTATTACTTTGTTGGCAAATGAGGAGGTTGGCAGACTCCTGTCTCAAAGTACCAACATCCAGTCTCTGAGCAGAAGTACAGAGGTTTTAATCCCATAATCCCATTTTTGGCTAAGACAATCCCGTGACCCCCGCCTGGGCAATTCCCCTGAGCCATCGCCTGTGGCACAAAGAACAAAGGACACTCTCCTGCCCCTCCTGACCGCTGGCCTGAGGCAGGGATGTAGGTTTTCGTTCTCAAAAAGGGTGAGGGGGTTTTGAAGAGACCGAAAACATTTTTACCTTTGTTCAGGCCATTGTCTCTGTTACATGTTCCCCACTGTCGATTTTTATCCTTTCATAGCTATGGGAGGAGGGGCGCCGTCGTCATCGAGCTACTTCCTGCTGACTTGGGGTGATGTTTCAGATGGAAGTTTATACTTGTTTATGTCATTACAAAGCTTTGGCAGTAGATTTACTACAGATTACCAGGCGAAGAGGGGTCTAAGTGACAACTACTACCATGAGGACTGACAAGGCGAGATGGAGGACACCTGGTAAGAGAGATTTTGCCCTGCTTGGTATCTAAGACACCAGCAGGACTGTGGGTCCTTCCTGTCACCTTGCACTCAATGTCCAGTACAGACTGGGTAAGAAAGACACATGGGACCTCTGAGTGCGGAGCTATCAGTTGCACCCTGTAGGTGATCCGAGAGACCAGCTTCTGCACATTCAGAAATCGTGCACAGGAA
>NW_012152519.1:187978-208999 GCF_000956105.1 Propithecus coquereli | reverse complement strand
CTTTAGCATTAGTAATATACTAATGCAAAGATAAAATTTGGTTTTCTCTTTTGAACAAAATGTTCATGTAATACTAATACATGATAAACATTTTTATTTACCTTGAGTAAACTTAAGGAAAAAAAAAAAGAAAGAGAAGAGAGAGAAAAAAAACAGTTTCAATCTGCCTCTTCATTAGCTTGTTTTTCAGTTTGTTTTTAATAGGTCTTATGATTGAGAAACTAATTCCCCTCTCCATCAAAAAGTAAAGGTTTTTGCTTTTTGAAATCTCTAAATTATCACTTTGGCTAAATATAATAACCTGAGGGCCTAATTTAAACAAGTGTTTGAAACCTTTGATATTTGGCAAACTTTTTAAAATCAAAATTCTAAGTTCAGTCCTCAGACTGGCTTTTTAAATATTAGAGCCACTATATACGTATGTATCTTATTTGGTATGTTAAAACCATACAGATGGAATTAGTTCAGACCCTCCAGATCTAGGATGGGTCACACAGCTGCCTAAACAAACACCAAATAAGAAACTTTGCTTTTTCGGGACATGTGGTCCAAATATCCATCCCAACCATAAAGAATTTCCTGCTTGCTTCCCATAGACTTAGAGCTTCCTGAGTATAATTGTTCTCAGTTATGGGGTTTATGCAAATAGAGATATAACAAAAATGTATTGTCCACCTTAGGATAAATTACTAAAGAGACTAAAAATATTGTGATACAACAAAATTCTCCAAATTCCTTAGCTTAAATGGTTAACAACAGTGCTTATGTTTTATATAATAAATTGCTACAAGTCTTCAACTAAACCCAAGAATACAGTAGCTCAACACTTACAGATAAATTAACTTTTTAACCTTGCCTTTGGCTTTTTGCCTTTTACTCTTATGTTGCCTACAAGGTTTTGAAGGGTTGATGAATGCCTGTCCACCTCCGGTATTGTCTGGCCTAGAGTTGTTACTGAAAGTTCAGCACTTGTCCCCGAGGCCGCATCAGAAGAACAAGGACAAGAGGTTTGAGGAGAAGAAAAGAGGAGTTTATTACTTTGTTGGCAAATGAGGAGGTTGGCAGACTCCTGTCTCAAAGTACCAACATCCAGTCTCTGAGCAGAAGTACAGAGGTTTTAATCCCATAATCCCATTTTTGGCTAAGACAATCCCGTGACCCCCGCCTGGGCAATTCCCCTGAGCCATCGCCTGTGGCACAAAGAACAAAGGACACTCTCCTGCCCCTCCTGACCGCTGGCCTGAGGCAGGGATGTAGGTTTTCGTTCTCAAAAAGGGTGAGGGGGTTTTGAAGAGACCGAAAACATTTTTACCTTTGTTCAGGCCATTGTCTCTGTTACATGTTCCCCACTGTCGATTTTTATCCTTTCATAGCTATGGGAGGAGGGGCGCCGTCGTCATCGAGCTACTTCCTGCTGACTTGGGGTGATGTTTCAGATGGAAGTTTATACTTGTTTATGTCATTACAAAGCTTTGGCAGTAGATTTACTACAGATTACCAGGCGAAGAGGGGTCTAAGTGACAACTACTACCATGAGGACTGACAAGGCGAGATGGAGGACACCTGGTAAGAGAGATTTTGCCCTGCTTGGTATCTAAGACACCAGCAGGACTGTGGGTCCTTCCTGTCACCTTGCACTCAATGTCCAGTACAGACTGGGTAAGAAAGACACATGGGACCTCTGAGTGCGGAGCTATCAGTTGCACCCTGTAGGTGATCCGAGAGACCAGCTTCTGCACATTCAGAAATCGTGCACAGGAATACTTGCACTTATCGAGGTTTAGGATAACACATCCAGCAGCAAGACAGTTCAACAGAAGAGGCAATATCCTAAGGAAATCCTCACTAAGGAGCTGTCCCTCTGCCCTACAGACAGAACAAATCACCAAAGAAAATTTAGCAAAAATATCAACATTTTTATTTTGTTTTTTCTCTTTCTCAAACAGATACTTTCGATGGCCTAAAGGCTGGCCCCCCACTGCGGGCTACACCTCTTTACTTTGGTGTGGTGGACCCAAGGTTTCCCTTCTGACAGTTTCAGTGAGGTGTGAGACGTTAGAGGCACTTCACAGGGCCCCTTTTGCGTCTCTGTTTCCAACTGGGGCAGGACCTGAAAGAGGCAGATTCATGCATAGTGGTTAGCACCTGACCCTCTCACTTGACATATTGCTTTATTCTTTATTATTATTATTTTTTGCTCATGGTTATATTACCATACTTAGCTTGGGGTGTTAGCAAGGGTCTCGCATAAACTACTTTTTTAGAGGCTTAACTTAATCCTGCTTCTAAAGGGCTGCGCTTACCCAGAGAAGGGCAAGCGGCAACATCCCATCTCACTTTACATGGGTTTCTTATATTAATTCCAGGATGTGTGTAATTTCTATTCTAGGTGTAAGGCTTTGCTTACTTGTTGGGTTACCTCCCTACAACGGAGGGTCCATTATCACTCTTACGAAATGTCCGGGGCTCTCGGAGTGTGCTCCTGGGTCCTGTTGACATTGGGGTGCCCTCTGACATCCTCACTGTAGGAGGGAAAGCTGCTGAGCTGTCTCTGCAGCTGCCTGTGCACGTGTCCATCACCAGCATGCCCTCCTCTACCTGCTCGGCCTCCTTCCCTGGACTGCTACCATCATCCCGTCAGGCTCCGAGGCCTGTTCCTGCTCTGTGCTGGTGTAGTGTGCAGGAACTCAGCGGAGGCCCTGTCTCAGGCCAGCAGCTCCTGGTAGGAGCCCATCTCAGAACCTCAGACGTTCTCTCCATTCAGGTAGGACAAACCTCTACCCAGCCTGAAAAGGTATCTACTGACACAAGCCTCGGCATCGGAGTGAACTGTCAATCATCGTTGAAAGGGTGGACCCCTCCCACGCTGGGCTCCTGTGTAGCAGGTGGCCTTTCTGACCTTGGACCACCCCAGACACAAAAACTGTTCTAAACGGAGTCCTCTCAAATGAGGCCGCACCAAATCCACCCAGGCATCGCGCTCCCAGCGTGTGTATTCATGCGGGGGCCTCATAGGAGCCCGGACCAAAACTCTGGGCGGGAGCGCGAGTCTGTGAGGATTCTGTCTCCACTTAGCTGTGTCATCACAGGTGTCAGAGCCCCAGTCTTTAGTTTAGAGGGATCTAAATCTAGCAGGGCTATCAAGGCCCCGAGGAACAGATCACCTCCTGTGGCCTCCTTAACTGCTCTGCCAGTGGCCCGATTTCCTCTGCCAATCAGCTCCATTTCTGGTCTGAAGTCCGAGGTGGCAGTGCCACTGCCGTGATCACCGCATATCCAGACAACCTCCAGAAACCCCGAACAGGCCGTGGCAAAGACTCATTCCCTTTGGTTGGCAAAAGGGTGGCAGGATTGAGAATAAACATGGTCTTTAATAATGACTCACGAGTAGCTGCTACTGTCTGGAGGCAAAGAGGCCTCCACAATACTGTTCAGAGGCTCTGAGAAGTATGTCACGGCCTGGGATGTCTCCTGGCATCTATACTAAGACTCCGGGGATCATCCTTTGTTTTTCGTATTATTTAAATTCTTTCTGTGAGTCAGGCAACCCCAAAGTGGGGACAATCATAAGACTCCGTTTTAGTTTTCCAAAGGCATTTTGACAGTCTGCGGTCCAGATCAGGGGCTCCACACCTGTCCCTTTAAGGGCCCCATAAGGGCTTTGTCATCAGTCTAAAGTCTGGGGTCCAGATAGGACAGAGCCCTGCCGTTCCCAAGGACCTCAGATAAGTAAGCTGCTGTTTGCAAATCCGTCCAATCGCAGGTTCCGCAAGTCCCCTGCTAAGCTCGCATTGAACAGGGCAGGAAGGCCCTTTGAATGCCCCTAACACAGTCCAGCAGCATCGCGAGGCCACCCCAGTCCTGGGATCCTGCCACTCAGATGCAACTGAGTACAATGTCATTAGTGGCGTGTAGATCCTGCACATGTCTATCCTCACTGGAATGGGGAATTTAAATTCTCTCTGTACGTCCTGGGGTCCCGTCAGCCTATATGGCTTTACTCACTTTTGGTAGCTTTCTTCTTGCCAATGCTGATACAATGTGCAGGTCTGTTGGGGCTTGAACTTTAAAACAAACTGCTCTGCAATAGTGGTCTCCTGCATGTTTCACCAGACCCTGGTATTCATCTAGCAGGCGATGCATTGATCTACTATTAAGTTCACTAATTCTTTCCTCAGCTATCTTAAGTCTACTGATGAACCCTTTTTTTTTTTTTTTTTTTTTGGAGATAAGAGTCTCACTCTGTTGCCTGAGAGTGAGTGCCGCGGCGTCAGCCTAGCTCACAGCAACCTCACACTCCTGGGCTCAGGCGATCCTTCTGCCTCAGCCTCCCGAGTAGCTGGGACTACAGGCATGCGCCACCATGCCCGGCTAATTTTTTCTATATATTTTTTTAGTTGTCTGATTAATTTCTTTCTATTTTTAGTAGAGATGGGGTCTCGCTCTTACTCAGGCTGGTTTCGAACTCCTGAGCTCAAACAATCCACCCGCCTCGGCCTCCCAGAGTGCTAGGATTACAGGCGTGAGCCACCGCACCCGGCCTACCGATGAACCTTTTAAAGGAATTCTTTATCTCTAGCATTTCCATTAGGGTCTTACAGTTTCCGTCCGTCTGTTAACATTCCCCTCGTTCTTATTATGGTGTCCACCTTTTCTGCTTTGTCCTTTAGCGTACGAATCCTAGTCATTTTAAAGCCTCTGTCTGATAGTTCCAATGCTTGGCTCATCTCTGGGTCTTGTTCTGTTAATTTATTTTTCTCTTCACAGTGAGTTTTCCTTGTTTGCTTTTCATATGGCTCATAATTTTTGGCTGGACATTATATTTAATTTCCTATGGCTGCCATAACAAAGTACCACAAGCTGGGGGTCTCAAACAGCAGAAATCTATTGTCTCACAGCTCTGGAGGCCAAAAGTCCCAGAAGAAGGTGTCTGCAGGTCGGTCCTTTCCGAGGACTGTGAAGGAGAATGTCTTCCATGCTCTCTCCCGGTGTCTGACAGCCACGGGTGCTCCTGGCCTGTGGAAGACGCTCTTTCTACGTCTTCACGTCCTCTTTCGTTTATGCACCTATTCCTGTATCCAAATTTTCCATTTTAAAAGGACATAATCAAATTGAATTAGGGCCCACACTAATGACCTCATTTTAACTTGATTGTCTCTGCAAATACCCTATTTCCAAATGAGGTCACATTCACAGGTAGAGGAGTTAGAACTTTGATATCTTTTTCTGGGGCACAGTTCAATCCATAACAAATACTAAGCACCTTAAGCGGGACGGCAGAGACGGGGGTGCATGGTTTTTATGTCCTGGAATGGGCTTGTCTCTTTGACAGTTAATGTGGGGATTGAATCAACTTGGGTCCGTGTTTTGCTGTTCCTATGTTCCTTTCCAGTGCCTCATGGCTGGCGTGCAGGCCGCGGTGCCAGAGAGTTACTTTCAATGTGTGAGTTCCAGCCTCAGCTTTCAGCTTTTTATGTCTACACCACGCAGAGTCTCCCTTCGTGCTCCTGGCCTTGCCCAGTAGCATGGTGATGTTGCCTGCTGCCCAGTTCCTGCTGGGCTCGGTGGGGGAAGCGGGGGGCTGCATGGTGTCCAGCAGCCTCGTCCCCCTCTTCTCTTTGCCAACAGTCAAACTCTGCCTTGTGTTGCGGAAAGTCTCTTGTGGGAGTCTCCTGCTTGTGCCCCGGACTGGGAGACCCTCACAGGCTTGCAACAGGCGCCTGGGTGTGGGATCATTTGCTCACTCACCCATTTCCCCTATTGTTCGAAGGGCTTTTCTTCTCCCCGGAGCAACAGGCTTTGCTGCATTTACCCTGTAGACTTTTGAGAAGAGGCCTGGGGAGGCAGGAGGGCTTTGCGCTCGTCACTTAGCACAGGCTGACCCTCCTCCAGGCCTGCACCGCATGGGCATCCTCTGGTCTCCTGCCCTTCCCTGATCTTTCTCGTGAGCACTCCGCGGAGGGCTCAGGGAAACAGAAGCCCCGGGGCTCACGCTGTTAAGCCAGCCCTACGCGGCCTTCAGCGTTCATTGAAACTCCAGCTACGTCTCTGATTCACGTGCACGCAGCCCTGTGCTGCTCCAGAGCTCCCCAGTGAGGTGTGACACAATCCCTGTGTCCCCGATCTCCCTGGGGGTCGAATTGTCCTTGGATTTCAGGATAGTTGGTTTCTCTGTTCCCTCAGCTTTCTGATGGGCTGCAGTTTTTTTCAGCTTTTCTTTCTGTTGGGGTAGGAATGTCACTCCTTTCAGTTTTCCACATCGGGAATGGAAGCAGAGCGGGGAGGCGGATGCATCAGATTTTCAGTGTCTCCATCACCCTCAAATTCTATTGTCAACCCATTTCAGAGATGCAGAAACCGAAACAGAGTGAGACTGTATATGCCTCCCAATGTCCAAGAACTGTTAAATGTCCGAGAACTATTAAATGGCAGGGCTGGGATCTGAACAGGGGCAGTTTTGCTCCAGAATTTTCACTCTGAGCCGTTAAGCTCTGCCACCTCCCAAACATACAGTGGGTCCTTATTTAGTGTTTGTTGAATTGAATACAAGGAAAGAGAGAGAAAGAGCTCTGATTATCTTGGGGATGCCAGCCCCCTCTGGGCACATGTAATGCCGCGGCCACATCCCCGGGGACAAGCCTTAGCCCTTGTCTATCTCGCTTCCCCGGTGTGATATAATCTCAGTCGTGGCCGGCCGCACCAGCAGCCCCGGAGGACTGAAATAACAGCTCGTGCGAGATCCTTGAACAAAAAGCCTTGTTGCAGGGCTGTAATTGATTTCTGCGAAGGGAGCATTCATATTCGTGGGATGACAATTATATTGTCAGAAAATTCCACACCATTTAGATGTGTTAAAAGTTGTATTTTCAGAGACTCTCGTGGCTTTTAAATCATTATCTGCCGTCCACTGGAAGGGTTTAATTGACTTCTTGAGAGGATGCCTTCATAAAGGGCCCGCTGAATAGATCTGAACTCGTGAAGTCCTCCGTTCTTGCTGACAGAGCGGTTTTGTGTCATTAGTTTCAGTGGTTAAAATACAGATCAGAAGGCAAAATGCACGCACACCCTCACAGAACATAGCATGAGTGCTTTTTGGACATCTCGTGAGGTCCCTCAGGGAAACGGGGAAATCGTGTCCCCAGCGTGTGAGGGACTTCCTGGGTCCTCCTCCCACTTCTGCTCAATTCAAAATGCAATGTTATTTTTCTCGGATTTGCCTTTTTAAGCTGTAACATCTAAGAATACGGATTTAAAAAAGTCTTGCTTCCAGGGAATTCCCCCACCCCCACCTCCTCCTCTTGGGATAGAAGCTCCTGCAAAAGTGACACGCGGATAAGAGGTCACCGCTGCTCTGAAGGTCAGAGGTCAGGAGGTTCCACTTCATCAGCGGGTTACTTTTGGCAGGTGGTTTCGCCTCTCGGGGCTTAGGCTTGTCCTCCGCACGCAGGGTTTCCAGAGTCTTTTGTGGCACAAAAGACCCCAGTCCTGTATGTGTGTGTGCACATGTGTGTGTATGTACACGTGTGCACACATTCAGGTGTGTGCATGAACACATCTGCACCAGCAATGTTGGCTAGTACCCAATTCAACCAGGATTAGCACATTCAAGATTTCTCAAGAGCAGGCCGATGTTTGGATTCCATTTGGACTTTTCCACATGTCATTTAGGTAATGATTTTGGCTCTCTTAGCGAATAGACAATAAAACCAAAGTAGAGGAGCAAAACACAATGTGTTTGATAACCCGACAATTCACGACTGTCTGTAAACAGCTGCAATACCCCAGACAGGCTATTCAGGGACAGAGCCTCACGATCACAGTGAATCTGACATCGTTATCCAAGCGAACCCCACGTCACATCGGCACCCCGGCATGTTTGTAAATGTTCCTGCAAATGTTTGTTCTTGGGATTATGACTATGGCTGTTATCGCTGTTATCATGGCTTTGCCTGGAGAACCGTCTCAGGGGGCAACAGCTTGTCGCTAAGATATTGTCTTGAGATGCCTTGCTGGGAACTTGGGCCTGTGCCTTTCAGCCCAGCGCTGAGAAGTGTGGGTGTGAATTAGAATAAAAAACAATCCTCCCACGGTCCCTTCAGGGAGGCTGTACTGGCACAGCCTCAACGGGCCTGCCAATATCCAGCCTGACACGCGAGATCGGTGGCCGGGAAATTGTAACCAGGGGCCGATTACCAGGAAAAGCACAGGACAGCTGCGAATCTCGGCACCAGCGGAAGACATCGATCAGACTCGCTGGCATCTAAATCCACCGGCGTAGATTGCTGTCTGTATGTTGAATACGGCAGATCAAACGTACAGGATGATAAAAAACAGGAACCCATCTCACTGGAAATCTCCAGCGAGCACACGGCGGTGACGCTGACAGCGAGTCACTGCAGGGCGTTTGTAAAACACTCGCCGAGAAGGCCAAGTCAGAGTCGGGCTACGCAACACAAGCAGCGCCGATCTGTCCATATTTGGGGTTCACCAGAATTAAACACAAGCAAATAAACACCAACCGCAGTGACCATCTCCTGGGCATCTCCTGTGCCCCAGTTGTCACCTGCAGTTTCTCCCTAGAGTGGGTGGCCCCGCGGCTTTGTGCGTAAGCCCAGGCTGGGGTCACCCGACCCAGGAAGACCTTCTCAGATCAAAGCACCTTCAGCACCTGGGCCACCTTTCCAGGTGTGCTGGGTCAGCCAGCGGTTGAATTCCTGTTCCGGCCTTCTCAGCACACAGCCACTGCCTCTCTGTGTTCAGACTAGTTGGTCGGCCTGCGGCAGCCACCACCTATACAGGAAAATGTGCCCCTCCGTGCCAGTCTGCAGGCGCCTTGTGGAGAGGCACCCACCCCTCTGGCCACCAATGCAGGGGCAAGGAGGAACGCAGATCTTATTTACGCCCTGGGAGATGCTCATGCCAAGTCTCCTCAGCACTTGGCCCCCGTCACATCCCTGGCAGACACAGCCTCGTCGGCATGTCACGCCCAGCTCCTCTGTCGGCGTCCCTTGCTCTGGGGCAGCTGCTGCAATGAAGGTGTTTGAGGCCAACTCCTTGTACCAAAGTACAGGCAAGACACCCAAGACCCCCCTGTGTCCTGTGTCCTTAGGGGTGACGCCAACAAGGAGGGGCTGCGCCAGGGGACTCACAAGGGCTGACTCTCCAGCACTTTCCGAAGTTTCATAGATCTCTCTGATGGGTAACACAGATAGCATCTGGCACACCCAAAGTTCTCAGCAAGTGCATATAAAAATCTCAGGCAGTTTAGCTTCCTAGTTCTCACTGGGTCCCAGGATGCAGGGACAAAACGGTTCCTTCCTTCAAGGGGCTCATGGGCTATTGGGAGAGACCGACATGTGGGCAGCAAACTAGAGTGTGGTGGGATGAAAGGACTGAGGGGTGCAGGAGCCAGGAGGATGGGGCTCTGAGAGGGGACTGTGGCATCCCCTGAAATCAGACATGGCAGAGGGTGGCTGGGGGGGTGGCAATTTTCTAGAGAGTGACAGCCCACCACCGGGATAGAGGGGAGGTGCACTAGGGAGTCTACACAGAGGTGAGTCCACAGGACAGAGGGTAACTTTCTGGCTAGGGATAACACCAAGCCAAGGTGGGGCTCACATAGAAAATCTCTTCTGACCTGAAGAATCCATTTCTGGGGAATGCTGAATCAACACATGAGGACGGGGCCCCTAGTGTTGAGCAGGGACCTGCCTGGGAGGGGCATGGGCAGAGACCCGCCTCCCGCCTGATTCTCCACACTGGACACCTGCACCCGGCATCCTGTTCTCAAACCCCTTCTCTTGTTCTGGTGCCTAAACCCACCAAGTCCTACTGCCAGTGACAGATCTCCTAAAATTCACGTGCAAATTGACATTCACTTTAAACCTGAGTCCTGATTATGGAACAGAAAGCTTTGCTAAGGGACTTCCTGCGTTGGGATGGGGGAGTGATCGCCAGGCTTTCGAAATTAGGCTGCCTCCTACACAGGATCCAGGGCCAGTCCCAGGGACTGCAGGGACAGGAGCAAAAGGAGCCCGGGCCAGCCTCCTAGTTCTGACACGTGGAGGCTAAGTGACCTCAGCCAAGTCCTTTAGGCTCTCTGGGCCTCAGTTTCCTTAGCTGTACAATGGGAGTGATACTTGCCTTGCTTAATGTAACTGTCGTGTAGAGTGCAGGAGGTGGCGAATGCAAGGACTCCATGAGTTGATACGCAGGAAGTGCATAGGACGGTGCCCCATTCATGTTTGATCTTGTCATTATCACTGTCTAATGGAAGACATTGGCCATCGGAGTGGACAAGACATTGGAGTGCGCAGGGTTCTCAGGGGTACTCGATTGCTGTCTTTATGGGGTCCAGCGCCCAGCGGCCACCTCCCGCCTTCCCGGGGCTGGAGAAGGAGGCTACTGTCCCGGGTCCTGGCGGGAGAAGGGCTCTTCCTACGGGCTCCACAGTGCTGACTGGTTGTAGAACTCTGAATCCACAGGGGCAGAAGGGAGGGCAAAACTGGAAATGAATTCAACAACTCGCTAACACACATTTGAACAGGAACATTAAATACACATTCACAGAGGGCTCCTCGGTGATCATGTTTGCTTTAAAACCAGGACCGCGGCCTCTCGGCGCGTGCTCAGCTCCTTGTCAACTCTGGACGCCGTGCTCCAGCCAGGGCGCCCGTCTCTCCGCTGCCTTATGTTCTGGCAACTTTCCTGCTGGCGTGGACGTGGTAATGATGGTGACAAAGTGCCACCGTTTGTGGATGTGAACTAAAATGAAATCTTAAGCCCCCCAGCTGACTGAATGGACCCCTCTTGGCCAAGGGGCCCCCAGAAATACCCTACAGCTGAGTTGCTGGCCCTGAGAAGGGAGGTCAGACTTGCCTCGTCATGCCCCCTCCCTTCCTGGAGACGTCCTTCGTAGCTCATTACCAGGCCTAGGGCCGTGCAAGGCAAAGCTTAAACCACACCTGCAGGTCATCCATGTATGTAATAGGTCACTCGAGTTTCAGCAAACGACTGGTGTGACTTGTCTCTGATTAAGACATCCTTACCTCAAGTTAAAACATTCTAAGCCTTCAGACAAAACTTCATTTCTTTAACCAATTACAAACCAAAGCATCTTTAAACCCACCTATAACCTATAACCACCCCCCCACACACACACAGATGTTCCACCTTTTTGGGCCAAACCAATGCACGCCCCCACATACTGACCCAGGGTCAGTAATTCCTGTCTCCATGAATGTATAAAACCAAACTGAAACCCAGCTTCGGGGGGTACATATTCTCAGGCCCCCTTGAGGCCATGTACTCTGGGCTGGTCACACACATATGGCTCAGAGTAAACCTCTTTAAATTATTTTACGGAGTTCAGGTTTTCCGTGAACACGGAGGTCCTCGACGGCTGTGTCCCGCATGAGGTGTCCTGTCTGGGCACATCCGCCATCACAGCAGCGGTCCCAGCAGGAAGGTGCTGCTGGCACTGCCAGGACACACACAGGGACACCAAGGCTTGCAGAGGGCAGGTGCCAACCTCGGGTCCCACAGCTGCTGTGAGAGGAGAGTGCTGGCAGCAAGGTGGGCCCCCAGCCTCCACGGCTGCCGAGCGGTACCAATGGGGGAACAGGTGAGAGCCCCGGGTCATTCGGGACAGGGACGGGGTCCAGCAAAGTAGCTGAGTGTGGCAGACCGAGTCCTGCCCCATCCTAGTCCCCGCACCTGTGAACGCGCAGCCCTACAAGGCAGAGGGGATTTGCGGAAGTCGTCGACTTAGGGACTTGAGACGGGAGAGCATCCTGGACTCTCGGGGGCCCAATGTGATCACAGGAGTCCTTGTAAGGGGGGCAGGAGGGTCAGAGTCAGAGAGAGACTGGAAGATGGCGCTGTGTGGCTTTGGAGATGGGGGCAGGGGCCGGCCCCTGAGAATGCCGGCAGCCGCTAGGAGCTGGAGAAGACGGTAACTGGTGGCTTTATTTCTCCCAGTACTGGAGGCAGGGAAGTCCAGGATCAAGGCGCCGGTGGATTTGGCATCTGGTGAGGGTCTGTTCCTCACAGATGTCCTCACACAGTGGAAGGGATGAGGGGGGCTCTTGAGGCTCTTTCACGAGGGCACCGATCCCATGCATGAGGGCTCCCCCCTCATGATCCAGTCACCTCCCGTGGGCCCCACCTCCCAGTACCAGCACCTTGGAGGTTAGATTCTAGCATACGAATTTGGGGAAAACACAGACAGTGAGACCAGAGCATCCTCCCAGAGCCCCCAGAAGAAACTCTAGCCCAGAGAGACCTGTTGCAGACTCCCGACCCCCAGAACTGCAAGGCAGTAATGTGATTTTATAGTTTTAAGGCAGTAATTTAAGGTAATTTGTTACAGCAGAGACAGGAAACTCAGGTCTGAGCACGCAGCCCCCAGAGGGATGCCAGCACAGTGTCGGTGCAGCGGGGCTCCTTACTGGTCACATGACCAAGCACAGGTGGAGGCTGCTTAACAACAAAGTGGAAATAATATTAATAATAAGCCCTTTCTGAAAGGAGTGGCTGCAAAGCCCTCAGAGCAGTGTCTGCCTGGTGAACGCACCCACCTGGGGACAGCTGCCATCGTGGTGCCGGGTAGGACCAGGACAACCAGTGGCAAGCGCCAGCGAGGGGTCCAGAGTGCTGGGTTCCAAGGCGGGCCCTGTCCTTCAGAGCTGTGCACTCACTCTGCACCACCTGGACTTGCCCAGGGGTTGGAGAGGCGGTGGGGGCAGGGTCCGCTTGCTTTAAGAGACCTTCCTTCCTTCCCTTCCTTCCCTCACAGAGCCAAATGGCCTGCCCTGGCAGCCCGTGTTACTATGTTCTGGCGGCTCTTCCGGGGCACAAGGCGTCCTTGGTTTGTGTTGACTTATTTCCCTGCCCAGCAGCCCTCACTGATAGTTGCTTGGTGGGGCAAATGTCCTGCCTGTTTTGTTCAGTGCAGGGCATGGCACGCAGTAGGTGCTTAGCAGACACACGCAGAAGAAATGCATGAGTGCATACATGATGGCGAGCCCACGTGGAGAAGCACCGACGAGGTGGGGTTCGAGGAGGAGGGGGGCTCTCCTCTGCAATGGGCCATGGCGACCCCCACGCTGACCCAGAAACGGCCCCTCCGCGCTCTCCTCTTGTGAAGGGTGGCGGGGAGTGAGCAAGACAAAGGGGAACTGAGGAGGAGAAAAGAAACTTCTCTGAGATAAAGACGTCTCCGCCCAAGACGAACAGGGGAGCCCTGGGACCCCGCTCACGTTAGCGGGAATATCACGCGGCCACCAGACCTCGCAGGGCGGGGGCGGGGGGCTCCAGGAGAATAAAGAAAATTGTCCTCAAAAGGTCAAACATTCTCGCTCGCTTTGCCAAGCCTGAGGTTTTTGATTTCTCAATGGATGACTAATGCGCTCTCAGACAGCCCTCTGCTTGTCGAACTCCCACCCAGAGACGTGCGCGGCGATTCCAACGTGTGCTGGGATGAAAGCCCTCGTCCAGGAGAGACGGCAGAGATGGCATCCGCACTAGCCAGAGCTAACGTTCTCCCGCCCACTCGGGAGGCTGGGGCGTCACAAGTCGCGGGCACACATTCTGCTGTCTCCAAGGCGGAACAGAACCTTCCAAAATGCTCCATCCTGCAGGACACAGGACATAGGCTGTGCTTTGGGAAGCAAATGTCACACTGTCCAGTCGCGTGGCTGGACAACCTGGTGCTGCTGGGACCAGGGAAGAACAACTGAGGATGGGGGGCTTGACTACTCCCCCAGGGACAACGCGCCCTGGAGAAAGTCAAGCAGAGCTGCTCGCGTCACGCAGTGAAGGACCTGCTGCAGGAGTCGCAGGAGGTAAGAAGCTCAAGTGGGGTCTGGGAGCGTTGAAAGCGGTCATGAGCGGGAAGACGGAAGTTTCAGGCCCCAGTGTGTTACCCACAGGGCCTCGTGCTCCCTGCAGGTGTCGGAGGCGTGTCCTCAGGAGGCCACCTGCAAGGGCCTGGGGCTGACGGCCCTGCCCTCCCTCTCTTCCTGCGTAGCTGGCTTCCCCCCATTGTAGTTGGTGCCATTGGCCGTCACAGAGGGGACCAGGAGACACCGAGGACAAGGATACGCGGCTGCAGGCAGGGGCCTGCCCTCCTGGGTCTCCAACCCTGCAGCGGAATCCAACAGTTGACATTCTTCAGCTGGGACCTAGAGGTGCGTCCCTGAGGCAGGGCACTGAGGCCGGCGGCCAGTTCCAAGCTGCTGCCTGCCCAAGCGTGCAACCTGCTGGACAACCATGGCGGAGATGCTCCTGGGCAACAGGAAGCTGCACACAGAGGGAAGAAGAACACAGCGGAGGGGCCCTGGCAGGGCTTGGCATCCCGTGCGCAGGCCTCACGCTCCGTCCCTCTTTGCAGTTCCGCCTCTCTTCGTGTGAAGTCCCAGGAAAGAAGTTCTGTGAATATTTATGCCTCGCGAAGGCACCGACGTCTCCCGTAAATTTGGGGGCCGTTTTTCACACCGCGAAGGTTGTGTCGTGATTGCTGCTTGGCTTGACTGCCAGCTTGGAGTGTTTGCCACGCGAGAAGGGACAGATAAATCACTGAGGACGTGGCCTCATTATCATGTGACATTTAAGGGTAATTTATACCCCACATTGTACCACGTCTCACTGCGGAAATAGCACCGTTGGTCATCTCAGTCTTAGCCACGACCACCACCGTGTCAAGAGAATGGAAATAAATTGACCGGCTGAGCTTTCTGTGCATTTTTATGGCCTGTTTATCAAGGCAAATGTAGAATAGTACACAGGGAGTCACCCGCGGGTCCCGGAAGAGGGTGGAGTGGGACGGGGCCGACTTTTAGAGAAAGTATTGTTGCAGAAGGAGGATGGTGTGGTCTTTGACCACAGCCACATGGCCGCTAGAGACTTGAGATTATTTCGCGTTTGACTTTTCCTACGCGAAGTGTTACAACTGTCAGCGTGTGCCTCCTTCCTTCCGGTTCTTGGGGAGACACCACCTCCCTTCCCCCAGGGCCAGTCTCCACTTGGAGAACCCACCGCCTTAAACGCAGCTGAATTCTCACCCAGCTGACTCTTGGGGCCCATTAGGAGACCTCATAGTGGTCCACACCATGTGTGTGTGTATGTGCACGTGTGTGCGTGCGTGAGTGTGTATATGTGTATATGAGTGTGTTCTCAGGACTTACACACATGCAGAGTGCTGGCTGTTAGCAAATGCGCTCCCTGAGCTCAGGAACCAACGTCCGTTCCTGTGTGTGTCCTCCAGGAGAAACTGGGACATCTGTCTTAGGAAAGAGCTTTCCAATCACCTCACCCCCCCGCCCAAAACCCGACCCAGGCGAAACCGGGGGTGGAAGCGCCCGACAACACAGAACTGGATGGAAGGAAGGAGGGAGGAAAGAAAGGAGGAGACAGAGCTCAGGAAACAGGGAGGGAGGGGGACTCCACGCAGGGGACCCACCGTCAAGAATCCTAGTAGAGAAAAACGCCGATTGGCCGCGCCGGTTAGGATGGAATCATTAGTCTTACTACAAGGAATCAGTAAGTTTCTCCGTAGCAACTTCCTCCAGAGCTCACGGTTGGAACTCAATTCCTCGTCTGGCACTCGCTCTTGGGTGGTGGCATTTGTCAGGAAGCACGGCCCAGGGGCCCTTCCTCTGCCATGCTCCTGGGGTGTGTCTTGAAAACTGTTCTGGAGTCCCCCCTCCTGTCCGCACATTCGGATGAGTCCCAGAGGCCGTGGGGTCGTGTTTCTAACAAGCTCCCTGAGTGTCACGTCCCGGGACAGCAGCGCCCACGCTTGGGCTTGGGGTCAGATGATGCAGGGTCTGAATTGCGTCTCTTCCCTCCCTGCCTGGGGCGCCTCAGGCAGGTCACGGTCTGTCAGCTCATTAAGCCCAGAGTCCCCTCCTCCGTAGAAGGGGAGGGAAACGGCTCCTTCCCGGGGCTGCCAGGAGGGTTCAGGCAGACAGAGTCTGAGACAGGCACCCACAGCGCGGTCTCACAGAGGACCCGCCTGCACACAGGTGCTCGGCACCCACAGGTGGCAGGCTCTGAGCCTAAAGCAGGAGTCATGGCCCACTCTGCCCGGACGACCTCATCTAACTAACTTCCCTCCCCCGTCTCTGTCCCGCCATCTGCGTGAGAGGCTATTGGACCACTTTATGTCTAACACCTTGCGATTGCATTTGCACTCCACGTTGTTGGTCCTGTTCTCTCCATGAATGAGTGTCGGGGTTAGAGCATCCTCTTGTCGCACTACGACGGTGACGGGCCTTGCTGTTCCATGGAGCAGCTGCAATGGTCCTGTCACTTAGGCAGGACACCACGGTAGCCCTGAGCAGAGCTGAGAACTCAGGGATTCAAAGAGCGGCCACAGCCACAGCTTCGAGGCATGAGCCGGGGCTGGAAGGCGGTGGAGGGACAGAAGCGTGTCACCTGGAGGCCCGGGAGGTGAGTGCCAGCAGGGCTGGGCTGACCTGCGTTTCTGGGAAGCCCACATCATCCCCAGCCCCGGGGAATGCAGACCAAGGCGGGGCCGCTGCCCGGGAATCAAGAGAGTCAGTCGGCAAAGGAGCAGACACAGTGCCTGCCGGCTGTGACATGCAGACAGCTCGGGGAGGCCGCAGCAGGGCAGGGAGCCCGGCGGACACCCTGGGCTCCATTTCGGGTTTGTATTTCCAAGGGAGAAATGAGAGTGGAAGCCCAGCCAAGGGAAATTAATTAAAGTAGCATATCATTAACTATATTTTTCTGTGCAAATGGATCCAAGGCCAGGGAGCTATGAAGTGGTAGATAATTGCACTGGGGGAGCGACGGGAACTTGTCACTTAATGAAAGAGTGGCCAAGTGGGAATCGGGGAAGGGGGACATCCCAGAGCCGACAGGCGCAAAGTGAGGGGCGGGAAATGGTACGCCGAGTAACCCTGAGGGAGCCTCGATCGTGTGACTTACTCAGAGAGCAGTAAGTGGAGACGAAGGACATCGTCCCCAAACAATTTTTCCCCTAATCTCCGCCTGCCAAAGTGTGTGTGGTTTGTGCCAGTTCCACCCCCTCAGCTCCGTGTCTCTTCTCCGTGTTGTCACGAAGCCAAAGATCTTGACATGACGATCGATCATCTCGTCTTTGGGTTTACAGACGGGGAAATCGTGGCAGGGGTAAGACTCTTAGGGCCACCCTCAAAGGTCCCAGCAGGCCTGAGACTAGAACCCATGCCCTAGACTTGCATTTGGCCAAACAATTGTTGAGCACTTGCTGTATCCCCGACATCGTTAAGCACCAAGGGTAGATGGCTGGTATCTTGGCAGTGGGGACTCCCAGGATTTGGGGAGTGACAGATAAATAACCCCTGCCCGAGGTCCACTGGGAGAAGCGTGTTTGAGGAGGCTCCAAGGAACCCCCCCACTCAGGCCGAGGGCCTGCGGCCCTTGTCCTCCTTGGTTCAAGAAAGGGGATAGCACAGTGTCCTCGGGGGTCAGAAAAGAAGGGCAAGCCAGCACTTTCTGCCATGAGGGGCACAGGGAGCTGGCAGCCCTGGTGCAGCCTGGCGAGGCTGCTCTTTGGGGGCCAGGGTCAGGGGGACACTGACAGCAGCTCTGAGGACAAACCGCGCAGGGGACGGGGCCAGGGGCACCATGTAGGGTCACAGTCACATGCACAATCCCAATTCGGTGCAGCAAAAGCCTCATAAATATTGAGTCCTAGAAGGCAGGGGAGAAAAAGCATCCAGAATCACAGGCTCCTCTCCCCGGCGTCCTGCCTGGGGCCCTCTTGGCCACCTGGACGTGTCCACTTCCCCCACCATTGGGTCCACCCTTCCCAGTGCCCATCAGTGCCTGGCAGTCCCTGCAGGCCCTCCCCAACAGAGAGGACCACCGTCCCCTGGTTGGGTCTTGGCCTGGCTTGTGACAGCCACAGAGCTCTCAGGCTGGACACACAACTCCAGGTCCTCTTTGGCCAGGCAAAGACCTGCAGGGAGCTCTCCAGGGAGGTGGGCGTTGGCAGTGGGCCAGTCCTGTGCACGGCAGGGGAGGGCTTCACGGTCTGAAGTGCCCCGATGTGCCCATCCTTTTCCTGTCCCCACCCGTGCCCTCTTTCGCTGTGGATCCACCTCCCATCCAGGGACAAATGGCACCTCAGCGCCTGGAGCTGGTGTAGCTGCACCCAAGGGAGGCAGGTGTCCCAGTGCAGAGAGCTGCACACCCCTCACCCTCAGGCCTGGTGGGGGGGTTACTGCTGACAAACCCCCAGCTCATCCTAACTGCCCAAACTTCTCGCCGCAGTCAAGGCCAGCAGACCTTGTGGGCTCTGGGCCAACTGGGCCCCGCTGAGCCCGCGCAGCAGGGCTCTCCCCGGGGTCTCCCAAGAGCCCTGTCTGCCCGTCTGTGCCAGGCTCGCTGCTCACTGCCGAGCCCCAGGCTTCTGGGTCAGCACTGACCACTAAGGAGTGCATGAGGCACGTGGCCGTGGCCGTCACAAACTCACTCTGTGATGGTTAATTCTGTTCACTGTCTCAGTCTGTTTGCGTTGCTATAAAGGAATACCTGGGGCTGGGTAATTTGTAAAGAAAAGAGGTTTATTTGGCTCATGGTTCTGCAGGCCGTACAGGAAGCATCGCGCCTGCATCTGCCTCTGGGGAGGCTCAGGGAGCTTCCACGCGTGGTGGGAGGTGAAGGGGGCCCCGTGTGCAAATCACGTGGGGAGGGGAAGCCAGAGTGAGGAGAACTCGCTCATTATAGGAGGACAGCACCAAGCCCTCTGCCCCCACAACCCAAGCAGCCCCCACCAGGCCCCACCCCCAGCACGACTCAGTTATAGGGACTAAGCCTTTGGGGACACAAAGGCATCTTTGAGAATCTCGTGAAAGCTACGGACTAGATTACCCCCAAAATTCACAGGCATACAAACATTCAGTTACAACCGCAGAGGATCCGCGGGCTTTGCTGAAATTTGTCCGTGGACGTCCCGACCTCCACACAGCGTCTAATATAGCGGCAAGCCTGGCCTACTAGAGTGCATCCTTTGCAGAACATGGCAAGCAAGAATAAAAAATTTAAAAATTAAAAAAAAGAATCGGTGGGGCCAAACCAACCATATCCAGAACATAGCACGTGTCAACTCGGCTGGGCCACGGTACCCAGATATGCTGTCAAAGCCCAGTCTGGGTGTCGCTGTGAAGGTATTTTTTAGCTGCAGTTCACATTCAAATCGGCAGACTTTGAGTAAGGCAGACGACCCTACAGGACGTGGGTGGGCCTCGCCCAATCAGTCAAAGGCCTTGAAAGCTAAGGCTGGGGTCCCCTGAAGAGAGGGGGGCTCTGCCCACAGTCTGCCCCCAGACTCAGCTGCAGCACCAGCCCCTCCCTGGGCCTCCAGCCTGCTGCGCTGCCCTGCAGCTCTCCCCTGTGCGGACCTGCCAGCCCCAAAGTCGTGCGAGCCAGTTACTTGAAATAAATCTCTCTCTCTACACACACACACACACACACACACACACACACACCCTGCTGGTTCTGTTTCCCTGGGGAAGCCTGACCAGGACACTCTCCCTCTCTCTTCCCCTCACGTCCGCAGAGACCTGGCGCCCTCACATCTCTGAGTTTTCCATCCAGGCACACCGAGACGTCCGTAGGCTTTTACATTCACTCAGGCCTCCCAATAAAAACAAACTGTCACCACGGCTGGGGATCCGCCAGGAGCCGGGTGTCACCAGGTCTTCTGTGCAGGGCTGCACTTGGCTCTGCAGCGGGCTCGGGTTCAGTCACCCGTCACCCCGTTCTGCAGACCGGGGCACGGGCGTGGCCTGAGACGCACTTCTAGCCAGCGGAATGCGGTGAAGGAGAGGGGCTGTCACCCCAGTGTTCACACTTTGTCGTGTAAGACTCCGTCCCAGCCTGGTGTGAGAGACGCTCACTCTCAACTGGCCTTGATGAAGCCATTGCCACGTGTGCACGGCCTGCGGGAGGCCACGTAGCAGGGAGGCACGGGCATCGCTAGGAGCAGAGGCCTCGTCCTCACAGCTGCAGGGGCCAGCGATGATTTCTACCAACAGCCCGCATGAGCCTGCAGGCAGACCCTGCTCAGAGAAACTTCAGATGCAAACACTGCCCGCCTCACACCTCGGCGGCAGCCTCTGAGACCCTGAGCAGAAGGCCCAGCCAAGTGTGCCGGACCCCTGCCCTGCAGAAACTGAGAAATAAACAAAGGAGGGCAGTTTGAAGCTGCTCCCAGAGCCTGGCACCCCACCCTGCCCACAGGCTTCCCGACGAAACAGTCCAGCCCCAGAGAAGGCACCCGGAGTCAACAGGACGGCCCCGGGAGCGGCGTGCGTGGGCTCTGCCAGCACACGTGGCACTGCCCTCAGGTGCTGTCGCTGGGCTTGCACCAGCTGCTGCCCATGGGTCAGTGGTGCCGGTGATCACCGGTGCGCAGCGCGGGAAACACGGCGCCCGCGCATTTGAGAGTAACGAGCGAGAGGGTCGGTGGCCCGTGTGGAGAAGCGGCACCACCACGAGAGGAACACTGGGGGTGCGGGGGCGTGACAGTCACGAGGGACGGAAAACAGAGAGCGTCGTAAGGACAGGCACGCATGCAGCACCTCCTGGTGGCAGGCGGGTCCTAGCCCTTGATTCGCCTGGTTGTCACCACTCCCTGCCCGTAGAGGGAGGCCCAGGGATCCCTATGGGAACCGCTGTCCCAATTGTACAGATGAGGAAACTGAGGCACGATTGAGTAGCTTGCCCAAGTGTCAGAGCCACAGGTCCAGTTCCGCAGTCTCGGACCAAATGACCACACTGGCTGCGCAGGACTGCGGTACCTGAAGTCATAACCACAGCCGCACTCTGTAGTCCCTTGTACTGTGGCACAGCTATTCAGGTGCTTACAAAACACTCAGCATGATGTTACGTGTCCCAGCACACTCAACATACGTATGTGTGTATATAACATGTACACATAGTAAATTATATTTAGTTATGCATATGATGTATATAATATGTAATATAGTATGTTATGTTACATATACA
>NW_012152519.1:186168-187928 GCF_000956105.1 Propithecus coquereli | reverse complement strand
AGCTAAGGCTGGGGTCCCCTGAAGAGAGGGGGGCTCTGCCCACAGTCTGCCCCCAGACTCAGCTGCAGCACCAGCCCCTCCCTGGGCCTCCAGCCTGCTGCGCTGCCCTGCAGCTCTCCCCTGTGCGGACCTGCCAGCCCCAAAGTCGTGCGAGCCAGTTACTTGAAATAAATCTCTCTCTCTACACACACACACACACACACACACACACACACACCCTGCTGGTTCTGTTTCCCTGGGGAAGCCTGACCAGGACACTCTCCCTCTCTCTTCCCCTCACGTCCGCAGAGACCTGGCGCCCTCACATCTCTGAGTTTTCCATCCAGGCACACCGAGACGTCCGTAGGCTTTTACATTCACTCAGGCCTCCCAATAAAAACAAACTGTCACCATGGCTGGGGATCCGCCAGGAGCCGGGTGTCACCAGGTCTTCTGTGCAGGGCTGCACTTGGCTCTGCAGCGGGCTCGGGTTCAGTCACCCGTCACCCCGTTCTGCAGACCGGGGCACGGGCGTGGCCTGAGACGCACTTCTAGCCAGCGGAATGCGGTGAAGGAGAGGGGCTGTCACCCCAGTGTTTACACTTTGTCGTGTAAGACTCCGTCCCAGCCTGGTGTGAGAGACACTCACTCTCAACTGGCCTTGATGAAGCCAGTGCCACGTGTGCACGGCCTGCGGGGAGGCCACGTAGCAGGGAGGCACAGGCATCGCTAGGAGCGGAGGCCTCGTCCTCACAGCTGCAGGGGCCAGCGATGAGTTCTACCGACAGCCCGCATGAGCCTGCAGGCAGACCCTGCCCAGAGAAACTTCAGATGCAAACACTGCCCGCCTCACACCTCGACGGCAGCCTCTGAGACCCTGAGCACAGGGCCCAGCCAAGTGTGCCAGACCCCTGCCCTGCAGAAACTGAGAAATAAACAAAGGAGGGCAGTTTGAAGCTGCTCCCAGAGCCTGGCACCCCACCCTGCCCACACGCTTCCCGACGAAACAGTCCAGCCCCAGAGAAGGCATCCGGAGTCAACAGGACGGCCCCGGGAGCGGCGTGCGTGGGCTCTGCAGCACACGTGGCACTGCCCTCAGGTACTGTTGCTGGGCTTGCACCAGCTGCTGCCCGTGGGTCAGTGGTGCCGGTGATCACCGGTGCGCAGCGCGGGAAACACGGTGCCCGCGCATTTGAGAGTAATGAGCGAGAGGGTCGGTGGCCCGTGTGGAGAAGCGGCATCACGGCGAGAGGAACACTGGGGGTGCGGGGGCGTGACAGTCACGAGGGACGGAAAACAGAGAGCGTCGTAAGGACAGACACGCATGCAGCACCTCCTGGTGGCAGGCGGGTCCTAGCCCTTGATTCGCCTGGTTGTCACCGCTCCCTGCCCGTAGAGGGAGGCCCAGAGCTCCCTACGGGAACCGCCATCCCAATTGTACAGATGAGGAAACTGAGGCACAATTGAGTAGCTTGCCCAAGTGTCAGAGCCACAGGTCCAGTTCCGCAGTCTCGGACCAAATGACCACACTAGGAAAAACACTGGCTGCGCAGGACCGCGTACCTGAAGTCACAACCACAGCCGCACTCTGTAGTCCCTTGTACTGAGGCACAGCTATTCAGGTGCTTACAAAACACTCAGCATGATGTTACATGTCCCAGCACACTCAACATATGTATGTGTGTATATAACATGTATGCATAGTAAATTATATTTAGTTATGCATATGATGTATATAATATGTAATATAGTATGTTATGTTACATATACATATACCTATA
>NW_012152519.1:162173-185368 GCF_000956105.1 Propithecus coquereli | reverse complement strand
CTTCTTTGAAGGGACGTTTAGTAGCTGAGAAGAAGCGAGCGGGTCACAGCCTCCACCGTCACCGCCCTCGGCTCACACTGAACCATGCCCCTCACAGGATGGACCAGAAATACTGCTCTGCACCGACAGGACGGAGGGCTGAGCTCCATCCCCCTGCACCTGCTGCTCCCTCCGCCTCCCTGACCCAGAGGCCTGTCAGCAGGCGCCTCCCCGGGCTCCGTCCGGGCTGCCTCTCCCTCCCTGCCGTGTCCATCCCAGGGATGGAGCACGAGGGTTCCCGGCTCCCTCTCAGGGGTCTCCAGCCTCCCACACTGGCAGCCCCAGGCTGCCGTACACACGAGAACAGACGCCTGCGCAGGCTTGGGCCCCGCCCATCCTCCTGGAAGCTTCCCTCGGGCCCTGGGGACCTGAGCCCTGCCCCACTCTGGGCCAGGACGCCCTCCGGACAGATGCGGACGCCCCCTGTGGCTTCCTCATCTGGGAAAGCCCGTGTCCCCACAGACCGATAGAACAGAAGAGCATCGTCCGACGGATGCAACTAAGACAGCGCTTCAGACACGGGGAAGGGCCTGCTCCCCCGCGCTCGAGCACTCAGTGAGTGCCCAGAAGGCTCTGCAGGAGGAGATGGCTAATTTATATTTTAATCGGCTTTAAAGAAAAGGGTCAAAGCTGCACTGAGATGTCCCCTTTGAGCCCACCCACCTTTGCTAACATTCCACCTGGTATTCTGGAAAATTCTAAAGTAGAACTTTCCGGTAGTCAGAGGGAAGCTGGAAAGTCCTGTTCAGCTGAGAGGGGGCCAGGAACCCTCCTTCCTTTTTCCCTCTTTCCTTCCCTGGCATCATTTCTCCATGAAATTGTGGTCAAGAAATATGCGCACGTGTGTGTGTGTTTGTCGGTTTATTTGTTCATGAATGTGGGCGTGAATTTATTTTAAGAGCACAGCCCGCTCTCCTAGTGCCTCTTTTCCCTTAGACCCTGCTAAATTGCAGTTGTGCTGACGTGCCCGGCCTCCCAGGTCACTGTCAAACCCTGTCCGGCCGGCTCAGAGGCCTCGACAGCACACCCAGCCGGCAGGAGCAGCAGGCAATCCTCGCTCCAGAGGGAGGCGGGTCTCCAGCTGCACTGCTGACCCGGGCTCTGTCTTGGGTGGGCGGAGGGGATGCAATTCCTTTTTTTTGAGGAGGAAAAAGAAAGCCGGCCCACCTGGGTACCACAGCGCAACATCAGTATTTTTTTTAACCTCTGCTCCCCAGCACCTGTAAGCCAACTCATATTCCCGCTGCTTCGAAATGGAACCGGACAGAAACGCCGGAAGATGAGGCTCTTCCTTGGTGCTGTCACGATTGTGCGTTCCACAGCCCGCACCAAGCCGTTGACAAGTTGCAGCACAACCCTGGGCGTGGCCGGGGGTACAAGATGAACTGGACATAAATCTCCCCTCCTGGAGCTCATACACTCCAAGGGGAGACATTAGACAAGCACAGATAATTCACACGTGGTAAGTGGAAAGTGCTGGAAGAGAGACCCAGGTAAAGTGCTCTGTAAGTCAGAGGAGGGCAAACGTGAGGATGGGCATGCCACCTCTCTGCCAAAGCCTTCTAGAAGCTTCTCATTTCACCCAGCAAAAGCCAAATCCTCAGCGACCTGGGAGGCCCACTGTCCTACTCCAGACACTCCTCTGACCTCCTGCGGCTTTCTCCACCTGCCTTTGCTTCCTTGCCGTTCCCAAAACTGCCAGACATAGTCCTGCCTCAGGGCCTTTGCACTAGCTGGGGCCTCTGATGCCCACACACCCGTCTGTTGCCCTGCGGAGGTCGACCCGACGAGGCTGTCCCTGGGGTCCTACTGGACATCACTGCTCTTCCCCGCCCCCTCGCCCTGTCCTGGCGCCCTCTTCTCGGCAGCACATAACCGTCTACTCTGCTTACGTATTTTGTCGCTTGTTTGTCATCTTCTACCAGAGTTCAACCTCTGCGAAAATGAGGACTTTGATTTGTTCACTGTTGTGACCCAGTGCCAGGAACTGTGCCCCGGGCATAGAAGGGGCTCCGCAAACAGTTGGTCTCCTCGTGTACAGAAGTGTTATGTCTAGAGGACTAACGTCACAGGGTGCTATCGGGCACACCGGGTAGCAGGCGACAGCAGCCGTCGCTGCCGTTGACCCTCTAGCCAGAGTTTTTATTTTCATTTCCACCTTGAGAACTTGTTCTGTGCTTTGATAAATGGAAATGACCGCGGCGATAAACGCACCCAGGTGCTGCTCGCGGCGGTGCAGGGGCCGTGATGGCGAGCTCTCTGTGCGGCGCGTGCAGGTGGAACCCGCCACTGCGCTGTGGGGCGAGGCCAGAGCTCCCTGTGTGGGAGGAGCTGGCACCTGCAGCCCAGGCGTCTCTGATTCCGGCACATTCCATGCTGGTCCATAGGACACATCAGAAAACTGGAGCAAGAAGAGGATTCCTTGGCCCAGCTCTTCCCGTAGGAATTCCTGTCACTGTGCGCCGCTGGCTCTGCTAGACCCTGTGCTGCTCTAAAAGTGCGTGGGAAGATCTCAGCACTGTAGCCCCAAACCCAGAGGTGACACAGGGTTCAATGTACAAAAATACGTAGACTTACAGGGAGAAGAGTAAAGAATATGGCATCGGGGCTATAAAAGACTACTTTTGTGTTTAAAAGTACTTTAGTGAGCTATTATCATGTGCAAGGATGAATAACAGGCAAAACCAGACACAGCTCCAGCCGGAAAAGGGAAAAAGAGAGAGAGAAAGAGAAATGTCAGATAACACGAAGCCCAGGTGGACAGGGAGAGCCTGGAGGTGGGGCAGGCGGGGACAGTCGCAGGGGGCAGGTGCTGAAAGGGAAGTGGGGAAGGGTCAGAGGCAGCAGAACAGCCGGGAGGGGGCTGAGTCCCCAAACTGAGTTAGGAAAGTGTGTTCGGAAGAGGAACACCATGGTGCCAAACTCTGCTCTGCTGCTGCATCAAAAAGATGACGAGTAAACATCACCTGTGTAGGCCAGGGCTCTCCAGAGAAGCAGGGCAGATTGTGTACACACTGCAGATGTTGCATGTTATGTATATCATTACGTAATTTTCCCCGTTATATATATATATATGTGTGTGTATATGGAGATGGAGAGACAGACAGACAGACTTATTACAAGGAGTTGACTCGCACAATTACGGAGGCCAAGAACCCGGGAAGCCGGTGCAGTGGAGTCTCGGTCTGAAGTCCTGGGAACCAGGACAACCGATGGGACAGGCTCCAGTCTGAGGGCAGAAGATTGATGTCCCAGCTCAAGCAGACGGACAGAGAGAGGCCCCCTCTTCCCCCGACCCAGGCCCTGGAGGGACGACTAGGTGGGGACCACCCACACTGGGGACCCCTGCCTTCCTCAGCCCACCCACTCACATGCCGACCTCTTCTGAAACACCCTCACGGAACACCTAGAAATGACGTTTAGCCAAACGTCTGGGCACCCCATGGCCCAGGCAAGTTGATACGTAGATTCACTGTCCCACTGACCATTGGGTTCAACACCACACGGGTGATGTCGACCCCAAGGAGCCGCTTCCAGGGATGGCTGAGGGCAAAGCTGACCGAGGTGGTTCAGGGCAGACTCGGAGGGGGACTGCTGAGAGTGAGTGCGCCACTCTTCAGCCCCCACGTGGGGACGGAGAGCAGAGACGGTCGCCTCCAGGGCATTTTGATCAGGAGGTGGCTTTCTCTAAGAGGGGAGGCATAGCGGCACATCCGTACACCAGCAGGGACCGTCCTACTCGAGGGGCCTATGATGCTGCTGACCAAGCTCTGCTCATCCCTGAGCAGGAGAGAAGGGTGGGACTCAGGGCACAGAAGGAGGGTGGACCTAGTCCCCAGACAGGTGGCCATGGCTGGGAGCTCAGCCACCCTCAGTGGCCACAAGAGTGGCCACGGCTTCTGGGCAGGGAGGGCAGACGTGGTTGGGAGACCCTTCTGCTCGCTCCTGCTCTCTCAGGGACGCAGGAAGCCCGTGCTCAGCGGAGAACAGCTCCAGGGGAAGGGAGGGCGTGAGGAAGAGGGAGGCGCGGGGGGCCAGGAGAGTGGGGCGCAGACAGCAGAGGAGACAGGACGTGTTCTCCAGGAGCCCTCGGGAAGCCACCCCAAACCTATGACAGTCACCAAAAATCATGGAGAGTGACCGACCCGAGACCTAAAATCTTCCCAGAAAGTGGGGGTGTGCTCGGGGGTCTGCTCTGCTCTGGGGGTGGGGCCATGATGCAGGACAGAGGGCTCAGGGTGGGAGAGAGGATGGTCAGCAGGGCAGTGAGGAGCGGTGAGGGGAGGACCGTCTTTGGGTCTTGGGTGAGACCCTGGGAGGGAGAGCAGCCCCCCACCCCATGAGCAGCGTCTGTGGCGGAGCCAGGACATGCTCCAATGAGGGGGAGGGAAGTTTGGTTCAGAGGAAAGGGGGACCCAGCATCTGGCTGACGACCCATGGTGGGCTCCGAAGGCACCGCAGACAGTTGTGGGCCCTGGGCAGGGTCAGGAGATGGGGCCCGGCGGTGGCTGTTGTCCTTAAGCCCTGGCAGTGGTGACGTGAAGTGAGGGGTGGTGAGGCCATCGGCCAGCGCAAGCAGGCAGTGCTGTGGCTGGGACCTGCCTGGCGTGCGCAGAGGTGCAGAGGCCGGCCAGGGGGTGGCCTTGCTCAGAACACGGGGACCTTTCCCATCCCTCTGGCTCCAGTTTTGGGTGTGTGCAGGCCGGGAGCGGCTCTGCTAACTCTGGGCATCGGGCGCCAGCTAGACTTCTAACACTGGATATGTTGAGGCCACCGTGGATGGCAGAGGCCTCACTCTCTTGATGTGGCAGTCACCTGCTGCTGCTTAGCAGATTCCACAACTTAGCATCCGCTTCCAAACTCATCGGGTTCTTGGCAGGGTCTACGTTCCTGGGGGGCATAGGACTGAGGTGCCACCCTCAGATCCTGGGGGACTGTGGCCTCCGTGTGGCCTCCGTGGGGTTCCTCCCTCCTCAAGGACAGCAGTGGAGAATCTTCTCCATGATGAATCCCTCCCGTGCTCTCAATTTCTCGTGCCAGGACGGCCCTTTTCTCTTGCTCCTGTTCAGGGCTCGCCTGATGAGGCCAGGCCCACCAGGACGCTCTCCCTTTCTTAGGGCAGCTGCGCCGTACCCCACACCCTCATCGCAGGAGCAGAATCCATCATACTCACGGTCCTGGGGACCACAGGGTGTGTCCCCAGCGGCAGGGTCTGAAGGACCCTCTTAGAGCTCTGCCCACCACTCCTGTCTCCCTGGCATCCAGGAGATGAGCCCCTGCAACCTGGAGCCTTCGTGTGTTGTTTTCTGTAAATGCAGAGAGAAGTCACCCTCTGCAGGGACATGGCTGAGGTTCCCCCCGCAGGCTGGCAGGGGGCAGTACTGCAGGCACAGACAGCGAGGCAGGGCTCCTTGACAACTGACCGCACGGCCAGGGTGCCTGCAGAGCCAACAGAAGCGGAGAGTGTGGAGGTCAGGGGTGCCATGGAGGGAGTCCCATGGCCTTGGACACTGTCCCCAGCACTGGGGCTGGAGGATGGACCCACACACTCGGCCAGGGTCACCACCACACTCGGGTCAAGAACCACACGATTCCGTCCTCATTCAGCCCAGAGAGCATCCGGCTCCCGCCCAGACAGAGGGGACTCAGTCACTGGGTCTCCCAGCCCACCGGGGCAATTCTCCCAGCCCGTCCTTCTGAGAGGCTGCTCTCAGCCTGGGTGGTACCGGTCCTGCTCGGGGGCATCTGGGGACTGAGAGCTTCTCAGCACACCTTTGTCAGAGGGCTGGGAACAGGAGGAACCCAGCTAACAGCCTTCCTGAGCCAGGATGTGTTTGTGTCGGCTTCGAATTGAATAAACACACAGCGCGCACCTTGCCAAACGCCAGCACCTTCGTTTTCTGATAACAAATGGCTGCTGGAATCAGTAGCAACTCCCTGCCGCTGCGCCAGCACCACGTGAGGCTGCAGAACAGCTGCTGTGCCCAGTCCCAGGCCCCAGCCGGAGGACACGGCCACTCAGCCAGGCTGGACTCGCTGCCGTGTAGACTGTATTTCCTGCTTAAAGGGGGCGCGTGTCCGGGAGGACGGAGAGAGGCCAGCTGTCCGTCAGTGCCTGCGCTGTCCATGCTGGCGCCCCAGCCAAGGAGACAGCGGGGGCCGGTCTGCTTAGGTTAAAGGAGATTTGGGGTCACAATAACACAGCAGGTGTGACGTGGATTCTGGAGCTGCCCCTGGGTTCAGTTGTGGCTTTTGCCTGCTGTGTGACTTCGGAAAGATGGCTTAGTCTCTCTGTTCTCATCTGTAAAGTGGGGGGTTTATAGTGACTGTTTCACAAGCATGTCCCCAGCATGTGTGACGCGCTGGGACAGTCGGGACAGAGTAGCTGTCATTATTGCCCCACTCGCTCTCCCCAAAGTCCCCTGCTGGATCTTCCCCTGAACCTCCAGCTCCTTTAAGGCCCCGGTGGGCAGCGTGCACCCAGCACAGCCTTCCACGCAGGGGCTGCTCCGTGCTGCCATGTGGGGTGGACTGCCGAAATGTCACCACTGCAGAGACAAAACCTTTTCTTAGCACGGCCGGCCCCACGAGAGGCTGTCCCGCTGCCCAGACGGCGTGGCTCAGGGAGGCTCACGGCCCGGCTCCTTCCTGAACCACGTGCCAGGGCCGTGGATAGAGTCAGAGGTGCACAGAGGCATTCACACATTCCTGCTTTCTCTGGGTCCGCCTTGCAGAGCTCCAACCTCGGGTGGGGCAGTGCAGCCGTGTCACCCTGGCGCCTGGCCCCACCTCCTCTCTGGGCTCCCTGTCTGACCCGCAGGTGGGCCCTGATACTCCCCCGCTCAGAAGTCTCCGGGGCCCCCAGCTGACCCAGTATCCTGTGCCTCCCCTCGCCTGGCCCCTGTCCTCCCACCTCCCTCCAGGGCTCCTCCCCACAGCCCCCGGCTGCCCCGCCCACTGCTGGGACAGCGGGACACCGGCTTTGCTCTGTCCCTGTTGGATTTCTCACCTCGTCCCTCTTCTGGATGAGCTTCCACCGGGCCTCCGAGGCTCAGCCCCGGAGCTCGCCCTCAGCTCCTCCAGGCAGAGCTGACTGTTCCTCTCCGGTGAACTCACAGGGCTGACCTGTCGGCCGCTGGCATCAGGCTTCCCTGCAGGTGGCGAGGGATGGGGGACGCCGTGTCCATCTCTGCACCCCACAGTGCCACGTGCTCGGCGCAGGCTGGCGCCAGGACAAGGACGCGTGGATGGGTGGACAGATGATGGAAGCCTGAATAGGTGAAGGATGCAGGGCTGGGTGAATAGAGGTGCGGGGACCAGAACATGCCGCCCCGGAATACGAGGAATTGTTGAGCTCAGGACAACTGAGAAGGGGCAGGTGCAGGAGAGCTCCCTGCCCTCCTCTGTTTTCCTAAAAGCGGGACACAGATTCACAGAGACAGAGGGCGTCCCGCCAGGGAGAACCGAGGTTAACCACTGAAGGCTGCATTAGGTCCTCAGTGACCCGGCGATGGACCAGCTCTTACTAACCAGCACTAACAAGCTTTGCTAATAAGCTGTGTCTGCCACTTGTGTGCCTTTCCACAGCGGCTGCCTCTAGTGACTCAAAGTCCTTTTCCTTTGTCTTGTCACTTCTCCAAAATTGTCCTTTTCTTTGTTGGTGACGCCACATAAGCTGGGTTCCAAAGCCACCTCTTAGAGAACTATTCATCCCTGGTGTCTCCCAGGTGTATATGAAATACGCATGTTAAGAAACTCCTGTTTGTTTTTCTTTTGTTAATCTGTCTTTTGTTACAGGGGTCCATCCTTACTAAGAACTTAGGAGGGTTGAAGACAAAATTATTTTTATTCCCCTATGGATGGATGGCTGGTTGGAGGATGAATGGATGGATGGATCATTAGCTCTTACGTAAGGCAGTAAGAAATAGGGAAGAGAATGGACAGCCTCTGCTGTGGATCGGGGACCCTCCAATAGACATTCAGATGTTCCAGCCCCCAGGCCTGTCTTGCCCCAGCCCCTCCCCTGAGTTCTCTCCCTGGCGTCTCCACCACTGGTCACCTCAGCATCTCTCTGGCTCTCCCACCCAGCTGGACACTTGGCACTGGCCCCTGTCGGTGGCGAACCGTATCCAGTGGCCCCACAGGTCACAATGGGCAGAGTCTTAGATTTCAGATCCCTAAATTTGCACCCCTATCCGCCTGGAACTGTAGCACACTTTCCAAGGACCAAGAAGCACTTAATGGGCATGTTAGTAAGGAGGAAGGAAAGAGTGACTGAGACGAGGCCACCATTCTCGTGTGTGAGCCTCTGTCTGGGAGCCGAACCCCACAGCCACCAGGGCCAGGGGAGGAAGCAAGACGTCCCTCTAAGGTGGGTGACATGTGCTCAGGATGGTGCGGGGCAGGGGGGAAGGACCTGGGGAAGGACACACCTACTGAGCACCTAGACTATGTCCTACACATAATATCCTTCAACGACTCCTAGAAGGGAGGTAATAGTAAACCCATTTCACAGGTGGGAAACTGAGGCAGCCAGAAAGTGACAACATGTGGAAGATCTTCTTGCCAATAAGGGGGCTGAGTCAGAATTTAAGCCCAAATCTCTGTGACTCTGTGGCTCATTATGGAACTCTGGATGTTCCATAATCTCCAGGATGCTTTGGGGGGAAACGGGGAATGATGAGCAGGGAGAGGGAGACATAGAAGGCAGGCGCACCCCGGCCCCTGGCCTGCGGACACAGGTCAAAACCCCCAAAGAGTGCGTGGGAAGGCAGGCCAGATTGGAGCCTTTCCACGGGAGCAGCAGATGCCAGCTCCCTGCCGCAATGAGACAGTGTTAGCCCAGCGTGTGACAGCGATTAATAGCTTATTTCTCAAATCAGCCCATTAGAAATAATCACGCAGGCAACCGTGGGCCATTAATCTGCGTTGGAACCCAACCGGCCAGGCTGATGGCAGGCGGGATCTTCAGAGGTGCATAGGCAGAGATCCCTGTGCACAGAATATCGCTATGAGCTGAACAGAATCAAGGACAGGGCTCACACAGTGTCCCAGACAGAACCTGAAACTCTGGGGACACAGGCCCTGAGCGACCACGTCGGGGGCTGGGTTTTCTTCTTCAGGTCCAAGGATGACTCCACTCAGAAATGGCCGCCTGGGCCCCTGTGTCGAGGACAGTTTTGACATCCATGATCAGCTGCATTTTCTGCTGGGGGCAAGGGTGCGCAAGGGAAGGCACACCCCCAAATTCGATGACCCTGGACCCAGTGGCATAGCTAGGGGCAGGACACAGCACCCCTAGCAGGGTGGGGTGTTTTCTCACCAACGTTTTATGGCATTGCCCGCACATGGTGACCACTGGGAGTTGGCTTCGTTGTTGTTTGCAAATTCTGTGTAGGCCACGCCCTGTCTTAGCACCTGCTCCAGGGAGACCACTCCTCTGGCCCCTCTCCACCTGGTACCCCGCTCCTGCAGACAGGGGTGGCCCCCACATATGTGCACCCTTCAGTCTCCCTGCAGTCTCCTAGCATCTCTGTGGCCTTGGGCCCTCTGGCCCCTCACCTCCAAGTCTGACCCCCAGAATTTCAGACAGTCCAGAGACCTCAGGGAAGGAAGGACAGCAGGGCCTCATGCTGAGATTCGAGATCCAGCCACAAAGTCCACCCCCAGGAAACAAAGCTCCCCAGGGCTGGCTGCAGCCGCTGAGTGCCAGCTGTTCCTCTAGGGTGTGGCTCTTCGTTTTGCCGTAGTGGACAAATGAGAGGGGGATCTTTCCAGTGGCTCTTCCCTGAGGCCTTAGGATCTTGGTTCCATTGATGAGGGACAGCTTCTGCCTCTGTCTCACTTCCCTGGGGGCTGGTGGCAGCAGGAAGTCCTGCCGGAGTGCCAGCGCCCGGGCCCCTCACCATCCTCCTGGGGGATGCCGGCTGCTGGTCCTTCGGGATTCTCTTCCGCCGAGCGTCCGTGTTGTTAGGATGCTGTTAGTACCATTTTCTGCTTCTGAGCCAAAGGCATCCACACCCTCTCTCAGAGGGAGGGAGCTGAGCCTTCCAGAGGCACCAGCCGGGGCCACGCCCTGAGAATCTGCCTCCAGCCCTGCCCAGGAGACTCTGCCTTGGCTCTTTGCCTCTGTTTGACCACAGGATCTCTGACCCGGACAGGTCCTATCTTTTCTGAGTCCCGCCCCTGGCCTTTCACCTGTCTCCTCAGGTAGGCGTCATCTCGGCTGGGTCCAAAGTGCCCCACCAGGTGTGCACGGCCGTCTCCTTAGCAGACGGTGACAGTGGTGCATGGACTCGCTTCTCCCACCTCCCAGTGAAAGTTGCAGTAGCTGCACTTTGGATGCAAAATGACAACACACTTTTTGTCCATCCCCTGGTTCTTAAACACAAAGCTGCAGTGTGCAGGTGTGCAGAAAGTGTACCTAGCTCTGAACAAAGCCACGACGACCTAGGAAAGTCTGAACTCACCAAGTGGGTAAATAAAGAGGCAATTACCTATCTGATGGGAAGATTATTTCAGAGCGCAAACCTCCCTCGGGCAACCTGACTGATATCTAACTTTTCAGAAAAGCAACTGCTGTAGAAGTTCTTCCACACGAAGCAGTCCTGCGCCGACGGCACCAGCCGATGACCGACTGCTTTTCTGACGCGGCTGGACATTCGCTGAGGACCGACTCCAGGCACAATGTCACCCATCCTCATGAGAGACAAGCATCGAATCCAAAACCTCATTCCTGTGGCTGATCCCACTTTCTTTTCACTTTCCAAGTGTGTGATTCAGCCTAGCTGTTCATTTGGGTGGCTCCGACATTGTCACCTACCCAAGAACATATGGAAAAGAGAACAACACCAACCTTCGGCACAGTCCAGCTGTGCAATCCTCACACCACACAACGAAACCACCCATGGACGTGTTAATGGTCATTAATGACTGGCAAGCATGTCCCATAAACAGCAACACAGCTACCTGCTGCGGAAGTCCCTGTGGATTAGCCTCTTACTGGTCTACACTCTAGTCCCACCTCCCACCCAGTGCGGTGTGATTGGGTCCTTCATTTTCTGGTTTTCCTCTGGATGTCCTGCTACCTTGCAATGCCAGTTGCTCCACCCTTGGTCACTGCTCACCTCTCTACCGGAACCCGGTCACTGCTCACCTCTCTACCGGAACCCGGTCACTGCTCACCTCTCTACCGGAACCCGGTCACTGCTCACCTCTCTACAGGAACCTGCTTCATAGCGATGGGGCTGAGTTTACTACCCTGATCAACAATTCTTTGGGCAATTCGGAGAAAATGCCCCGGGGAAAAGAAAGGTCTTGGTTGTATCTTTTGAGTTCCCAGGCAGAAGAGCATTTAGAACACGTCCCTAACCATTCCTTTTTGTACCGAGAACACGTCGTCAAAGCCCCCTGTCTTTGCATCCAGACCGCCCTTTCTCCAGCCTCCTCCCAGCGAGGGAGGAAATTTAGGGAAGAGAGAGATGGCGGATCGCACAGACAGGGAAAGCCCGTTAGGTAGGAGGCCTGGGAAGAAAGTCGGAAATCGCATCCTGCCTCCGGATCCTGCCGGGGGTGGGGGAGGGCGGGGAGGGCCGATAGACGGGCTCCTTGTTCTCCCTGGTGTTGTTTTATTAATATCTCCTTTCTCATTAGAAAGAGTGATGTCTTGCCCTTTTTGCATAAAGTCAGGGACAGACATGGAGTTCTTCAGTGATGTTTAAGGATAGAAAAAAATCCACTGCGGGAAAAAAATATAGCCCCAAATGGCGCCCTCTGTAAGTAATAAATCCGCTACCTATTGTGGTCTGTTCTCCTAAAACAAAAGTGACTGCAGCAAGCGATTTTTGTTATTGCTCATATATTGTTTAAATATTTCAGCTGGGAGCTGCTGTGTGCAGAGAGACAATAGCCGGTCTGACAGAAGATTTATTAGAGAAAGTTGGCACAAATATGTTTGTAGGGAGCAAAATATGTTTGTAGAGATTATTGCAGATTTACAGTGATTAATAATGGATCAGACGCCATAGACGTCAAAGAGCCGCTTCCCTGGCAATTTCTGCACGACGTTGAGTCAGAATAGAACACGAACTTCAGCGGTGCCAGGAACCTTTTGCTAAAAGAATGAAGTTTTCTGAGTAGAGTGAAATGAATACCAGAAGCCTCTTTCAGCCAGAGAGGTGTCAGCCCACTTCATTAGGCACTGACTGGCTAATGGGGTTTCAAGCCCGGAGGCGGCATTCGAGGCTGGGCACCTGCAGGGGCTTCCTGAACCCCACAGAGCAGAGAGATTTATCTTTGCTCCACGGGTGGGAGGAGGCTGCAGGGAGGGGGAACGTCACGAGAAGCTGCTCTTGTACGTGTCTTCTTTCAACCACTGTGACCGAAGTGCCTCTTTTAGGGACACATACTTGACACCCCAAGTGCATTATCTCGATTTGCAGGTGAGCTTCAGGCTTAGCTAGTAAGGAGGTGAGGATGGCTCGGCCAAGATGGGGATCCGGCTACTTATCTGCGGAGCTACGAGGCACTCCTCCGAGTGGGCAGAGACTGTGCGGAAGGTCCCTTCCCCTTGCCCTGCAGGTGCGGCCCCTGCACAACACGGGCAGCAGGTGCTGCAGTGGGGGCGGAGGGGAGACCCCCACGGCCAAGCCGTGCCACCCTCCTAACGGCATTGCAGCTCTCTCCGAGGAGGAGGGTCCAGGGCCTACTTCCTCCTTGGCAGCTGGCCTCGGCGCGACTATTCATCTTCTTCCGCGAGCTGGAGTGGGCTGGGAACCACAGTCTGATTAATAAAACTTGCGAGTAGACCCCGCGGTTGACGCTAACAGGCTCCCAATGAACAGCCCACAGATTGAATCTTATCACCCAGGAAGGGTGAGAGGGCCTTGTTGAGAAACGACAGCCGTGCCCATCTGCCCCACTGGTGACAAATGGCCCGCAATCCGTCAGCCGTGATTATGAGCTTTGGCTGGAAGGCATGAGGCGCTAATGAAGACCCCCGTGCCCGTGCTCCTGTGGGGCGGGCGGGCTCGGGTGGGCGCTCGCATCCAGCTCCCGCCGTCCCAGTTCGTTGCCATGGAGAAGGAGTTGGATGGCTTTAATACAGCTGTGCGGATGTCTCCCCTGAGACGCGCCATGACAAGTTAGACTGGAAGTAGCAAATGAGCAGCTATAATCTTCAAAGTGTATGAACAAGTGATTGATTGGGCACGGGGGCTGTAAACAGCACTCTGTGTTCCGGCGGCGCGGGGCCCGGCAAAATGAGATAATCAGTCTGGGAGAGAGGGCACAATGCGGTGCCTTTCCGGGCCAGAGCTGACACTGCCTCCCACGGGCCCTGCGGACCAGGCCACTGCAGGTCCCAGCTGGCTCCAAACCCACCTCTGGTTAATCCTGCCACATGTGGCTGTCGGTGCTTGTTCAAACTAGGCTTCCGTCCACCTCTCCCCACCAGCTCCCAGCCAGTCGTGTAATTGTCTGTCCTAACAGAGGAGAGCGCCTATGTGCTCGGGGAGGGAGGAATCTGCAGAGACCTGGTCTCTGGCACCTCCTGCCAGGGCTCCTTCTAAGGGGACTGCTCCCTGCAGCCTGGGGCTCCCTGTCCCTGGCCGGATTCCACTGGTCCACAGCATCCATGCACAGGCTGGAGAGTGAACGATGACCCGGTAGGGAAGACTAACTGGGCCGACCCTCTGTCAAGACGTTGGTACCGGGGCACTCGGGTTGGTCCGTTAGACATGAATAATGGAGGTGGGTGATCAAGCAGATGCTGAAGACTGAGTAGGAAGCGGTGATGACAGAGAATAAAGAAGAGAGACAGAGACAGACCTGGAGACAGAGGCAGGGCCCGTTCGCTTCTCTGTGTCGAGGGGGCGGGATGGGCAGACTCTACCTTCACCCCTTTCAGCTCCGATCTCCTGCCAGGCACAGGATGGGGCCACACCCTCCCATCCCCTCTGCAGTTGGGTGGGGCCGTGTTACTGGTTCTGCCCGCTGGGTGACGGGCATCCATGTCATTGCTGGTGGGAGACCCTCTGGCTGCCCACCCCTCTGCCACTGCGGACAGCCGAGTCTGTCTCGGATGCATCCCCAACAGAGCCCACCGCAGGAGCAGGGTCCCTGCCCACGTGGCGGGGTGACAGACATAAAGACTCATCTGGACTCGCAGCAGATTACACAGGATTAGACACAGGCCTCTGTTTCTCAGAGCCACTGGTTCGGGGCTGTTTGTTACTGCGCCATACCCAGGCTGTCTGAGTGATCCACTGGAGGCTGATCAGTGTATTTGCGATAAACTCCCTGCAACTTGAACTGGTTCAAGGGGGTCTTTGTACCTCGAATTCAAAATATCCCTCATGAGAAAACTGCAGCCAGCAGGCGTGTTAGTTGGGAGGGCGCAAGGCTACTGTGGAGCTTGGGGGCTTGGCTGAGCCACTCAGCCCCCCTCGCCTGGCCTTCAGCTCTAAAATGGGACGCTGCCTCCAAAGCTGTTGTGAGGACTAAAGGGTTAATGATAAAATCCTAATTGCCTGACGTGCATTAACTCACTTACCTGCTATTAGTGTGATTACCATTGACATCAGCACAGCCAGTATCATCCCTGATGCAGGTGAGAGACAATAACCTGTACCATTCAGGACACAGATGAGATATAACGGCACCTGGAGCCAGGGAGCAGGTGGGCAAAGTGGTTAGGTCCTGGGTATGTTTTGGAGAGAGCAGGCTGTGGATTGGGTTTTCCAGAGAGCCAGGCCACTATAGGCTGCCCCACCCCTCTGCAATGCGATGTTCTCATCCTGATGTGGAGTCTAATCCCCACTCCCTTGACTGTGGGCAGGCTCGCTGCTTTGAGTAATAAAGTATGGCAAAAATGATGCTGTACCACATCCGGGCTGGGGCATAGAACACGGTGCATCCTCTCCCTTGTCCACTAAGCACTCAGCTGGAGCCTTATGAAGCCAGGTGAGAAGTCTGACCACTTTGGGGCCAACAAGCCGTGAAGAGCCAAGCCATGTGGAGAGGCAGCAGATGGGCTCTGGTCATCAGTCCTCAAGTCACCCCCCCTGGACACTGACATGAGAGTGGAGCTGTCCCAGGATGATCCCAGCCCACAGCTGTAGAGTCACTCCCAGCCTTTGAGTCTCCCCAGCTGAGGTCCAGATACCACGGAGCCGAGACAAGCTCACTATGCTCTTTCTGAATTCTCGATCCAAGGAATCTGGGAACATATGAGAAATGTTGTCCTTTTAAGGCAATAAATTTGGGGGTAAGTTGTTACGCAGTAAGGCCAACTAGAAGAAAGGTAAAGCCAGTAGGATATCATGAAGGGTTGGTTAGGAGGAATGCTATATGGAAAGGAGTCCAGTGATACCACGTGAGGTCTGATTGCATCTTAGGTGAGATGATGGACTTCCCAGTAGAACTTTCAACTGAGCAGTTGCAGATGGCAGTTTATGATTCAGAGCTAGAGTTTGTTAACAACACAGGCCACCGTCAGAGAGTTAGTAGATGAATCCATGAGATGGGGGAGGTCACTTAGAGAAGAAGTCAAAGGCCTGGGTCCTGAGCATAGATCCAACAGAAATGTGTAGCTACATTCACCAAAAAACAACACAAGAATGTTCATAGCAGCACTGTTTGTAATAACCACAAACTGGAAGCCACCCAGTTGGCCGTCAACAGTAGGGTGAATAAATGAATCATGGCGTGTTTACACAACGGTGAAAGAAGAGTCTACGGCTACATAGGCAATGTGGATTGATCTCACAGATGGGATGTTATGTCTAAAAAGCCAGACAGGGAAGGGCATGTACTTTATGGTTATCTTTATATAAAGTTAAAAAAGAAAACAGGCAAAGCGAATTGATCATTACAGAAAGCAGAAGGTGGTAGGAGGTGGAGTGGCGACGGCTGGGGCCCTTGGGGGTGCTGGTAATTTTCGTACAGGTGTGTTCGATTCATAAAAATCTATCAGGATGCACAGCTCTGCACTTTACTGCATGTTATATTTCCTTTTAAAAAGCTGCAAAAACACTCCCATATTCTCCATGCAGGTGGCCCCATGTATCATCTAAGGATGGTTTTCAGTAACAAGGCTGGGTCAGGAGGCAGCTCTATCCTGTCAGTGTTTGAATGTTTCTTTAACCAGAACCTCCCCTCTCCAGAACTCGGCTTCCTGTGTGAGACAGGTGTTTCTTTATTTCTTTGCTTGTCTGAATTTAATGTTAACGAGGTCCTAGACCCTATAAGGAAAGTGCATCTCCCTCACAGCAAGGCCTGTAGTCTTCCGTATATGGTCCTATAATACAATTGCCAATTAAAATTCATTCAACTGGGAATTAAATACAATTGCTGATGCATCACTGAATTTCACAGAACGTTTTTCATTTGTATCTGTGCCTTAAGACTGACCAAAATGAGATATTCATTAGAAGATTCTTAATTAGAGTTTCAAGAAATGTATAATTGACTCATTGCAATTACTACATAACTTTACCCCATCATTTTAGTCTCATACTTCATCGTGGTATCGCGTGGGCAGCGTCCCGTCGGTGATGAGGACAGTGTCCCACTGCACAGGAGGAAGGGTGCCAGCCAGGGTCACGCCCGAAGAGTGAACTGGCTTAAAAGCAGAGGACAGGGCGGGTTAGTGTCTGATGATTTACACACACTTGAAATTCAGAGGGTAAAATGTGACCCTCTAATCGGTGTGATGGGGAAATCACCAGACATGCAGCCAAGACTCCTGAGTCCTAGCCCTGGAAAGCACAAGTGTCACCTCCTGCTGGAGGCTGTCCCTGGCCATCCCATCCAATCCCTCACTGACGTTTGTGGTGTTGACATGAGCTAAGGTCACTGCAGCTTCCTGTCCACGTAGACACACTCTGCAGCAAGGAGGGCCCTGGGCACAAACTTCCCCTGTTCACCCCACTGGCCCAGTCACTGACCTGGACCCTCCCACTCACCCCCAACTCATGTTGTGCCGCACCGAGTGCTCCGCGCTCCTTTCCGGTGCACAGGGGCTGGAAGAATGGGACCACCTCGAACCAAATGCTCCTCTTGGCGCAGAAGAGCTGAGATGGTAAGAGAAACAAATGCACGTTCTCCGTGCGCGTCATGGTGAGGCTGTGGCTCTGGGAAGACGGATTTCAAAGCCTCTCCTATTCTGGCCTCACGGAGACCCAGCTGCTGGGTTCTACAGAGCTGGGTCAGACGGGGCTCCTTCCAAATAAGCCTAGTTGTCACACTGTTCTGCCCCTGGGGGCTTTTTGGCTTCATGTGGGAACAAAATTTCTCAAATCACTTTTAAGGATCAGTGTATTTGCCCCCGTTTGCTTGTTTGTTTTTGTTTTTGTTGCTACTGTTGCTACTCAAAGATCTTCAGGAAGCCATGACTGTTAGATGGACCTGGACCGTGACCTTTTAAACAAATAGATGAATTCAAAATACATGAAAAAGGGAGGAAGAAGGGAGGGAGGAAGGAGGGAAGGAGAGAGGAAGGAAAGGAGAGAGGGAGGGAGGGAAGAGGGAGAAAAGGAGGCTGGTCCCTCTTTGGCCAAGGACATGGAGACCCACAGAGGTCCCCCAGCTTGTCCAAGTACACAGCCAGCAGCAGCAGAGCTGAGTGAGGAGTCCAGGTCACCTGCCTGGGATCTAGGCCTCCTTCCACTGGGCCACACAGCCCAGATCCTTGGGACCTTTCTAGAGTGTGTGGACCTTATCCAGATAAAGCCAGCCAGGGCTGGTCAGGAGAGGACAGATCTGGCTGTGGTCACACAGTGTTCCAACATGTGCAGTGGATATTGCTGGGAATGCCAACATGGCACAGAGCTAAACTCTTTTAATTTTATGAGGTGGACATCTATTTCAAAGTGTATTTAAAAAATGATATATAACTAGAGCACCGAACTGTGATGTAGTAGCATTACTGCTTATCCAAAATAAACGAGGAGCTCCTACAACTCAATAGCAAAAGAGCAAAAACCCGATTAAAGCATAGAAAAGGTACCGCAGAGACGTTTCTCTAGAGGAGACACACAAATGGCCGACAGGTGCAGGAGAGGGTGCTCGGTGTCACGAAGCATCAGAAAACACAAATCAAAACCACAGTGAGACGTCACTTCACACCTGGTAGGCTGTCTGTTACCAAAAACACAAACGGTAACCAGTGTTGCCAAGGATGTGGAGGAAGGGAACCCTGTGGGGATGAACGTTGGTGCAGCCACTGTGGAAAACAGTACGGAGATCCCTCAAAACTGAAAAACAGACCTACCGTAAGATCCAGCCGTCCCACGACTGGGTACATATCCAGAGAAAATAAAATCAGTATGTCAAAGAGACACCTGCACTCACGTGTTCATTGCAGCATCACTCACAGTAGCCAAGACAGGGAATCAACCTAAGTGTCCATCAGTGGATGAACGCGTCAGTTATCGACAGGGATGCGTTCTGAGAAATGTGTTGCTAGGTGATTTCCTGTTGTGTGAACATCATTGCATGAATCTGCACAAACCTAGATGGTGTGGTCTACCACACTCCTAGGCTTCGTGGGATAGCACCTATTGCTTCTAGGCTACAAATCTGTACAACATGCTATTGTACTTAATCCTATAGGAAATCGTAACACAGTGACAAGTGCTTGTATATCTAAACATATCTAAACATAGAAAAGGTACAGTAAAAATACCCTATTGTAATCTTAGGGGACCACCGTCACACATGTGGCTCATCACTGGCTGTAATGTTGTTATGCAGTGCATGACTGTATACACACACACACACACACACACACACACACACATACACACACGGGAATACTACGCAGCCTTTAAAAAGAAGGACGCCCTGCCCTTTACAACACCATGGATGAAGCCAGAGGACCCTGTGCTAAGTGAAATAAGACAGACACGGAGGGACGACACTGCCTGCTCCGTTTACATGAGGAATCGAGGTAGTCGCACTCTTGGAGGCAGAGAGTGGGATGGTGGTTGTGGGGGAGAGGGGAAAACAGGAAGGTGTTAGTCAAAGGGCACAAAGTTTCAGTTGTACAAACTGAGCGAGTCCTAGAGATTAGTGCACAGCAAGGACAGAGCCTATAGTCAACAGTACTGCAATGTGTACTTTAAAATGTGCCATTCTTATCACAGGTAGCAATAGTAACAATAAATAAAGAAGGTGTGAGGACACTTTTGGAGGTGATGGACGGGCTGGTGCATGCGCAGTGGTGTTGGTTTCATAGGCATGTACTTAAGTCAACAACCCAGAGCCCGAGAACCTACCACGGCCATGGACACTGAAACCATAAGTTGACAAATTCTTCCTGGAGAGGACCAGAGGAAGCCCTTAGCTCTCATGTGACCACCTACCCTGTCCTCCACCCAGTCCTACACTGACTCTCCCCAAGCACTAGTCATAGACTCTTAAAGGAAAGAGTCTTATAAAGCCCATCTCTCGGGGGTAATCAGTACCAGCGCCTGGCAGGGACCTCACCCAAGCTGCAAGAACATGGCAGGCACCGCTCCTGGGGCTTTAGGGCTTGCTTTTTCCCGGCTAACTCGGGGACAGGTGGATGATACTGCTCAGGGCACAGGGGCAGCGGAAGGCAGGGGAATGAATGACGCCACAGCCAAGACTCCTCCCAGACTGACGATTTGCCCACCCTTGGCTTTCTGCTGTAAGATAAAAAAGAAAGCACAGATAAGATGCGTTCCCACTGATAGCGCGATGCCTCTGGAACATTCGGCGGTTTGTGCACTGCCTTTCTCCTTTGCACAAAAGACTCCTTTCTCTGTTTCAAAGTCACCTGCGCTGCGGCAGTTCAGAGCCGTATCTGGAGAGCGTTGATAATGCGCCGTGCGCTGCCCGCCCCGCGTGGAGCACACGCTGACTAAATATGCTGGGAGAGATTACGATGGCTCCCACAATACTTCTAAGAGGCTTATGTTTTAGTTTCACCTTTCACCAAACATCTGTTAGGAGGATTTAGATAAGATGCCTCCAGAAAGATGACACAGCCCCACACCACCACCTCACTCTTCCTCCTCCCCCTGGGAAGAGAGAAACAATTTCAGGGCAGGAGATTCGAACTTGTTTTGGGTGTTAAAAATCTCAACCCAACATAAAAGAGTTTGGCCACGTGGCGAATAGTTACCCTGCAACAATGGCAGGAGCTGTCAGTACATACCCAGGTAAGTACGACGTTGACCACAGCCCGTGTAAGCGGAGCTGAAAGAATGTAGGTCAGACTTGGGAGGGAACTATGGGGCCACCCCTGGAAGACTGCACCCATGCAACTCTTGGCCGGGACCGCAGGCCCCTCCTATTGGGGGTGGCATGCTTCCCCGCGCTGGGCTTGCTGTGTGAGGTGCTTTGGCCAAGTGGGTGTGAGGAGATGGTCTGCAGTCTGAACCTGAACACCCTGGGCTGGTTGGCCCTGGCCTTCTGTCAGCCCCACACTGCCCGCATTCCCGGGAAGGGGGCGGTAATGTCCGGCCAAGACCAGTCCTACCATAGAGCGGAGCGCCAGCCAAGAGAGCGAGCCCAGCCCACCCAGACCCACGGTATCAGTCAGGGTTCTCCAGAGAAACAGAACCAAGGGAACATGCTTTGAACATAGATACATATAATGAGGGATCGTCTCATACAATTAAGGATCTGAGAAGTTCCATCATCAGTCACATGCAAGCTGGACACTCAGGAAAGCCAGTGTGCAAATTCCAGCCCCAGAGTGGGGCCCGCGAACCAGGAGAGCTGATGGCGTGCGTGAGTCCCAGTGTGGCGGCGGGAGACAGGGGCCCAGCTCCGCAGCCAGGCAGAGTGGGTTCTCCCTTCCTCAGCTTTCTGTTCCATCCAGGGCCTCAGTGGATTGCGGGAGGCCCAGCCACACTGGAGAGAGCAATGTGCTTTACAAAGGCCACCAATTTAAATGCGAATCTCTTCTAGAAACACCCTCACCCACACACCCACTATCTGGGCGTCCCTGGCCAGGTCCAGCCCATACGTAAGATTAACAATCGCACCCACAGAGCCCCACAGGAGCAGGCGCCGTACCTGGACACTGCTGTGTGCCCCTGAGCAGCCCGTGAACCCTGTCGTGGCGGCTACACGCAGGGCAGAGCACTCATGGTCAGCATTCACCCAACCGTCAATGCACGGCGGGAGCGGTTCTAACTGCCGCGATCGCTCTGCCTAATTTAATGTTCACATCAACTTGGGCTGGATGAATTTGGCTTTTAATCCTTTTACAGATGAGGACACGAAGGCATAGAGAGTTTAAATCACTTGTCCAATATCACATGGCCAGTAAGTGTGAAGGTGAGAATTTGAATCAAAGAAATGCACTAGAAATTTGCTGGCTACTCTACATGAGGTACCATTATGCCACTGTTACTAGTACTACTAGTAACTTAATACTATTACTGATGTTTTTACTATGCTATTACTAATGCCATTACTGTGTTGCTAATACTAATTCTATACTATTGCTAATACTATTACTATATTATTAGAAATGCTATGACTATTAAGGTATTTAGATACCATAAATTTTTTCTAAGCAAAGGAATTAGTCTCTCTCACCTATATAGTAAGAATCGTTGTACGTGGACAAGCTGAGGTTTGCTTTTCCTCTGAGTTCTGTCTATTCAGCTGGCCCATAAAGTTCTAAACGGCGTGTCCAGGATCTTACACAGGGGCTGAGCGAGGCACTTGATAAATGACATTGAGTGATCGGATGTGGATGTCTGTACCCAGCAGGTGGGATTAAGGCGAGGCCCATGTGGGTTTACAAAATAAAGTCAAGGCTCTAGGTCAGGGCGGGACTGAGGGGAGGGCTGTGGGACGTGCAGGGTGAGTGGCTCCAGGAGACACTCACCCCCAGGGGTGGACCCTGCACTGCACGGCCCTGAGACCAAGCGTCAGCTCACCCCAGCCGTCCCAGCCCCGCACACAGAGTCCACACTCAGCTGTGCGTGTGAAAACAGGAGCCAGCGCTCGGCGGTGTAGCCCCTTTGATCTGGGAACGCCTCTGTGACTTACTTGCCACCGGAAGGAGTCTGCGCTCCCGACCATCTGATGACGGCAGGTGCTGACCGAGAACAGAGGCGAGCCCGTGGTTCCTGGTTGCTGCGTCCCACCGGTGGACGATCCAGCACAGGTAACCGGGAGGTGACCGCTCCTAAGTATTGCTCCAAGCTTCAGGATCCAGCTTTCCTTAGTAAAGTCACCTTCCCTTTGCTGCAAAGGTCCTTCTCTACACCTTCTACAAGGGACACACATACCCAGCTAAGCAGAGGTGGACCTCTTCAACCTTTAAACCTGTCGCCAGGGAGCTTAGCGGGGTTTACAAGGTGATTCGGTGATTCAGAATTATGCTTGCTCTCGAGGGGGAAGAGAAAGGTTGCTTTCTATTTCACAACGCTGCACAGCCAGGCAGCGTGCTGCTGTTGTTATTGTTTAATGAGAAGGAAAAAGAAAGAATCACACACAGACAGTAAAACTGATGACTTATCAAAGAAGATGCACAAACCCAAATGGAAAAGCATAGCGCTGTTTGGCTGGGTTAGGAGCTGAGAGAACATTGTGCTGAGTGGCTCGTTTCATAATCAATTGTCCTTTGTCTCTGGTCTAAATTGCATCTGATAAAGAAACGCAACCCAATGTTCTCTACCTGCCACCAGAGACCAAGAGATGCATGAGCCCCGAGGCCCACAGGGACGGCCTGGCGTTTCCAAAATGTTCACGCAGGGCAGCTCGACCATGTGCTTTGGGGGCAGGAGTGACGTTGCCATGAGCTAGGACGACTGTCTCTGAAAGGAGAACAGTCTGGGCCATCGACGGGGGTCTGCAGGGCAGAGCGAAGCGTGCCCCCAACAGCCCGCCACGGCGGGCACCGCGCTCCTCTCCTCCTCTTTCCGTAGCAACATTGAGGTCTCCTCTTTCCCTTCAGCTGCAGAGGCCCCTGGAGGTGGGAGTTCGCTTCTTGATCAAGAAAGATTCTAAATCCCACTCCGGGACTGAGTTTTCCACTGTCTGTATGACAGCAAAGCCCACTAAACCACGTGGCATAGAAATAGCTTTTACTTTTAATTTTCACGACCCAGAAAGCCCTGATGACAGAACGCTGCCAAGGAAGGGGTCCTGGGTCAGGGGCGCAGCGC
>NW_012152519.1:152847-161818 GCF_000956105.1 Propithecus coquereli | reverse complement strand
TAATTAACTAATTAATTACTTTTTAATTGCTAGTCTTTTATATGGATTGTGTTTGAGGGATAAAGTGGTTTCTAAGAGGAGCTGCTAGACCAGTGGCAACCTGGGGAAGAATGATTTAACAACTGGGAGTGAGCTGGGCTTGCACTTTAAAGGACTAAGAGGGAAACAAACGACGGCCCCTTCCGCTGAGGGGGCACCGGAGCCCCCGTAGGTCTGCGCCCGCCGAGGGAGAGACGAGGCTTCTCCCCGCTCCTGCCTCCCAGGCCCCCGGCTGCGCCCGGCAAGCCCAGGCCGGTCTGACTCCGGTGAGAACTCTCTGAGCGTGGAAAACACAACACTCGCAAAGGGAGGGATTGGGAGCACGCGGGGAGCTCTCCTGCTCCAGAGCTGAGCGAGACGCGGAGCCGCTCCCCAGTCGCGCCACTGCTCACGGCCGACCTAAGCGGACGCGCGGGAGACGTCGTGGGAAACCGCGCACCTCTGCAAACATGGAAGAGCACAGAGAGGAAGGAGGAGCAGGAGGGCATTTAACGTGAGTCTTGGTCCGTTTTGTGCTTCCATAACAGAACACCTGTGGCCGAGTAGTTCAAAAGAACAGAGACTTATTTCTTACCCTCTAGAGGGCGAGAAGCCCGAGGTCCAGGGGCCCACACCTGGCGAGCGCCTCCTTGCCCACCTCTCACCGCTGCTGCCCTGGCGATTAATTTTCCCACCCATGAACCTTGGGGGACACGTTCAAACCACAGCAACACGGTTCCGGGAACCCCCATAGAGCTCTGCAGAGGACCTGTCAGTTACGAGGAGCAGCTTCTCCCTTTCTGGGGAGAGCCAGTTGCCTTTTCTTTGTTCACCCTGTGATAAGAAACCCTATTTCAGAGCCCGGTGCTTTGTCCCTCACCCGAGCTCGTGCTTCCACATGAGATCATCGGTGCTGGTTAATGACTTTCAGTGAGTTTGACTCTCAACTCCAGAAAACTCCCCCCTCGGCTCCACAGCATGTTTGGGGTTCGAAGCGGTGAGAGCCTCACGCCTGCCCTGTCTGTACCCTCTTGCAAGGGAACTGCCTCACCCATGGCCCCCAGGGAAGGGCAGCCGACTGGACAGATGTCGGGTACTTGGCCGTTGTCGCTCTGTGGGTGACCTGTGACTGTGAGCGGTGACTCGTGACCAGGCATGGAGGGATGAGCTGGTCTAGCCACACTGCTCACCCAGCTCTGCTTGCAGGAACCAGGAGGACCGAGCTGGTCCCTGGCTGAGACTGATGTCTCAATGCATCGAGAGGTTCCAAGAGCAGAGTCGTGGCAGGTCTACCACGGCCATCCCAAGCACGTGCACACTGTGGACATGAGGAGGCAGATGCCATGGGCGGGGGTGGGGAGAAGGACAAGCTAGAGACGCACAGAGAGTCCCTGAGTGAGAAACAGCAATCGGCGGTTGCTGCCCGGAGCCCAGAGGACAAGGCTGTCCGGACTCACACACCGGTTCATTAAAAATAAACAAAAAAATTAAAACCCCTACAAAGAGGAAGTAAGGAGTGTGTAGCCATTTGGGGAGTTAATGTGATAAAACAGAAGCAATTTTGCCAGGGGGTTAAGCGGCCTCTCCAAGCTGGGGCCCAGCAGGCTGTGCTGTTCCCCACAAGCTCCTCTTCCTCGGTTAATTAGCCAGGGCCCAGCTAATCTCGGCACCATCCAGGGGATCAGGAAACAGCAGGAGCATAATTACCATCCCACACTGGAGGGAGGTCAGGAAACATTCCCCGACGGGGCACAGAGCTGGAGGGTGAGTGAGGTCGGCGGCTCCAGATCAGGAAGAGGCAGTCCCTGCGCGGTGCAGAGCGGACCCCACAGAGGCCAAGCGCCCGCCAAGGAGGGCCCATGGTGCTCTGCTCCCAGCAATCCCAGACCTGGATCTTCCGCTGGCTGTTTTCTCTCTTGCCACTTCCCCGCTCCCCAGCATGTGCAGGAGGAGCTGCTCTCTGGGGGGGCGGCCATTTGGGGTCCTGCTGTGCTGAAGTGGCTTTGTGGCTGTTGACATTGGGAACAATGTGTTTCCTCACCCCAGTCGGTGTGCGTGGCCTTCTGCGTGAGCGCGTGAGCCACTCCCCACCATCACCAAAGCCGCGGTTCTTCCGGTGACACGTGCCACACTGCTCCTTCTCAATCGGCGCCGTCGTCGTGGCCAAGAAGCTGCGGCCGGTTCGTGCTCCCGCCCGCGCTTTCCCCACGTGCCACCCCTCCGCCGCCTGGCCACGCGCCGCCCAGGCCCGGCCGGCTGCTCTGTGCTCCTCAAATATCAGAGCCTGCTTTTCCCACTTGGAAGCCTTTTGTGCGAGCCGCCGGCCACTAGCGCAGGCTTCCTTTGTCCCACGCTTTCCCCGTCCGCTAAGAACCAGCTTGAAACTACCTCTTCTCTGTGCCGCTCCCCCGGAACAATGCGGCATCCCTCCACAACCCCGGGGCGCGACACACTCATTCTTCCTTATGCTTCAAAGGCAGGTGGGGGGACATGGGCCAAATCTTCGCCCGAGCCGTGGATGTGCCAAATACGGGCCAGACTAGGGACGGCAATGGTGGTTAACCCACAGGGACCACCCGTTCTCTGCCGGGCGCTGTCCCAATCAGTCCTCGCAACGCTCCCACAAGGGAGGGACCATCCTTAGCCCCCTTTTGAAGATGAGGAAACCGAGGCACAGAGTGGCGGAGAGCCTTGCCGAGGCCACGCAGCTCTTCGTGAGAGGACTCCACGCAGGCGAGCGGGGTCTTGCCCTGGCACCACCGCGCCTCCTTCCCTGGTGGAAGCAGCAGCAGGCGCTCTGAATAAAAGTGTCTCCATGCGTGAAGTGGAAAAATAAAGCCCACCAGGTCATTCACTCGTTCACTCCAGAAATGCGTGTCGGACACTGAGCACCGCTGGGGACGGAACAGCCCCGGCCCAGGAGCGCCAGTGGGCATGTGGGTGTGGGCTGGAGGCGTGAGGCTTGTGGTCCTCAGGACGGCCCGGGCACCTCTCCCCTCCCGAGGACAGGGACGCCTCCAGCTGGCTCTCGGGCCTCTCAGGCTGACCACCGCAGGTGCCCAGGAGGGCTCTGCCACAGTGCACTCGGAGGGACCGTCTTCCAATTCTATGCAACAAAACGGTTAAAGCGTGGGTCGTCCCATCAGCTATCTCGCTGCGACCATCCCATAATAGAAGAGCACTTCTCAGTGGATAAGGGCATGCACCAGCAGAGAGGAGAAGCCGCAAGCCCGATTCAGACCCAGCTGGGAAAACCGCTCTGGGCAGCGATGCCAGAACCACCTTATGGCAAAAAGCAACCGTCCCAGAAAAGGCACTTGCTGGGCTCTGGGTGAGGGGCTCTCCAAGGCTGGGCGCACCGGTGGGCAAACCTCTCCGTAAGGAGAGCTCGAGAGGAAATCTTCTAGGCTCGGCAGGCCAAGAGGCAAATTCACGGTTATCATTATGTGTGTGCTCACATAATAAGAAAACAAATCCCACACATTTTTGTTGTTGTAATAATCAAGTCCTTTTTTTGTAATATAAGTCTACAGATAACAAGAATGAAATTTTTATTTCTAGAATAATATTTTGCTTCATTCGGGTCAAAGTCGACGTTCCCTTTCATCACATCCACTGCTACTGTTCATCCAGAAGGACCGTCCTGAGCTCAAGCACAATGCGAAACCAGGCGGCCGGCGGATTCGGCCTCGGGGCTGCTGTCTGAGCTTCCCGCGGCTGCTGGACACGTCACCACAGGCTGAACAGCTCACAACAACACACGTTTATTATTACCTCCCAGTTCTGGGGGTCAGAGGTCCAAAATGGGTCTCGCTGGGCTATAAATCAAGGTGTCAGCGCGGCTGAGTTCCATCTGAGGCTCTAGGAGAGCATCCATTTCTGGGCCTTTTCCAGCTTCTGAGGCCACCTGCGTCCCTTGGCTCAGGGAAGCCCTCCAGAAACCACGTCACTTCCATCTCTGCTTTCATCGTCCTGCCTCCTGCTCCGAGTCACCTCTTTCTCGCGTAAGGGACTCGTGTCGTTAGATTGGGCCCACCAGATAAGCCAGGACTGTGTCCCCGTCTCAAGATCCTGCACACGGTCACACCTACAGAGTCTGTTTTGTCAGGTGAGGTGACACTTTCTCAGGTTCGGGGGGTTAGGATGTGGACATCTCTGGGAAGGCCATTATTCTGCCTGCCGCACTGCCATTTGCCGTCCCTGTTTTTGCTCATTGGTGCTCCGCTAAAGGCCACATAGAAGGTAAAGTCACAGTCATTTTACAAATGAGAAACGTGAGGCTCTCGATTATTTGTCCAAGATCTCAGAGCTGGTAAAACAGAGACCCGGCTTAGACATCGGTTCTCAGCCCCCTACCAGCACCTCACTGTCTCCACCATCATTGAGAGTCCACATGGTAAGTTCTTGAAGGGCAGGGACCCCCCACACACACCCCCAGCTTGCAATTCCCGGCAGAGCACCTGCTGAACAGGAAATTTCCAGTACAAATTCTCAAAGTCAATCAATTCAGTGATCATCTAATTAGCCCAAGGTTTAAAGAATTAAATGGAAAGCTTAACTGGAGAATGAGTATTCATGCTAATGTCTGGATGTGAGCATGTGCAAACGGCAGGGATCGCAGTGATTCTGTGAAGACCCCATTAACAAAGCCGCTAAACCCCACTAGCACCAGGGCTGCCTGACCCAGGTAGGGGCACACCTCCCCGTGCCAGGCGTCATGTGACCAAGGGGCCTGTGCGAACCATCCAAACCCAGGGCCACTCTGCTGCTCAGTACTCATCATCTACTTGACATTTTTCTCTTTCTTTTTCAGCTCTGTGAGCAGGTGCGTGTGTATCTCTCCAAACCAGAGCGTAAGGGCCAGGTGAACGGGAGCCTTGTCTGTCTTGCTCTCTGCTGTGTCTGCAGCTCCTAGAACAGTGCTTGGCACCTTTCAGGGCCTCAGCAAATATTTGTTGAAAGAATGAGTGAACAAGTGAATAGAAGAAAGCCTCTTCTTCACCATTAATGTTGACGATAGATCTAGAAACTCCCCTGTGGGCCTGATGCAGTACGAACCCCCCTGGGACAGGTAATACTTCATAAGGTGCTCAGTCTCACCTGAATGTGGAAGCTCTAAATGTTCCCAAAGCACATGAGGAGGCATAGAAGGCGGGAGGGAGTCGAGGGCCTGGGACTGGAGGGCGCCAAGGGGGAACTGCACAATGTCACTGAGGATGGACCTTTGGTCAACTTTTTGCTCCCCAATCCTGGATGGAACTCTGTCCTGGTGACCGCAGCACCAGCCCAGGAAGACTCATCCTGGGTAAGGAGCAACCACTACCCAGCTGTACACTGGGTAAGAGGACAGGGCAGGGGTTCTGCTGTGCTCGAAGGAAGGAAGGGGAAACGATTTGCAGGAACTTAGCTAAATACACAGTGCTCATGGCACGAAATGCAGATTACCAGCATGGATTTCTTCAATCTGCACAATCTCCTTTGCAGTGACTATTATTAATGTCCCCATTCTGCATGCGAGGAAATGAAGTTAAAAAACTTGCCTCAGGTTAAAATATCCCAATGCAGTGCTCAGCTCCGTGGGGTGCAAGGGGTGGAGATGTGGAGGCCCCTCCCACTACGGTGTTTCCCAGCCATCCAGTCACCACCTGTATGCTCTTCGTGATGTGCTTCTGCCACCTGAACCATCGTTTGCTTAATGTGCTTAATTCACTCACCACTCTTTTAAAAGGAATCTGGGTATCATTACCATATATGGGAAACTATTATCAATCAGCATAAATCAAAGCCATAAAAATTAACACAATAAATAAAAATGACCAAATTTTCAAAATACTTGTCTATGAAGCCCCACCATTCATCTCAGTGCATTTGACCACTTTTAGAAATCACAGGTCTACTTGAAAGCAATTTCTAACATGTAAATAACGAAAAAGTTAAAATAACAATACCACCAACTATTAATTCTATGCACCAAACAAGGTTGAGACGTATAAAATATAAACCCGGATCACTCCGTACCTTCACTGAGAATAGGTGGAAAGTGTCCCTTCTGTCCCCATACTCTGGGATTGGGGATAAATTTTAATGCTGGGCCATGTCTGGAAAGTAAGTTGCCTTCAATGTCTTCACTTCCAGACAGGATAGTATGAGCAAAAACATCCACTAAACATGGAAAATATTTTTGAGCATAACACTAATTACTTACAACTTGTACTTAAGGTGCAAAAAGTGCCCATTTTCTCGCTCAATGACCCATTTTATGTGCCGTTGTGGGCTGGGGTGCCCCACACCGATGCCTGTGGACGAGCAGCTGCCCACGGAGAGTTGGTCCAGTCCACGTCCCCACGTCTCCGCTGTACTTTAAAAGCCCATAAAAGTCATGCTAAATGGCCTGAAAGGAAAATCTCTGATTCTCCTCCTGATGAGGACATAAATCCAACACCCGCCCCAATGGGCACTGCCATTGGTCCTGATTTCCAACAACGATCCGTAGATTTGAGAAGTGAAAACGGCCCTGTTCGGTTTGTTTTCCACGTTCACCACACTTCAGGTAACGTTAGCGCCTCTCGTGACGATTCTGAGCTGCATCTGAAGGTGGGGCTCTGGATTCCAATCCCAGTAACAGAAAGATGAGATGGAACATCAGGATATACGGACATCAAGAGTATTACTAACTAAAAACCTACGGCACAGAAACTTGTGCTTAGTGGTCAAGGGTTACACGCCTGTGACTTATCCAAAAGGAGACTCTTCGCACACGTCTCTTCCGGTGCTGGAAAACGTACCAGCTAAGACTATGAAACAACTGAGAGTTGGGAATAGCAGTAAGAACACTGGATCAGGCATTGGAATCTCTAACGCTGGTGTTGTGTTTTCAAATCCAACCCGATAAAGTGGTCGCCCTCTGAGCACGGATCACTCCTGAGTCCCCAAAATCTCCTAATAGTTGAAATTTCCCAGCTGCCGTCTCTCCGGCACGAGCATGAGGTGATCACATTGGACGCCGTGGTCTGATGCCGATTCCAAGCTGTCGTCTTAATCAGGAAAGTGCCGATAGCTCTGTCCTCCCATCACATTATCTGCTTAAGCTTCCTCCCAGGCATCACCGATTCCTATAAAATACTGTCCTCTGCCCTGCCCAGATGGCTCTCTGCCATTTGAAGCAAGTGAGAGTTGAATTTCAGCACCCCCAGCACAGCACTGGTACAGGCGACGTCTGCACATCTCCGACCACCTGGGTGAAAAGTGAAGATGTCACTGCGCAGGTCACACGGCTCTGGGATGGTGAGCAAGCACCTGATCCACAGAGGGAGGTTTCCGCTTGTGAATGAAGCGTCTGACAGAGGCTTTATAACAACGAGGGGCCAGACGGGATCGGACTGTGCTCACTGATACCAGTATTTCCCAGTGCAGCCAACGCTACTGGCTACCTATGAGGAGCAGAATATAAAATTAGGGGAGCAATAAATATTATTATTAGGTTAATAGTTGCTTTGATTGGGAGCTATGTGCCAGCTATGTGTAGACTCCACACTTTGCATGTATAACTGAATTCTCAAAATAACTCCCAACAGTTGTACTATTACTATCCTCATTTTATTGGTGAGGACATTGAGGCACAGAAAAATCAAGTAACCTGCCCAAGGTCATAAACAGCGAGTGGCAGAATTGAAATGAGGACCCAGGCAACCGGACCGTCAGAGCCCCCACTCACTGCAGACCAAACCCCGATGAGTAAGGCAAAGACCCCTCTTCAAGCCACTCCCCTCCTAAACAAGGGGAGGAGACAGATGTGAGGACATTGATGGAAGCCACTACAGTGAGACTCTCACTCTGGTGGATAAAATGAGAGATAAGGTTTAGCTCCCTGTTGGAACAACCACAAAATGGACAAAAGATGTAACACCCTGGTTTTCAAGACTCTGTACATTAAGCAATGAAGGATTCTGGTCCTAAAGAGACAGGAAACAAACCAGGTGCGCTGTGACCGTCCCAGCTCTCTGTGCGGTGCAGAGCCCAGCAGACAGACTCTCGGGCTAAGAGGCAGAGCTGAGAGCCCAGGGAGCCCAAACGGGCATCACTTGAAAGACGGAGCACCAGCCTGGCCAGAGCTGCCCAGAGAGAGCCCCCAGGATCTGAAGAGGCCCCTCGAATATTCTGCTGAGTATTAACCAGCTCATGAGTATGCGGAAACTACCAGAGGCCAGGGGTTAAAACAACCCTGAAAGGTCAGAGCTAACTGTGCCCAGTGCTCACAGAGCCAGGACAGTGCCCGTTACCAGCAGCCAGGAAAACTTCAGAATTCATGGGCCATTTAGTACTCAGGAAGGTTTCGTCCCTATAGTGAGAAATAATTAGCCCTACTCTGAACACTGCTCTGGTCCCACCAAACAAATCTTAACGAGAAGATGCTAAACAACCAGACTGTTTCCAAGTAACTTAATTGTGTCCCAGAACAAAGCTGAATAATATTTGTAGAGGTATAAAAATATCCAGCAACTGAAAAGGCCAAGGCCCACAATATCTTGCATTGAATCAAAGCAAACAAAAAGGAAAATACACCATAATGAGGATAAAATCCATCAAAATCACAGCAGAACTAACACAGATGCTCAAATTGGCAGATGTGGACATGTAAAATGTAATACTATATTTGTGGGGTGGGGCAGGGGAAATTATTTGACAAAGTAGTGGCTGAAAACTTTCCAAACTTAATAAATTTGTAAATCCACAGATCCAAGAAGCTCAACAAACCCCACATACATGAAACTGAAACTACACCAAGGCTTATCATAATCAAATTGCTCAAAAACAATAATAAAGAGAAAATCTTAAAAGCAGCCAGAGGAAAAGGATACATTTTGTACAGAGAAAAGATACGACGACTACAGATTTCTTGTCAGAAACAATACAAGTGAGAAGAAAGTGGAGCAACATCTTTAAAGTATTGAAA
>NW_012152519.1:103077-151497 GCF_000956105.1 Propithecus coquereli | reverse complement strand
AAATTCTGTTAAAATAGTACTTAAGGGGAAATTTACAGCACTAAACCCCTATGTTAGAAAAGAAGAAAGGTCTCACATCAGAGGTTCTACCTTTCGCTGGCTTAAGAAATGAATGCATGGTGGTGCCTGCAACTGACATCAAGAGCACAGGAAGAGGAGGAGGTTTATAGATGAGACACACTGAGTGACCTGTAGGACATCAGGTGGTTACAATAATTTGATCATATATGATTCTCAAACTAGGGGGCAACTGCAGGCCGGATATATAGATTTAGAATCATCAGGATGTAGGAGGCAGCTGAGTCATGGAGTAAATGAGATCACCCAAGCAGAGTATAGAGTGTGAGATGAGTATTTGGCCAAAGGCTTCAGCCCAGGGGCAACCAGCATCTGAGAGATGGAAGGAAAACAAAGAGACAATGAATTGAACAAAAAAGGAAGGATGAACAGAAAGAGGGTAAAGTGGTGGAGAAGACAGCTTCAGGAACAGGGGGGAGACCAACGGAGTTAAATGCAGCAGAAAGATCCACTGACAGAGAGACCAGAGGATCCACTCCATCTGGCTGCAGGAAGCTCTTTGCAACTTTCTTAACAATGTTTCCCCAGAGTGCTGAGAAGCAGCAGCCATACCCAGGAGGCAATGGGGGCCAGGAAGTTGAAATGGTGAATGCAGCATTCTTTTGGGAAGTTTGGATAAATGGGGTTCGAAATATGTGATCTCAAGTATGAGGTGTGAGCAATGAAAGGTTTTCAAACTGGAAAACACTTGAGCATGTTTACAGGAACAGTATCAAGAGCCCCCAAAGCGGCAGAGGATAAGGAGGGGGCGGGGAGTGAATGATGAGAAATGATTCAGGACAAACACCGCCCAAGCTGCCGAGTGAAGAGCGTGGGGGGTGGGGGACTGGTGGACTTCAACCGGGAAGAGCCACACGCTGTCCTTGGAGGGTGGAAGGACACGGATGACATGGAGATTGCAGACTAGGGGGAAATTTCCAGCACTTTCCCTAAAATGCATCTTGTCCCCAAGCTGTGGATGGGAAACTTCAAAACTAAATAATAAAATATGCCCTCTCAGAAGAAACTGACTATACAGAAAAAAATTCTTGGCTATGACCTTGGGCAATTTTATATTTATAAAATGTCTCTTATTAATATCTTCATGTTTGGCTTAGTTTAGATCACCTAAAACATTGTAAACCAACTACAAAGAGCTTATAAACTTAGAAGAAATTAGCACTTCTGCTAATAATCAAAAGAATAGACATAAAACCAACAGTAAGATACTCTCCTGTTTTCAAATTGGCCAAGATTCGATAAAGATAACTTATAGTACAACAGTTAGGATCTGGCCACGGAGTCGGACTGCTTGGGTTTTGTTTTGTTTTGTTTTTAATTTCAGAAAATTATGGGGGTACAAACATTTTGGTTACAAGTAACGCCTTTGCCTTGCCCAAGCCAGGGCCAGAGGAGTGCCCTTCCCCCACACAGTGCGTTCATCTTCATTAGTTGTGAGTTTACTCACCCCCACCCCCCCACTTGACTGGCACCCAATGAGTATTACTACCATGTGAGCACCTTAGTGTTGGTCAGTTAGTACCAATTTGATGGCGAGTACATGTGATGCTTGTTTTTCCATCCTTGTGATACCTCACTTCAAAGGATGGGCTCAAGCTCTACCCAAGATAATATAAGAGGTGCTAGATCACCATTGTTTTTTGTGGCTGAGTAGTACTCCATGGTATACATAGACCACATTTTATTAATCCACTTATGTATTGATGGGCAATTGGGTTGCTTCTACATCTTTGCAATTGTGAATTGTGCTGCTGTAAACATCGGAGAGCAGATGTCTTTATTACAGAAAGTCTTTTTTTCCTTTGGGTAGATGCCTAGTAGTGGGATTGCTGGATCAAATGGTATTTCTATTTTTAGCTCTTTGAGGTATCTCCAAATTACTTTCCATAGGAAGGAGAATAATATTAGTACCTAGCTCATCCAGGGCTGAGATGACACAACAAGGCTCTTGGGATGGTGCCCAGCACAGGTAAACACGGAGAAAAAGCTACCTGTGCTTACTCAGACACTGGAGCATTGTAAACCGATACAAACTTTGTGAAAAGCAATTTGACAATACATGTTAAGAGGTTATAAAAATTTCTTATATAGGTATCTATCTTAAGGAAGTAATGAAAAACAGTTACTGAACACAGAAATCATATCTATCTTCTCTGCTATTTCTCCGGCAGTTATCACAGAATCAAGCTCGGAGGAAATACACGATGACTATTTATGGACTGCGTAAACAAAGATTTATGTAGGACGATGTCTGTGGTAGTATTATGGTATATTTATGAGAGAAATTTGATGAATGGCTTCATACATTGTAGTGATCCATATGATGGAATATTATGCAACCATGGAAATGACGTTTTAAGGAATATTTAATAAAAGTGCAGAGCATTCACAGTAAAATGTTAAGGAAGAAAAAACAATGACTGGGACGTGGAACCGTACGTGAGTGTATCCGTCCCCATTTTGTCATCCATGGGCCTGCCCCTGCAGAGTGGGAGGAGAGAGAAATATCCCCAGGATTTAACTCCGAGGGGCTGGCTACTGGTAATTTCTTTCTGTTCATTATATGTGTCTATGTTTCCATATTCTCCACAATGAGTGTACATCGCTTTTATAATCAGAGGAGGGATGTTATTTAAACATATATCGGGAACAACTCGTTATGAACAGCTGAAAAAATTAGTAATCTGCAGTCAATAAAGAGGCCCTTCAGAATTGGGCAACAATAGCCCAAGAGCGAGAATGTTTAATTCCTCAGGTTTTAAAAAATGAATGCAAAGTCCCAGTGCGTGCGTGGATGTGGTGTGAGAAAACAGCCACAAAGCATATTGCGGAGCATCACCAGAAACATGGAGCCCATTGGCTAATGTAGAAACATGCGAGATTTTATTGCTAAGAATTGCTCCCTTGAATCACTTATCCTACACCGACCTTCTTGTATGAATTGGAAAGCTTTGCAACCTCATTTTAATTTCTAATGTGCCTGGTGCTTATCCTTGGTTATTTTCTCTGTTTAAAATCCATTAGCATAGATGGAGAAATAGGCTTATATTTTATGTACCTAGTTCTACGTTATTTTTGTGCATTTATAACTGGCCTCTGGAGTTTAGTCCCCCACTTAACGATTTCTCTGTGCAGGATGTTAAACCAATTTATTAGAAAGAAGATGGGGACAGATTCTGCGTATTAAATGTGAAGATTTTTCTACAATGTGCTCAGCAGTCGAGAAGAAGGGCCTCTTTTACCTGGTATCAGATGATGCTCTGAGAAAGAATTTTCAGTGGTTGGCCCGTTGGATCATTCGTTACCAAGCCAGACTGAGTCCTGTACAATCTTGGGGTAGCTTGTGACTGACAACTGATTTTCACGGTTTTCTTTTTGAGCACCGCGATGGCGTTGGGGCTGCCGCGAAAAGCTCTCTGGGGTACAGGAGCAAGTCTCTCCCATTTCCAAACTGGCACAGCACTCGTGACGTCCCAAAGCCTGGGATGCAGATGAGGACTCCGCAGAGAAGCCAGTGCTTTCGGGGGCTCTGTCTCCTCAGTCAGCGATCCCCTTGCATGTGAAGAGAGAGCCGAGGGAATGTGCTGCTTTTTAGAAGCTCAAGAAAGGGTGCCAAAACAGAGACTGGGGTCCCCCAGGTCTCCCTCCCCCAAGGCACCCCCCACGTCCTCCTCCCCGCCGCACACGGCAACGTGCGCTCCGGTGCAAATTATAGGCTGCTCACGGAAAACTAGTCAGGGGGGTGTCATGCATGGTGGTGGCAAAATTTCCCATCCACTGCTCATGGCTCCTTTGGGAGACTCCTTCCTGCTCTCTGGAACCCCAGAGAGGTTGGCAATCACAGACCCCCATCACCTCCCTCCACACCGTAGAAATAGCCCCAGCGTCCAAGCTGGCCAATGAGAATATTTCAGTCCTTTGGGCGCAGTGATTGGGTCAAGGATGGCCACATGGTATCAGTAGAGCCAGAGATTCCCATATTATTGAGACGTTGGGGAGAGTTGTCCTCCTCCACCAGGCTGGGGGCTAGAGAAATGCCAGAGGTGGAGAGCTTGGGTTCCATTGGTATGTCTGCTATGTCCTGGAGTATGACCCAAGGAAGCTGGTCCTCCATCCCCTTACCTGTGAAATGAGCTGATGCTTGTACCCTTCCATCCTAGGAGCCTGCCGAAGATGGGATGCTTAATGAGCACCTGCTACAGTGCAGATACCGACCAAGCCTTAGCTCGTAACGGCGTCTTTATTATCTTGCCTGCTACTTGCAGAGAGCTTCCAGGGAATCAGGCCAAAGATAAGCAGAGCTGAGGGACGAAAGGGAAATAAGTTACGCACAACGCTGTGTTCCCTGGATCTGGCACCTCTTGAAGTCCGTGTACCGCAGCGTCTCCCGAGAATGTGAGTCAAAACTGCCGCCTTGGCCCAAGCCAGTGTGAGTTGGCTGTTCATCACTTGCACCGAGTTCTGATCACTACAAACTAATACAGTGGAAACCAAAAATGTTTTTGTTTCAAGTTATTGGATTGCTTTTACCTCCTTGAAAGAAGATCCTCTTTGAAAAATTTCTGGGAGGAAAACATTAGGGTTGAATTTCCTTTCAGATTCAAGCGCCAAAACTCACAACACTGAGAGTCGACTGAAAGTTATGGGGCTGGTCATCTGGTGATTTTTCTCTCTTTCCGGAATATATCGTCCTTTTAACAGCAAGTGCTATTTGTATTTGCTGCAAGTAGAATTTTCTATTACTCTTTTGACATCTAGATCACTCATTGCTTTTTATTATGCTCTGGATTTCAAAAGAAATATGCCCCTGACAGCGACTTTATTTGAATTCTTCTGCTTAGGTTAATAGCAAATAAAAGCCAAGACCACCATCCAGATGCAAACCAACAAAACTGAGCTTGTTCTTAGGGAAGCAGCTATTTAAGACGCTGATTTCTCCCACCCGGCTATGCTTACAGTCTTCGTGGCTGGGTATTCCTCACCTTAGAGGTACTCTCTCCTTTATCTGGCTTTAGACTAGACACGTTCCTTGAGCCAGGTACTTTATCTGCATCACTTTAGCTAATGCTTGTCACACATCTGAGAGCCAGGGATACATCCTCATTTAACAGATAAGCAAGCACACACCTGAGGCTCGGAACGTCAAAGTCGCCCAAGGTGAACAGCAAAGAGACAGCTGCAGGGTCCGGACCCAGCCCCGTCTGAGCCGGCAGGTGCCTCTCGCCTCCACCACTATTAGACATCAGGGGCACAGGGGTCCCTGGGCAGGTGCATTTCACGTGTGGAGGAGGAGAAAGGGGGTTATTTGCAAAAAACGTCCTCCTCCTCCTCTTCCTCATCCTTCTCTTCCCTGAGCTAATGCAAGACCTCCACCATGCCCTGCCCCTACAGGGATGAGCCCCACACAGTCAGAGGTCTGTTGGGTGTTTGCTACACCCTTAGCACAAATCAGGGAGGGGGATGGAGACAAAACCCACAGACGAGCCCCTCCCTCCCGTGGCCCAGACCCACTCTCTGTCCTCCGTGGTCCTTAGGAGAAACTGGCAATGCCATTCAGCAGCCCATAGTAACGTGGCTCTAGTGGAGGCATAAAAGGTTATCAGCAGCTCTGTAACTCTCAGTCTGAGCCCTTCTTCCAACTTGGCAGTGCTCTGAGCCTTGAGCCATCCCCTAAAGCCCTGCAGGTGGCCACGCCAGGACTTTCTTGGACCCAAATTTGGGTGACTTGGCACTAAAGGAAAATGCTGTGTGTTACTCTCCCTGGAAAGGTAAAGACCCCAACCGCATCGACCACATGCCCCCATTAGCCAGAAGACCAAGTGCAGTAGCCAGAGATCGTGCCCGGGCTCCAATCTGGAGGACAGGGAACAGAATTTCGGAAAACGCTGGGGATTGCCCAGAGTCAGCCAAGCTGCAAGGTTGAAGGTTTGGTCTCCTCAAGACTGGCCTCCCAGTCAACACCAGCTGCACACTGGGGGGCTTCCAAACCACCCTTGGTCCAATAATTCTGTAGACGGACTCAGAGAACTCACCAGAAGCCGGTATACTTGTTATGGTTTATTGCAGGGAAAGAAGACAACTTTAATTCAGCCAAAGGGGGACGTGCACAGAGCAGGGTCTGGGAGGCTCCCCAGTGTGAGCCTCTGCTGTCGTCTCCTCTGGAGTCGGTCGTGCTGCTCTCCTGACAGATGTCTGATGACGTGGGTGAGGATTGCCAACCGGGGCTGTTCACCCGAGCACCAGTGTCCAGAGTTCTTACCGGGGCTTCGCTGCGTACACGTGATTGATGGATTGACTAACGGATCGCCCATGGGGCTGAACTCAGTCTCCAGGCACCACCCAAATCACATGCTTGGGCTTTCTGACACAGCCACCCTAAGATCCGGTGTGGCCAGCTGCCGTGCCAAACACACAGCCTCCTGTCCTGCATGGCACACATCACCTCCCAGCAGCGCAGGGCAGAGGCCAGATCTCTCTCTGGCCTTGACTACCTGGGCAGCCAGAGGAGGGAAGGCTGATCTGGGCTGGGTGGCCTGAGAAGGCTGTGTCTGGCGGGGTCCTGAGTGTGTGGGATATAGAGCTCCAGACTGTATTAGGTCCAAGCATGTATCAGCGACGGTGGCCACTCAAACTCAGGGACGGAAACAATCCAAGGGCAGTCGTGGGCAGGGCAGGGGGTGTTGCTAATATGCAAGAGGACAATGTGGAAAAATTTACAAGAATCAGAATCTTGGAATGGATGGGATCAGTGGGCACAGAAATGAGTCATTGTTACACCAGAGCGGTTAATTGCAGCCTCCTCTTCTCGCCTCTCCCACATGTGAACTCCCCAGCGGCCGAGGGCCGAGCCGGCCACGATCTACCCACCCTCCCCTGCAATCAGAGATAATGCATCCCAAACACAGTGCTGCACAGACCAGCTAATTATCATGCAGTCGCTTGCCCTTATTTCATTCTATGCATTTCTCTGCTTGTTGAGTTGAGAATTGTAACCCTATTATTAATTCATTACGAAACATAATTTCATGCAAAATAATGTGTTTACCCTCTTCTATTAGGTTAAGGTGGTGTGATTATTAGAGCTGTATCAGGCGGTGAGATACTCGCTCCCCAGGGGGCTGGAGGAGCCGCTTAATTTCTCTTCCATCAGATACGTGGAGCCAAGGAGAGTCGACTGCAATTCTGATTCTTTGGCTCAACTTCTCTGAGGGTGTGAGCGAGATATCTGGTGGAAGCTATCAAATGAGGGGAAGATGCTTGAGGAAATTTTGTTTAATCGTATTTTTATCTGGTCGGTATGAGACGATCTTCACATCTGGGCTTGGTGTTGCCTGGGAGGGTTCCTTCACCCCCCATAAGCTCTTAGGGAAAGAAGAACTGGTGCATTTTTATAAGATCTCGGTAAAAAATGGGATTTCGTTTCAGATGGGTGGGGCACTGGTAAGTAGCCAGGCTGTCGGAGGGACGGCAAGAAAAGGGCCCGGGAGGAGCCGACTGCGCCATTTCCAGCCCTCTGAACAGCTGGCGCCAGGTCCTCCCAGGAAAGAACCTTGCTGAAGTCCCCTCTGACCCCTTCTAGAGGCCTCCCTGGCGTTATCCTGGACCCAAAATGCCTTGAGAAAACTCTGGAACGCTCAGGACCTCGTTTATGCGGACACTTCTATGCCAGGCCTGGCTGGATATTGTCCCAGGACCTGAGTTACAGCCTCAGATTTGCAGACAGGGAGAGGAAGGGGGTTTGTATTTTTGCCACGTTTCTTCTTTAAAAACTTTCACTAGATATTTAAAATTTTTGATTCCTGGAGTTGGACAGAAGGTCCCTTCTTCCACAAAGAGGAAGACAAATGGATACGGAAAAATAGCAGAAATGCTCCCGAAAACCAAATGCTCGGGGGAAGAGAAATGGCCTTCCCTGCGCACGGGCGGACACCGCAGAAGCAAGAGGAGACAGGAAACCGAGGGAGGGAGGCAAAAAAAAAAGAGAGAGAATAACTTTACAAATTGTACCAAAATGGAAAATATTGCGGCGGAGGCTGGCGGTTTGGGGCTGTCAAGGGGAATAACTTTCTGTTCTATATTAATGTTCTCTGTTCTCTCTCCCTCTAATGACTGATCGTGTTTTTCCTGTGGATGCTTTTTCCAATATATTCCACTTTGGTTTGTTTTCTACTTGTACATGTCGATAACGCCTCTGCTTTTCACCGCTGCCTGGCCCTGGGCAAGCCGGGACTGTTTGGATCGGATCCAGGGTGTGGACGGAGGCGGCGCCCGCCACGCGGACGTGCCCTGGAGCCGGGCTCAAGTTCCGGGGCCTCTAGACTCGGCTGTGTGCGAGACAGCCGTGGTCTCAGGTCGCTCATGTCGCCTCCCTCAGTCTCAGCAGCTCCGTCAGCTTGGGCTGCTCTGACGAATTACCGTAGACTCGGGGGCTTAACAAGCGTTTCCTTCTTACGGTTCTGAAGGCTGGAAGCCCAAGATCAAGGCACCAGCACGGTTGGTTCTGGAGAGGGCCTTGTTCTGGGTTGCAGGTGGCTGTCCGCCCACTCTGTCCCCACATGGCGGCAGGGGCAAGGGATCGCCCTGGGACCTCTTGTGTAGGGGCAGGAATCCCACCCGGGAGGCCCCACTCTCAGGACCTAATCGGTTCCCAAAGGCCCCGCCTCCTGGCACCATCCCGTGGGGCGAGGATTTCACATGAGTCTGAGGGACACGGACATTCAGTCCATTGCACTCATTCTCCCCAGCACAAAACAGGAGCAAGAAGGACCCGGGCGCCCCCCTATTTTATAAGGTTATTGTGTGAAATATGTTTGAAAAGCAAACTCGCCATACAAATGTAAATGGTGCATTTTTTATGAGTTAAACCCTGGTGCCCTCACAGGAAGACACTTTGGTCATTGCCCCTTTTGCGGTTTAGGGACATCCTGTAACCTATTGCTTAGGGACGAATTCAGCCCCTTGGCGAGGACACCACCTAGAGCGACATGGCTTGGGGCCTGGTATCCACCTCCCGGAACCCTGAGGTCTACATCCCAAGCGTGCCCCCTCTGCTTGGAGAGATGCCCACAGGAAGCCCCCCAGATGTCTGCTCACCCCAACATCCCATAAATGAATGACAAACAGGAAGAGAAATGGCGCCTGTCCATAGCTGCGCCAGTGAGCCGCCCCCGAGTGCCGGACCCCAAGCCCCCTGGCTGCCCCTGCTCTCAGGGAGCTGCAGACCCCCCGGACCACCCCCCCAGAGAACCCACTTCACCCTTCCCGGCAGCCTGAGGGATCAAATAAAGCAGAATTTTCACCACTAAGGTCCCAAGAGACCAGGGTGTCAGGGGCAGCCTCTGGACCTAGGCATGTCCTGCAGCCTGGGTTTACCCCCAAAGCAGAGCTTGGACAAGGTTTGGGTGCAGGCGGTTTATTTGAGAGCAGACCCCCAAAGAGAGGAGCAAGAGAACAGGGAGAGTGAGACCCTTGAGGAGGAGAAAAGGAGAACTTAAACATGCACTGCCGCTGCCGCCCTGTGGACCAGTTCTGCCCGCCGTGGGGTCCGTGTGAGGCCGGGAGGAGAAGCTCACCCAGTGACTCCTGCAGCTGTTGATGGAGAGGAGCACCCAGGGTGCTCCCCACTCAAGCTGTGCCTGTGCTCTCCCAGTGAGCTCCCTGCTCAGTCAGGACAACACGGAACTGTCCACCCGGCCCAGCTGGACGCAGGCATGGCCGGGGAGGGCCCCGTGCTGGAGCCGTGGGCTACAGGGGGCCCGTGGGCAGGGACAGGCATGGCTGGGTGAGCTCACAGGGAGGGAGGTGGGTCGTCCGGCTGGGGCAGAGGCCCCGGTCGCAGCCCGGATCTCCTCCTCCCTGCTTCTGATCACTCTCACCGTGGTGCGCAGGGGCCAGGCTTAGCTCCCTGTGTGGCTCTTCACGTGCCGAGGAGATCTGTGGGTTGCCCATGGGGCTCCAGGCCTCTCTCTGCTGAGCAGCCTGCAGTGCCCAGGAGGCAGACGGGGCACGCCCCACCCCAGGCTCCTCTTGTCTTCCTTTGGCGCCCCGTGCAGTCGTCCCCAACGTTTATCAATCCTCTCCACGGAGCTGCCCAGTTCCAAACCCCCGGCCTTCTGAAGCTCTGGACCGTTCCCCTGCCCACACCTCTTGATCGCTGTTTCGGGCAAACACAAATAACTTTGAAAAGCAGCGAGAAAGGCGAGAGGGAGACAGCGGCAGAGGGTGGTTCTGTGCCGGGCAGCGTGGCTGGGGAGGCGCTCTCTGAGCCCGTGGGTGGCAGAGATGCGGGAAACTCGGACAACAGGACCATGGCAGGGGCACATCTGGGGAGTCGGCTGCCCAGGGGAGAGGAGGGCGGACAGATGGTTTCCATGGGGACGGGCAGCGGCAGAATGCCGTTGGTAGGAAGTTGGAAGGTGCTGCCAGGCAGCACGGGCCCCTCAGGGCAGCCCAGGGCAGGTAGCCACGCTCTGTCTAGGAGCCGCATGGGGCTGGTCATGGACCCTGGGTTTGACTCAACCTCCCCTCACCCCCCGGCCCATCCTGCAGCACACCCTGCCCCGTGGTGAAGCAAGGGCACACATGGGCTTCTCCAAGGAGTTGCTTGCATCCTCTCTCTGCTGGGGGCAGGCACAGGGCGGGGGTTTGGCAAAGACTCAGCAAACCCCTGCAGCTCTGTTTCGCATCCAACGTCCATCGTAAAGAAGAGGAGGCAGGAGCAGCCCGTGGTCAGATACGCTTCACTGGTGTCCCCTTGCAGATCAAGTAGCACCTCCTTTGAGCCCCACGGTCTGACTGCTGTGCCACTTGAGGAAACTTACACACTTTCTCTGTGCCTGCAGATTCTTCCACACACGGTCAGGACACAATCCCTGCCTTGCAGGGTTGCTGCAGTCAAGCCCACGGGAAGCTCCCGGTAAATATCAGCTGGTATTAAAACACGCGCTCCTTTGTCTCCACATGTGCACGGCTGTAAGCCGACAGCCGCGTTGGTTCCAACGTACCGGCAAAGGTTGCAGGATTCTTCGTGGCTCTGCTCGGAACCTTCCCACTCCAAAGCCAAAAAAGAATCCTCCACGAAGCCACTGTTCCCACCTCTCCATCCTCTGGGACACGCTGGTCAGACAAATGGCTGGTCTTGGACAAGCTCCCCAGCCACAGCGGGTGTCCACAGAGGACGGCCGTGCACGGCACCAGGGCGGTCTTTGAGGCAGGATGGATGCTGATTTAGTACCGCTGAGGCTGGCCTCCCACCACGTGACACTCAGATGACAGCTGGCCTCACAACTCTGAAAGTGACCCTGCCCTGCTCGGTCATGTCACCCAAGTGGAGGATGCTCAGTGGGTTCTTAGCTGGACCTGCCCTCATTGCTGAGCCCTCTCGGTGTCCATCTGAGGGCACCCGCCCTCCTCACGTGGCGCGGGACACGGTGGCCTCTTTTGTGCCGTCCATGGCGTCAGAGCCACGTCCTCCACCAAGTGTTTCTTGATGAGCGGGACGCAGCGCTCTCTTCTGAACTTCCACGGGTCTTTGTTTCTCTCTCCTACCAGGGCTGGCTGCATATTTTGCAGGGCCCGGGACAAAATGGAAACACTGGGCCCCTGTTCAAAAGCAGCAAAAGAAGGTGCCATTCAAGGACCTAAAACAGAAAGCTTTTTCCTTCTTCCACTGTCTCTCTCTTGACTTGTCATGGTGTTTTTTATTTTCTATTTAACGTCTTTTTAAGTAAAGAAAATTAAAATCTTAAGTGATTAGCGTGAATTTTATCGTTCCTCTTTATACCGTGCAGTGCCACTTGTCAATGCAAAGATAAGAGCATTTAACTCCCAGGCAGATTCACCACAATTACACAGTTTGTATTTGTGCCTCACGCACACACCTACTACAGACAGGCTACATGGCTGTGTGGCCTTGTGGTCATTTTGAGTGCCGTATGCAAACGGGGTGGCGAGGAACAGCACCTTCTCCAGGGTCACAAGTATTTCCTCTGCCCGTGCAAATGCAAAGATGCTCTGCTGACCCATCAGGCTTCACCTTAAAAACACAAGATCAAAGATAAAACTATGAATAATTTCAAGATGGTGGCGGCAGAGCGCTAACCCACCCCTGGCCCTTCTCGGGTACGAGGCCGTGGGGCTGAGCAGACAGTCCGCCTGGGAAGCAGCCCCGCTTCCTGCTTGGGATGGTTCGAGCTTGGCTTCCTCTGCCACTGGGCGAGCTCGCTGGGGAGGGAACCCGGACGAGCGCTGGCGCCCTGCTCACGGTAAGCGCGTGAACGAGCGCATAGACGGGCCAGCCTCCAGAACACAAGCTCAGAGGCAGGAGAGCACACCTCACACTCCAGCCGGATTTCAGCTCTCCTCCTGCAGCCACTTTAAAACGTGGAGACCACCAAGTTATAATGACGCCACTTTTCCTGTAGGGTCCGTGGGAACCCATCTGGAAAACCGTAACTTGGGGATTTGATCCATGAGAGAAAACACCCCTGGTCTCGGCAGAGGGGAGCACCGTTCCAGAAGCACATTAGGAATCTAGGTGGACACGATTCACTCCTCCATCCATCCATTCTACACGTAAATATTTATCAAGAGTCTGCCGTGGGTGCCGGGACACAAGTTCCAGCGGGGGACGCACGACAGACAGAACGTCTGAGTCAGCAAAGCGGAAGACAATCGGCGCTGGGAAGACACCAAGCAGGGCTGGGGAGGGCTGGAGAAGTCCCCTCGCAAAGGGTGACATTGCAGCAAAGATTTGAACGAGGCCAGGCATGAGCTACGTGGAGATGTGGGGAGGGAACATTCTGGCACACCCAAACCCTCATGCAGCAGCTGGTGGATATCGCTGGGCACTTCTGAGAAGGGAGGCCGACCGGAGTCATGCCCAGGAGGGCTCCCAGCTCCCAGATCTCCATGCGCCTCTTGCCTAAATCCCGACGACCCCGTCACTGGGCGTGTTGGGGAGGTGAGCGCCTTCCAAGTTAGAGATGGCGTTCGGTCGTTCTTTGGAAGTGATGGTTATTATATTACTTTCCTGTGGCTGCCGTGACAAAGTATCACAAACCAGATGGCTTAAACAGCCAGAAATGTATTCTCTCCTAGTTCTGAAGACTGGAAATCCAAAATCAAGGTGCTGGCAGCGCCGTACCCTCCCTAGAGTTTCCAGGGGAGGAGGCTGCCTGGCCTCTTGCAGCTTCTGGGGCCCCGGGCTTTCTCGGCCACACCGGTCTCTGTCTCGGTCCTCACAGGCCGAGTTCTCCCTGAGTGTTGCTGTCTCTTCATACGGACCCAGCCTGGCTGGATTAGGGTTCACCCTAATGACCTCATTTAACCTGATCACATCTGCAAAGACCCCATTTCCAAGCAAAGCCCCATTCACAAGTATTGGGGGGTAGAATTCCAACATATTTGGGGGCACAATTAAGGAAGTGGAGTGAAGATAATTATGCTACTGATCCGCATGGATGCCGCGCCGTCCTGGGTAGCTCTCACATTTGCCTGACCGAAGACAGGCCGTCTACACGTGCAGCTGAAAGTGACACCTTCAGAGTCTCTTTCCCCTACGTTGAGCTGTGTAGACACAGGAGTTCTGGTTGGGCCAATGCTGCTCGTTCATTACTGGCTGCTGTGATTTCAGTGAAAAGATAATTACCTGTTTTGTTCACTTAAAAACAGGAAGAATATGCTGCCAGCAAAGCTCAGTACAGCCGGATCTCCTGGGCAATCAACGCGTCTCATGGCTTCTGGTTTCTCATTTCTGGTTTCCAATTTTCTAATGCTTTTGGTCAGTTATTCCCTGACGGTTGAATCCTCCTGGCTTCTTCCTTATTGAAAGTACTTAGATGTTGAATTTAGTGTCATTTTGGTATTCATGAGGAACATACTCAGAGTTTTGCCCGGTTTTGCTTTTCAGAGTTCTAAGGAAATTAACTCCTAGAAGCAACTGTGTTGCCCTTGTCTCCCGTTACACGTTCCTTCCATAGCTGTGTCCAGAGGCCACCAGGTTTTGTGTTTCTGAAACAATAACCAAAGCACCGCGATTTCTCACGCGCGGTTGCTGTCTTGGGCAGATGCCTCGGCACTTTCTCATCATTTAACGAAAGAACAATGGACACGGGATTCTTTTCTTCCCTGCCGGAGCTTTCTTTCTTTGTGTTTAATTAACTATTCTGCTTTTAGTCAGTAAATCAAGCAGCAAATTCCCTGGTCTTAACGTTGAGCGAAGGGGCCTGTGGGTAAACCTTATGCTTCAGGTGTCACCGAGCTGCTCGATCCACTCACAGAGGCCGGGAGTCAAGAGGCCGGGACGGCAGGCTGGGCCCGAGGTTTAATCCTGGTGACCTTGGGGGCCTCATAACCTCTCCAGGTCCTCGTCTTCTCTTCAGTAAAACAGGGATTGTGCTTCCTGCCCTCCTTATTCACAGAGTGGCTGGGAGAAGGCTGTGAGGAAATTAACATAAGGCTACTTTGAGAAGGATGAGGGCTGTAGCAGAATGAGCCTTTATCTGGTCCTGCCCAGCTCGCTGGAGCCCATTAGGTGCAGGTCAAGGGCACAGGCGCTAAGCCAGGCCAGAGCTTATTTGGTGACCACACTAGGATCACGAAACACATTTCTTGGTGTCTGCAGCGTGACCTTCAGAAGTTTTCCTCGTAACTAATTCTGCAGAGCCACGCCCCTGCTTGGGTGAGCCTATGGCCTGCGATACAGTAGACTCAGGGCAGTTACTATTTTTAAAAAGAAAATCCGTCCGGGCCACAATGATCAAGCAGTCTTCCAAATGCCAAGACTCTCCAGATGGAACGAATGCAGCAGGAACCGGGCGAAGGTGCCACGCGATAGGGGATCACGCACCAGACGGGTGTGGAACAGCCTGGGCGACACGAGCACCCGTCTCCAATCGCAGCGCCCCGGCAGCTCGTCTGGGCTGTGTCTGCGAAGCCGACCGCTTATTCCTTCCTTGCTCAAGAGGGCTGCATGCTTAGGAAACCAGGTTCTCCACCTGCTGTCCCCATCCAACCTGACGTGCCTGTCCAGAGGCTCAAGGGGCTAGGGTCTGGGCGGTACAATGGCTTCCCGCCACCGAAAAGAAGACAGCCGGGTTTGCTGCCAAGCCTCGGTAGAAGGCTGCGGTATTTACTGAGGACAGGCAGGAAAGAAAACCCATTGCTGTGTCACAGCAATTTGGAGCAGGAAGGAACCGCAGGGATCACTGAGCTCAACGACTCTTTAACTGTTGGCTTTCTCGGCAGAGCCATGCGTGTGTGTGCGTGTTCGCTCCTTCTCACGTGGAATCTTACACGGAACCCTATGTTTGAAGGAGACACAGAGCCTGGCCGCACAGGTGCAGACCAGGAGGGGAGGGCTGTCTCTCTCCCTCTCCTACAAGCCTCGTGGAATCTAATCGAACCCCTCATTTTGCAGACGAGGACAGAGAGGCTCGGGAGGGATCAGTCTTTCTCGAGCTCATGGGCCAGGGAGTAGCGGAGAAACTTGCCCCAGGTCCCTGGACTGCCCGTCCGTGGTGGACACCGGAACGCGCTCTCTCTCTCTCTCTCTCTCTCTCTCTCTCTCCATCTCTCCTCTCTCTGTCTCTGTCCATCTCTCTGCCCCACTTCCCTATGATTTATTTTGTTCCTAGGCAGCCTCCACCTCATGGTGGTAAAACGACTGCCAACAAGTCCATCCTCAAACTGCCATCCTCAAACCTTGAAAGAGAGAAGTTTCTTCCTGCCGATGAAGGTTTCCGGCAGAAACCTTGGGCCTGCCCGGAATGGCACAGCTGGGGCCACTCGCCCGTTCCTGAGCCAGTTGTTGTAGCCAAGGAGACTGGGCGCAGGCTACTTCACACCAGTTTGGTGACTCATTTAGGCCACTCACAGCCACCCCCAGAACCGGGCTGAGGGCGGCTCCGGCCAGAGCTCGTGGACAGGCTGGCCCCAAGGACAGTGATTTTGTTGTTGCGGGGGAAGGCAAAGGGAAAGCTGGGCAGGCAAACAAAATCCTGTATGTTACAATCGATCTTCAGTCCTAAATTCTTAGGAAAATGTCAGGCTATTGGAGAGATCAGTTATTTAAAGAAAGCAAAAATATAATATTTAATTTTAAATGTAATCCTTCAAAGAATTAAATAAGAACGAAAAAGTCAAATTCCAGAGATGTTCATAATCATGCTATTTAAACAGTAAAACAACTGTTCCGACACAGCCGGACATTTAGTTAAGTAAATCATGGTCCGTCTTCCTAATGCGACATTATGCAGCTTTCAAAGTGATAATTATGAAGCCTGTAGCCAGGCACAAAATGCCTCTGAGAGAAAGTAAAGTGAAGGCATAAAACAAATGGTGTCTGCGCTGTGTTTATACATCTACCAAAAATCCTATGCTCGGGGCAAAGATTGGAAGATAATACAGAAAAATGAGAAAACTTTCATTTGTTGTGATGGCAAGCTGATAGGTGAGTGTGTGTGTGTGTGTGTGTGTGTGTGTGCGCGCGCACGTGTGTTATAAGTAACTGACATTTTTTTAAAAATCAAAGGCATAAATCCAGTACAGTGAATGGCCCCCGCCCCCCACTCCAGGAGCTGGGGATTCCACCCAGAGTCTCAGAGGGAGCACAGCCCTGCTAACACCTTGACTCTGAACTTGCAGCCTCCAGAACTGTCAGAGAAGAGACGTGTGTTGTTCCAGCTCCCCGCTGTCGGCACCTTGTCAGGCAGCCCTGGGAACTGAACGCAGCTGCAAGCTCGGGAATCTGACGGGCGGGGCCCGGGAGACTCTGCCCTAAGCCGCGGAGAAGGGGCTCCAGGTGGGAGTTGTGGGAGGGAGTGGGGACGGCCGAGCCTGGTTCTGGGGGTCACCAGGCCGCTAAGCACATCAGTGACCCGGGCCAAGGTCACTGCACCGCTCCTCACTGGGCAGGCTCCCTCGGGTCTCGGCTCAATTCACTTCTTCAGGGCCTTTCCTCGGCGCCCCCAACCGCTCAGCACGGGCCATCGGGGCTGCCAGCTCAGTCCCTCCTAGTCTCCACCAGGCCCCCAGAGCCACCCCAGATTCACATCAGTCTCAGTGGAAATCGTGTGCTGGTTCTGCAGGCGCAGCTCAGGGCCAGCCCCAGACCTTCACCGCAGCAAAGAGCCACCCTACGCCTTCCTGTCTGTGCAGTCCCACGACAGTCACTCTGCGTCTACCGATGCCGGGGGAGCCTGGGAGTTGACAGTTTCCAGGCCTTGTGTGTGGGGCTTCCTGGCACGTCCTGCCAGGGGGAGGGGAGGGGGGGAGGTGGGAGGGAGGGAGGCAAGGAGAGGCCGTGCTTTCCAGGTGTGGCCCCAAACACGTCAGCTTGGGTCTCTGCTCAGTTCCGACAGCCGCCGAACCCCAAGTACAGCTGTCATGTGGCCTGGGAGACAGGACTTCCTTTTGTCTCCCCCAGCCCTAAGGGTGGTAGCGGCTTCCGGACGCAAGATACCCGTGGTCATCTTGTCTTCCTCTTTTTGCACCATCGGCCCTTCCAATGCCTTTGCAGCCAACTGCTGGATCGAATCCCTGCTGTGCCGTGAAATGTCAGAGGGAGCTACCTTGCCCTTGGACTCTGACCGATCCACGGTGCAACGTGAACACTCCAGAGCCTTGGGGTGCAGCCCTGGCTAACGCCCTCTCAGCCCTTCCACGGCTGCAGCGGCCTGTCTGCCCACCTGCCTGCTTGTTCTGTGTCTGTACGTTGAAATGTAAGCGCCCAAGGTCAAGGACCTTCTCCTGTTTACTCACCACTGCAGCCCGGATTCATGCAGAGACAGCAATACATACTTTTTCTGAATGGGGAGCTGCTCCTCAGAAGAGAAGGGGGAGGGGTTAGGAGAACAGCGCAGCTGAGCCTCAGAGCGGGGTCTCCGTCACTTCAAGCTGCTCCCGTCTGTGGTTAGATGAGACCCGGCGGGGACGGGGGCAAGTGGAAGTCGGCCCCAGAGTGTCCCTCCCCTGGAAAGCCCCTCTTGCCCTGCCCGCCTGGCGCCCAGCACCCGAGGCCCAGGTGCAGCTGCCCCTCAGACACCTCCCCCACCGGCCAGCGAGCCCCTTCAGGGCCTGGCAGAGTCCACGAGACCGGGCATCCTGAGACCTCGAGAGCGGCCGACACCAGCCAGGGTGGGGACGTGCGTGGGGGGCTCACTGAATTAGCAGGGTTGGAGGAGAAGGGCGGGGGGCAAGCGCCGGGCCAAGCTGCAGACAACCCTCCCCTGATTAAAGAATGGACTCGTGAATAATAACCATTTGCCAGTCTCCACGCAGTCGGCCTCCCTCCCCTCTCGGCCCCCCAAGGACGCAAGGAGGCGGCTCCGTGGTCCAAAGCCACACGGCCAAGCCCAGATGGGGACTTAGCCCCACAGTGTCGGCTGCCGGGGCACCCCCGGTCCTCTGCCACTCAAGGCGCTGTGCCACTCTGGTGGTCAGTGGCTCTTCCTCCTCCTTGCTCTTGCTGACGTGGGTGGCGGAGGCCCCAGTGCGGAAGCAGGCCACCTGGGCGCAAACCCCGCCTTGGCTGCTTCCAGAACTCTGACCCCAGGCACATCACTAGACCTCTCCAAGCAAGCCACTTCCTCTTCCATAAAACAGGGTCAGAATGGCGTCCGCCTCAAGGAAGGGTTGTGAGGATTAACTAAGGTACTATGAGGAAGGTGCCTAATAATGTGAAGCAGGTGATTAGGGCGTTAAAGCAACATCGCAAAATACCTTGCCCTGAGCTGTCCGGAGGAGGACGGAGCAGCTCTCGGAGGTCAGAGGCTGACTGCTAAGCACCACGCCACCCGAAATCTATTCCGAGTGCTGACCTTGAAAGCCTGAGTTCTCCCCAGCCACTGGGCCGCCCCATTGACATAGAACGTGAGCCACATATGGAATCTGAAATTTTTTAGAAGCCGGCACAGTGGCTCATGCCTGTAGTCCCAGCTACTCGGGAGGCTGAGGCCAGAGGATCGCTTGAGGACGGGAGTTTAAGGCTGCACTGAGCTATGATCGCTCCGCTGCATTCCGGCCTGGGCAACAGAGCGAGACTCTGTCTCTAAGAAAAATAAAAATATAAAGTAAAATAAAAATTTTTAGCAACTTCAATTTTTAAAACTGTAAAAGAAAAACAGGTGGAATTTATTTTTATATAATTTGATGTTACATGACGCTATTTAAGCCAATATATCAAAAATATTATTTCAACATATAATCAGTATAAATGAATTATTTTATATCTTTTTTTTGTACTAAGTCTTTGAAATCCAGCGAGTATTTGACACAGCACATCTTAACGAGAACAAGCCACATTCCCAGTGCTCAACAGCCTCGCGTGGCCGGAGGCTGCCGTGCTGGAGAGCACAACTGCACAGACGACCACGGGGGAAAGGCCTGCAATTACCTTCCTCGGGTCGTGTGGCCTGCAGAGAACCAGCGCGTGGGTGTCTAAGTGCCGGCCGTGCAAACCAGCCCCAGTCGCGGCAGGGACGGCAGGGACGGCAGGGATGCCGTCCTCACCACCAGGGGGCAGGGCGCTGAAGGCACTGAAGGCGCTGAAGTCGCTGCACGTCCTTCCTGCGCGAGGACACAGGCTGACTTTGATGCAAAGGCTTTACAACCAAGCGGCGCCCACGGCTTTGTCCTTCCCGGCTGCCGCAGGCAACCAGTGGGCGCAGAAAGCCCCAGGGAACTTGGTTCCAACGCTCGGCTGAAAAATGACTCCACATCAGGTTCCGCTTTGACGGAGGAGTCTTTGGGGCATGCATCCCCCAGAATAGTTGGCACAGCCAAGGCCATGGGAGGGTTTGGGTGGCAGGAGCCCAAGGCCCTGAGGCTGCAAGGGGATTCCTGTCCCCTGAGGGGCCCTCGCTACGCACCATGGAATCCCTGACTCCTGGGCTGCCGAGGTCAGCTCAGCCCTTTGCAGCGAGTCCCAGGGACCAGGGGCCCTGAGCGGGCAAAGCCACCGCAGGACAATCCCCGCCCAGACACTGTTCTGCCTCCCCGAGTGCGTCGAGGGAGGCTCAGCACAGGGAAAAGCCCTCGGTTTGGCGTCAGACAGCCTTGAATTGGAGTCCTGGGCTCCACGCTAGCCCGCTGTGGGCAAATTGCCTGGTCTCTGTGGTCCTCGTGTCCTCATACAACAGGGTAAACGGCATCGTCTGCGTTCCAGAATGAGCCACAGGTGAAAGCACCGGACACAGTGCCCAGCCCCCAGCAAGCACGCGCCGTAGCACCCCGACGCTCTGTGCGTGTTGGAGAGCCGTGGAGCGTGTGTGAGGAACACGGAACCCTAGAATCAGGCTAGGTTCAAATTCCCACCCCACCCCTTCCTGCTGTGCGTGTGGGAAACCTACTCATGTCCTCTGAGCCTCCGCTTCCTTATCTGCAGAGTAGGATCACGATGGCACCTCCTCCATGGGGCTGCGTTAACACACACGCACGCATAGCATCACCTGGCTCATAAGGAAAACCACCTGTCTCGGATACTGCGTGTCATTGTCATCACCGTCATTGGTATGGAATGGGAGGTTAGCTCACCTGGTCCAATTTTTTTCATTCCAGACAGCAGGAACTGAGGCCCAGAGAAGTTAAAGGGCTTTCCCCACGTGTCACGGCTAGTTAGTGGCATAGTCCAGATTGGGTCCAGATCTCGCAGTGCTTGGACTATGACCTGCTCGTAGTAGCATCGGAACTCTGAGGCAGTCCTGTTCCACCCATCACGGAGGTGCAGGGACCTGTGGCCACAGAAGACAACCCACTCGTCATCCGGACCCTGGACAGGTCCCCGTGTTACTAACCACCATTCATTTGGTCCATCTGCGCAGATTTCCCTTTCCCCCTTGCGATGGTACATTGTGAGTGCTTTGTCACATGGGCTGAATTCAGTGAGATTCGATCACAATAAAAATGAACTTTCCTCTCACTCTGCCCTTCAGCTGTGCTGGGCTGGATGTCCCAAGTAGGTCCCCAGGATTTTTGGGGCACTTTCAGGCCGCGGAATGGTTGGGGCTGCCGGTTAGTACACACGAGGATGCTTTTCTGCAGAGTCCTAAGAGATGACTTCTGCATGAACGAATTAGACAAAGGGCGTCTCTCCCTCTGGGCTGATGCAGCCCCCTTGTGGGGATGCAAGGAACGCTTGGCACAGGAGCTCAGAATGGGTTTTAGCATCTACGCATCCACCTGGCCAGACACACTTATGCAGGGCACAACCTGTGCAACTGTACTTGGTGGCCCTAAGAGCGGTCTCACTCCAGGTAGTTAAAGGTTCACTCCAATCTAAATCAAAACCTGAATTTTCTCATCCAATTTGTCACTGCTTCTCCTCCCCCCAATTTCAGACAAGACAATGAATTCAGCTGACCAGAAGGGAAGGGAAGCATGGTCTGTGATTTCTAAATAGCTACTACTCCGGCTCCTCCAGGGCTGGGCAGGGGTTATTGAAGGTAGCCTTACAGGATGAAATCTTGTTTGACGTAGGTTGCTACAATGTGGCCACGAAGCTCTCTGTTGACTGACACGCAAGACTGGTTCTCTCACGTGGAAGGTGCTTTTGGTTTTGGAATTTCTAAGATTCCCTCCCCACGGTTACGGGCCCCACTTGGGAGATGTCATCTCTGTGGTGGGCATCGCCAAGGGCCACCAACACGTGGCTCTCCTCTCCTGCTCTTCCCTGGCTCCCTTGAACTTCGGCACGGTCATGTGACTTCCTGACCGATGACCGGGCATTTAATTAACTCCATTCCCATTCCAGCTCCTCGGCGTCCCCTCCCTGCTGTGTGCCCATGGAAACATGAGAATATGGAGTCAACGTGGCATTGAACCAGCCGGGAAAGGGGCCGTGGAAAGCAGTCACTCTGGAGAGTTGCAAGGAGTTTGCAAGAAACAGCGTTTAGTTGAGACATCGCTGCAGTTGGGGATGGTTTGTTGCTGTAGCGTGACCAGGTGTGGCCCGACTGACGCAGGCCCCTGGCCGGCCTCTCACGGCTCCTCACGGCCGCTGTGAGCTGGGGTTGGCTCGCCCAGGCAGGCGGCTCTTTTGGATGAAGTCTTCTCAGGATATTTCAAGCCTGGCTACTTTCCGTGACAACCACTAACTCTTCGGAGAACGAGGCGACTTTATCACCCCCAAACTCTGCAAATGACAGCCACTCCGACTGTTGACCTGTCCCTTCTCTTCGCTGTCGTAGCCAATCCAGCAAGCCCCCACCTGTATGCTGTGCCAGGTGAGAGCTGAACTCCACTGCCTGGGCTCCACCAAGTCTGGGACGCGGGTCAAATCCTCCCAAGCACTCTGTCACCGCCCGTCGCTGTGGTGCTTGGCAGCCCATGGAGACTGGTTGCAGTTCTGGGACGTTGTGTGAGATGTCACATGCCCCGTGCTCACAAAGCAGTCTTCCTGAAGTCTCACTTGGATCCGGCGAAGAACTCACTCTGTGCCCCCACCCGGGGAGAGGATGGAGCTAGGCGGACCTTCCTCTCCGATTAATCTCTTTTTAGTTTCCCCTCTTCTCTTATGTTTGCCGGAGGTAGATGAGAGGGTCGTAGAACCAGCTTCACTGTCTCTTAGAAAGTTCTGCATGTGTAATCCGGCCTCACTTCTCCTTTGAACCTGGAGATGTGTTATCTATTGATCTCAGTTCTGGGCCTCCACTGAGAATCCAAGACAACGGGGAAAGTCCCACCAGCATCAGTGTCCTCTTACACATTGCACTGTGGCTTCCACTCTCTGTTTTGGAATTTAAACTACTAATAGCACATTTCAGGGGAGGAATCAAGGATTTCGCCAATTTAATTCAGCCTGAAAGACAAGAGGTGATGTCACTTCCACTTAGCTGATAATCACCTTATGTTTGTAGCAGGAACATGACAGGATCTCCCAAAGCCCTGAGCTGTGACCTGTTAAAAAGGTGCCAGACAGAGGCTGCTCCTTTCACCCAGGCCAGGATCAGATAGATCCTTACCGCCTCTCGGCACGTGAACGTCTACCCTGCTCCGCTTCTGACTCGTCTTCCAAATGTCTCCCGTGTGTGCCTCTGAGTCTCGGTGCATCCTCCATGTTTCCCTCCTTCTTTGATCAACTTTCCTTCACTGGATTTCTAGGTCCCACTGGTGTGTGCGTGCGTGTGTGTGTGTGTGTGTGCACATGCGTGTGCCTGTTTCTTTTGTAAAGTGTGGGGGGGAAAAGAAATGTCTCTAAGAACATCTAAATGCTCTAATCCGGAACATGAAGAAGTTGGACTATACAATTGATACCGATGATGGTGATGATGTTGATACTGGTGATGCTGGTGACGAGGATGGTGAAGATAATGATGATGATGGTGATGATGATAGTGGTGGTGATGATGATGATGGTGATGATAGTGATGATGATGATGGTGATGGTGGTGATAGTGATGATGATGGTGGTAGTGGTGATGATGATGGTGGTAGTGGTGATGACGGCAATGACAATGGTGATGATGGTGACATTGATGGTGGCAGTGATGGTAGCTAAGGTCTGTTCAGAACTTGCTGTTTGTTGCAGGGTGCTGAATCCTTTGCATGCTTAACTTTATCCACCCCATGACACAGAGACCACGACCAGCCCCATTTAATAGCTGAGGCACAGAGTGGTTAGGAAATTCTCAAGGTCATACAGAATGCTGAGGCTCCTTCTAGCTCTGAACTGCTTTGGCTTTATGGATGCAAGTAAGAAAAACTCTGAGTGCCCTCTTAAGAATTCTTGGGACTTAGATAAGAACACTTGCCCCTGGCAGCATCAACAGGAAGTTCCTTGAGAGCTCTCAGGAAGAAACGGAAGAGCAGGATGGCAGGGGCAGGGGAGGGTAGCAAGGGAGAGAGGTAAGGACTCTGGGAAACAGGTGCAAAGGGAGAGAGATGGAGACCAGCTGCCAGGGGAGGCAGATGGGGCTGCCAGCTTCCCCCAGGAGGATTTGGCCTGTGTCAAACGTTCGATGCAAACCCCTCCTGCTCAGGTAGCATCTGCTGGTCATGTGGACTGCTAACAAGGACCAAAGCCTCACAGAGGGGTCCTCTGAGGAGTTGCTGTGTGAGCAGGTGATCTCATTTCGTGCCATTAGACACCGTACTCCATTGGATTCAGAGCACCCATAACTTCACACTCTGGCTGGAACATTTGCACACCCAACGCTAGGAGACAAAAACGGATGGTATTTCCACTGTTCCGCACAGGCTTCCACACCCCTAGTCAACAGAGCCCGGTGCCTGGCACCCCCGAGTGGAGCGAAGCACTGCACGATAGACTGCTGGTCCTATGACTCAGAAATAATACCCGGCGCAGTCAGGAGACAGACTGCAATCCAATAAACCAACAGCCCCAAAGTCAGCAAGATCATAATTTGGAAATTGTTCTCCCCCGCCCCAGTCTACTTCACAGACTTCAAATTGATCTGTCTAATCTCTTATCTGTAGCTATGAAATTGTATTTCCCTCTTAATAGGCCTACAAATGTTATAGATGAATAGTTCAATAGCAGGCAGAGGAAGAAGCAGCAGGCATACTAAAAAGGGACATTAGCTCCTCGCACCCGCAGCCAGAGCCGCCAGGACCTCTCCGCGACTGGAATCCTAATCAGTCCCAGCCCGTCTGGCCTCCACCTGGGGAAAGAGGTGCCTGGGAGCCAGGTGCAGAGGGCGACACACAGCACCTCCCACCCAGGGAGATGCACACGCAGGCAGGGCGGGAGGAGAGGGAGGGGAGCTCCCCGTGCTCCTTCCTCCAGGGGAGCACCTCCCTCCGTGGTCGGATCCCCTTTCCCTCACTGCTCCTACAAATTCAGGCCCGTCTCTCTCCCTGCCCTACTCTGGCTCCCCAGTGACACAGGATATTGCCCCAACCCCCGAATTTGCAATGTACTCAGCCTCTCGTTCTTTCACCCCACTTTCCAGACCAAACTCACCTCCCTCTGCACCTCGCCCAGCCTTGCTCACCGCAGTTTCCTGCCTTGGTCTTCTGCTTCTTCTGCCCACCCGTTGGGCTGCCCTCCCCTCCTTTCCTCGTTTGGATGACTCCGCTGGATTTCTAACTAGTGGAGGAGACAGTCCCCACCCCTCCAAGGAAGCCGTCCCAAACCAGCAGCTCCCACACCCTCTGTGGTGGGTGGAATCGTGTCCCCCCAAAGCACATGCCCAAGTCCTGATGCCCAGAGCCTGTGAGTGTAACCCTATTTGGACACAGGGTCTTTGCAGATATGAGTATAGGTTAAGGGTCTTGAAGTGAGGTCAGCCTGGATTTGAGAGGGCCCTGATCTGATGGCGTGTCCTTACGAGAGAAAGGCAGAGGAGACTTCAGACACACAGAGAAACAGGTGTGTGAAGACAGAGGCAGGAGGTTGGAGGGACGCAGCCACAAGCCCAGCGACACCTGGAGGCGCCAGGAGCTGGAGGAGGCAGGAGGGACAATCCCCTCGAGGCTGCAGCGTGAGCAAGACCCAGAGACACCTGGATTTCAGACGTCTGGCCTCCAGAACTGTGAGAGAATGTATTCCCATAGTTTTAAGCCACCAGCTTGTGGTCCGTTGTGCCAGTGGCCCCAGGACACTAGGACACCCTCCCAGCTGGGTTAAGTCCCGGCACACGCACTGTACAGCCCAGACCCAAGTCTCACCTCCGCAGTAGCATCCCGCACCATGTGGATGTCATCTGCCCGTGTCCTCCTCACTGGACGTGAGCTCCTGGGCCCAGGCCCTGCCTGTGGTCTCTGCCTGACCTGCCCAGTCCAGGGCCCGGGACACATCGTGTGTCTGGCGTGTGGACTGATCCAAATGGAGCAGAGGGGAACTGTCAGGGCTGCCGAAGTCTTTAGGTGCCAAAAAAGCAGCCCTGTCCCCACGGCCCCTCCTCTAGTGAGGCCGCAGGGTGGTCCTCCCCTTTGAAAAGCTGCCTCCGCCCCCTGCCGCCATCCGGGCAACTTCACGCACATTCACTCCTGAACCACAAATGGGTTTCCCTGGCGGCATCTTCCTTCACCGTGACTTCCTCAGGAGGGCTCCCCCCACTCCGCAGGCCTCTGGGCACGTCCCCAGGCTCCGTTCTGGGAACTCACAGACTGTGTGGCACCAGCGACACGGGGAAAGAATAACAACAACAGTCACAAAATGGGATGGCAGATACTTACCCAGCACCTACCACGTGCAAGGAGCGGGGCGAGGTGCGGGGTGGGGCGGGCAAGTCCCGGGTGCGGCCCGTGCCATCCAGGTGGCAGTGCCCAGCAAGAACGCCTGCCAGGGCAGCGCCACGGTTGTTTACCAACTGCACGGCTTATCGCGCTGTCTCTGCCTCATCATGGAGGCACCCAGCTGGTGCCGCAGCCGCTGCAGCCCCGGAGGGCGACTGTCAAAGTGTCCTCTCATTCGCCGGCTGGTCGGCTGGTCGCTTTTCATTATGTTCCCTCCAGTCTGATCCCCACCAAAAGTCCCCGCCAGCAAACACCCCACTCCCAGGAAAAGCACTTCTGGGCTCACCTCCCTGTCTCCCCACCTGCCACTCCCCCATCGGGGATTGTGAGCCTGTCTGCTTCTACGCCACAGATGGGTCGCAGCCCTGCAAGCCGAGGGCATCTCTGTGGATCACCTGCTGTGTGCCAGGTGCTCTGCGGGGCCACCGGCAGCCAAGGCCACACCCTCAGGGGCCTGCGCCCTGGACAGCAGCGACAGAGAACAGAGACCAGACTCCTCAGTCTGCAGCTCTTGGGGCCCACAGAAGGACCAGTCCTTCTAGAGGAGGCTCAAGGAAGGTTCTGGAGAGAGGTAGAAAGCTGAGTTTGTTCTTGAAGAGTAGACAAGATCTGGGCAGGTAGGCAGGGCCAGAGGCCACCTCAACATCAGAAAGGATGAAACCTGCAAGGTCAGGGAGGCGGGGAAGGCCGGGCCAGCGTACGGATGTGCGTGGCTGGAGGATAAACCGCAGGATCTAGGGCTGGAGTCTCGCTCCCGATGCCTGGTTCACAGCCCAGCGCCTCGCGTGCTGGTGTCCAGCCCGGCTGAGACTCCGGACCTCGATTTCTCATCGGCACAAGTGCAGAGGACACAGGGTTGAAGGAAGGGCCTGCACAGGTCGGCGCCCCTGGATGTCAGCTACAGTTGTTTAAAGGCGAAGGCGTGGGGAAGGGCGGCTTAAAGGTCAGATTTGAGATTTGGGACTTTTTTCTGTGGAGAAGGGTCGGTTCACACCGTTGCAGCCTGACTGCGTTAGCTTGGTTAGGTCAGAACATCCTCCAAAACGGGGAGTCCGGGAGACTAAAACGGAGGGAGGCTGCAGGTGGGGAGGCCACTAACTGGTCCAAGGCGAGGTGACGAGGGACAAAGCCACGTGCAAAGACCACGGAGAGCGGGAGATACGGGAAAGATGTTTTGTCAGAGTCTGCAGAACTCGGAGCTAACTGGTTGGCTTAGCAGCTGGAGGAATAAACTGGGAAGTCCAGACCATGTATTATTTCAATCTTTTGATACTCATTGAGATGCATTTTATGGCTTTACCTTGGTGAATTTTCCACGCAAACTTGAAAAGAATCTGCATTCTGTAGTTGTTACTTGGCTTCCATAAATGCCAATTAGGTTAAGTTGGTTGCTACTGTTGTTTAAATCTTATATATATTTTCTAATTGTCTATTTGTTCTGTCAGTAACTGAGAGGCTGGTGTTAATACTTCTAACTATCATTGTGGATTTGTCTATTTATTCCTTTAGTTCTGTCAATTTTGCTTCATGTATTTTGAAGCTCTGTTTTAACCTCATACACTTTTAGGGTTGTTCTGTGCTCTTGATAAATTCTCCCGTTATCATTGTGTTTTGTACCTTTTCACATTTAGTGATACTATTTTTTGTAAAGCCTACTTTTTCTGATATTAATGCTATACTAGCTTGTCATGCTTAAGGTTTTTATAATATATCATTTTCCATCTTTTTTATTTTTAGCCTGTTTATGTCTCGGTATTTTAATTTTGTTTCTTGTAAGCAGCATACAGGTGGACCTCACTTTTTTATACAGTTTAGTAATCATAGTGTTTTAATAATATGCTTAGTCCATTTGCCTTTCATAACATTTCATTAAAGGTTGGGTTTAATTCTACCATCTTGGCATTTTGCTTTTATTTACCCTATTTGTTATTAGTTTGTTTTCCTCTTTCTTTCCTTTTTTTTTTTTTGAGTGAATTAAATTTTTCAATATTTCATTTTATTTCCTATATTAAGTTTTAGCTATTCAATCCAAAGAGCATGGAAAAAAAGGAAGTTTTGACTATATCCCTTAGGGGTTATATTTTAGTGATTAATCAGAGATTACTGTAGTCATCCTTAAGATAGCATATTCTACTTTCAAATAATATTATACCACTTCAAAAACAGTGAAAGAACCTTATAACAGTATAATTCCAGTTACTCCATTGCTCTTTGTGATTTTTTTCCATATTCTACTTTTACGTATGCTCCAAACTGCATAATAATTTTTTTTATTATTGCTTTAAATAGTCAATGGTCTTTTTAAAATAATAAATTTTATACACACACACACACAAACAGAAAAAGATATCTAGTACTTCTCAGATATTTGCACTTTCTGGTGCTCCTCCTTCTTCCTGCAGTTGCAGTTCTGGAATTATATCTAGTATCTTTCTTGCCTCAGCCTAAAGAATTTTTTAGAAGTTCTCGTAATATAGGTCTGTTGGAAATAAATTATCTAGCTTTTGTCTCTCTTAAAATGTCTTCAATTATCCTTCATGTTTGAAGATTATAATATCTAAATATATAATTCTAGACTGACAGGTTTTTGTTTATGTTTTTCTCCCATTTTAAAGATGTCATTACATTGTCTTCTGATCTTCGATGTTTCTGGTGAGAAATCACCCATAATTCATGTCGCTCCCCTCTATTTAATGTGTGTTTTTGTCTCTCCTTGTTTTTAAGATTGGTTCTTTATCTTTGGCTTTCATCAGTTTGAATTCAACTTATGTATTTCTTTTTATTTATTCTGTTTGGATTTTATTGAGCTTCTTGAATCTGTGGGTTGATGACTTTCATCAATGGTGGAAAGTTCTCAGACATTATCTCTTTCGTTATTTTCTCTGTCCCAGTTTCTCTCTCCTCTCCTCCTAGACTCTAAATTCATATAATTTTTTATCATTTGATACTATCCAAAGATTTTGAATAGTTTTTTTTCTCTTATGACTGCTTGAATTTCAATTTGGATATTTTCTATTGATCTGTCTTCAAGTTTATTTATACATTCCTCTGTTGAGTTCAGTCTTCTCTTAAGCCCATTTAATGAATTCTTTATTTTTGATATTGCACTTTAAATGTGTAGCATTTCCATTTGACTTTTATAGTTTTCATCTTGCTGAAGAAAATACCTACCTCTTCAATATTTTTGTTGTTTTTGAACACAAACTTTTATTTTGAAATAAATTCGTATTTATAAAACAGTTTTTTCAAAGAAGTATATAAGATTCTTGTATACTTACCCAGGTTTCTCTAGTGCATTTCAGCAAACTGTAGCCCATGAGATAAATCTAGCTCACTGACTGTTTTTGTAAATAATGTTTTATTAATATTTACACAGCCACATTTATTTATATTTTATCTATGCCTGCCTTTGTGCTACAGTGGTGTAGTGGATTAGTTATGACCAAGACCATACTTTCTGTATAGCCTAAATTGTTTACCATCTGCCATAGAATGGATGTTTTGGTCCCCCCAAAATTCATATGTTGAAATCCTAAGCCCCAATGTGATCATATTAGCAGAGGATGCCTTTGGTTGGTGATGAGGTCATGAGGGCAGAGGTCTCATAAATGGGATTAGTGCCCTTATAAAAGAGATGCCAGAGAGCTCCCTCACCGTTTCTACCATTTGAGGACACAGTGAGAAGATGGCCATCTATGAATCAGGAATCAGACCAGAATCTGACAGAGTTTTAATCTAGGACTTTCCCAGCTCCAGAACTGTGAGAAGTAAATTACTGTTTTTTATGAGCCATCCAGTCTATGGGAGTTTTTATAGCAGCCTAAAAAGATTAAGACACCATCCAACTTTTTGGAAAATTTGCCAACCCCTTTTCTAAGTTTAAAATCTTACATAGCCATTTATTTAGTGCATTTATCAAAAGTAATAAACTAACCTTTATACAATACTATTAACTAAACAATAGACTATTAAGATGTCCTTTGGATTTTACCAGTTTTTCCACTAACGTCCTTTTTCTGGCCTAGGATCCAATAACATAATGTGTTGCATTTCAATGTGTCTCCTTCGTCTCCGCCAATCTCTGAAAGTTTCATGATCTTTCCTTATCTTTCATGACCTTGATACTTCTGAAGAGCATTGGTCAAGCATTTTGTAGAATGTCCCTCAACTTGGATTTGTCTGATTTTTTTTATGATCAGACTGGGGCTATGGATTTTGAAGAAGTGTTCTACAGAGACGAGGGGCTCTTCTCATCACATCATAGTGGGGGCACATGAAAGCAACATTACTTATTACTGGTAATGTTAGCCTTGATCACTTCATCAGAGTAATGTCTGCCAGTTTCTCCAGTGTAAAGGTACTACTTTTTCCCTTTTACTACTCAATTTTTTTGTAAATGAGTCACTAAATCAAGCACATACTCAAGGGGAGTGGAATTAATCTCCACCTCCTGAAGAGAGAGGTAAAAATAGAATCTGTGGACATATGCAAACCCATCATAGTAATCAGTGAACATTTTGGAGCAGATACTTTGAGACCATGCACATACTCTCTTTCTCCTTAAAGTTTTATCCACTAATTTTAGCATTCATCAGTGGATCTTGCCGGTGTTGTTATTATAGTGTTCTGGTTGTGATTTTCTATTTCCCTCATTCTACATTTATTCATTGGAAATTTCATTACTGGTTTTAATTTATCCCACTTTTGTCCAGTTTTACCCTAGATTCTTTATTATTTTTATCATAATCATTTAAAAAATTCCTGTCAATCATTCCAACATCTGTTTTCTCTGTGGGTTTGCTTCTGTTGACTGTTTCTTCTCCTCACCAGGGTCACGTGTTATTGCTTCCTCGTGTGCCTTGGAATCTTCTGTTATAACAAACAATTGGAATGCAACATTAGCAACTGCAGCAAGCAATATTTGCCATCGGAAAAGGGTGCATCCCCTCTCACCTCAGGCCACTAAAGGGTAGTAATTTAATCTATAGTTTTGGTGGATCTAGGCTTTGTTGTAGCTTTAGGTTGGTTCTGTTTACTGCTGACTTTCAAAAATATTTTGAAAGCAATATCAGGTCTTTCTTTTTCACAGGGCTTGGGTGTTGAGCACAGGAAGACCCCAAGGGTCTCTGTCGTTTATAGCCAAGCCACCATCTTTCCCAACTGTGGAAATCTCTTCCTGCTTCCTGCCTGGTGCCAGATATTTGGGCTGCTGAGGAGTTCTCTTTGCTCTCCAGGCCTCAGAGGAGTTTCTTTCTACACAACTTGCTATGCGCTGACCTCAGACGCTGAAAGTTGCACAGATGGCTTCAGGAGAAGTCGTCTCACGGCTCCTGCCTTGCTCTAACACCTCCACCACCCTTCAGAGGGAAGCTTTCTTGAACTTGGGGACGGTCCTCACATCTCAGGGGCATAGCACGGTGCATCACCCCGTGAAGACCCACGGGGAACAGTTATGGGTCAGTGCAGACTCTCTCAGTGACTGGGACTTTCCAAATCCTAGTCTGCCATGCCGGCCCACACGGGGCCATTGAAAGGGTGTCCAAGTTTCAGCTGTCGTTCCCTTAGTCCCCTCCAGGTCAGACGTCTCCTCTCCTAGCTGTCCCGTCAGGGAGGAGAGCAGTCACGAGTCTCTTTTCTACTCTTTCTGGTGTTTTGTTCATTATTTTCTTTGCATCCTCAGCTATCCGGTGGGTTCAGAAAACTGACACTTTTATAGCACATCCAGCTTGTTTTGGTTGTTGGAGTGAAAGCAAATGTTTCCTGCCACTTTCTATATTGTGACCAGAAGTAATCTTAGGTCTGTATAGGATTTAATTTAAAGAATGAGCCCTATACATTTAAAAGTGCTCAAAAACTACAGATTTCACACAAATCTTGTTAATAGATGGGGAAAATTCAGCAGAGCCTAACTGTAACTCAGTCTGGCCTGAGTCCTTTCTGACAATCATTGTCTTGCACAAATACCACCAATGCAGCCAACACCAGCGCCCCCCCACCACCACCACCAAACACAAGAGCATTAGTCAGGCACACACGTGGGGACAGGTATGTGCAAGCTACTTATGTGCATTGTCTCATTTTATTTTTCCAACAGCTATTTGAGGAAGGTGCTGTTATGATGCCCATTTCACAGGTGGGGAAACCAAGCCTCAGAGAAGCTGCACAACCCTCCCAAACAGTCAATGGCAGATCCGGGCTTGCACCCAGGTCTAAATGACCCTGTGGCTTCTGCCCTGGCCCTGTGTGATGTGGCCAAACTCAGCCTCGTCAGTACTCGACTGCCGCATGCTTTGGAGGCCCGGGATTCCCCACCTGGGCTACCTTCCCTCCTGGCTGAGTCTCCCCTCCTTTGTTAAAGGAAAAGTTATTCAACGATCCCTGTTAAAGCTCAGTAAGGGAGACTTTGTTCAGAGCCACCGTGACAGGTGTAGAGGCCACAGCAACGCTCCTTGCGGAGCGAGGAGAGACGGAACTCTGAACACAGCACGGGCAAGTGGGCTTTACAGCCACAGAGCAGGGTCAGCAAATGGAAAATGATTAAGAGGAAACATCAAGGGTGGCAGGGGGATTCTGGCTGAACCCACCTAACAGGAGTCTTGCCGGGGATAGGCCAGGTGACCAGACACCACCTGGGAGAAGTTGGAGGATGAGGAACCTGATCAGATACGGAGAATGGCGGATTCTGGCTAAACCGACCTGGCAGAGTTTTTGCTAAACCTGATCTTACAAGGAAGGGCACAGAAGGGCCTAGTTTGGGGGCCTGACCAAAGGTTGGCCAAGTGGAGAATCTTCCCAGCCCCCTTGGTCTGCTCACCTCCCCACTGCTTCCTCCCTGGAGCAGAAGCTGAGGCCAAATGCAGCTCCTGGTGTGACCTCACGGAATGTCCACGTGGGGGCCACGCCAGCATCGCCAGGCCGGAGCTCAGCCTCGCGGTGGCCAGAGCTATGGGCGGACCTGAGTTTTAGCGGCTGACCCTGGGGGCTCCCTCGGCACACAGGGCTGGCAGGAGCCTGTCACCAGCCCCACGAACGAATTTCAATGACCCCATGTGTTTTTTATAATCCTCTCCCTTAGCTAACTACTTGGCTCGCTGAGTTGTTTCCCAGAAAGGGTGGATTTTCTGCAGGACAAAGGAGCCGAGATTCTGAAGCCCCTGAGCAGACTCCTGATGCCAGATTCACCAGCCCACGACCTGGCTCCAGTGCTCGTGGCCCCTTCTCGGTCCCACCACGACCTGCCCCAGGGCACACGGGCCTCCCTCAAAAGCCCATGATCCCATCCTGAGAAACTCCATTAAAATAAAAAATAAATAAATGGCCGACACTTCCTTTGGTCAGAGAGACGGATGTGAGGCAGCTTCTCTGTTCTCCCGACAAGACGTCTGTCACATTAAAAATTCCTTTCTTCCTTGGCTGTCCTTGTTGTCTCAATAATTGGACCTCCGTGCGATGAGCAACTGGACCGGGATCGAAATCCCTTGTGGTCTCAACCACAAGCGCTTTCCGGAGAGCCGCAGGGTTGTGGTGTGGAGGGAGGAGCTGGAAAGGAGCGTTGGATCCATCACTGGAAGGGCCAGACAGGGCGGCTCGTTCCTGAGCCTTCGGGGCTGTCGGACAGCAGGGAGATGAGGGACCCCTGAGCCCCGTGATGAGGACCAAGGCTGCCTGCGGTTGTGTCCTTCTCGTCTGCGTGGGGGAAGGGAGGAAAAATGGTGCTAGGATGCTCAGTCTAGAAGACTGGGAGACAAAGGGAGATAAAGACTGTATAAATCAGATGTGCAGGAAACTGCCAGAACCTCATCAGCTCTCTCTAAGGAGCTCCAGAGTTTATCTGCAGAACAGCCCACTCAGGAAGTTCTGGGTTTGAATCCAGGTTCTGCCACCTGCTCGCTGGGCATCCTTGAGCCAGCCCCTTGCCCTCTCTGGACTCCTTTCTCCTCAGGGGTAATATGCTTTCTGCAGAGCACCCCTGAGAACTCAACCACAGAGTCTGTCAATAGACTTCGTAGAATGCAGCGGCTCAAATGAAGGACCATCCTTGCTGACACTGAAGGAGAAGACAGCCCGGTGGGCCGGAGGATGCAGGAGTGAAGTCGGCCTCCAGGACAATGTGCCGAGGGCAGGGTTCCAAACGACAGGGGCCATCTCTCTTAGGGCCGCTGCGGTGGCTGGTCCATCTCGCTCTCACCCCAGCACAGAGCAATTGCTGGGCAAATATGTTGCACTGAAGGTCACACCCAAACACATGCCCCGTGATAAGGCCAACGCCGTTCTCCGCCCGGACCCCTCTGCCTCCGATCGAGGAAGCGCGGCGCGCGGGGAGCTCGGGTGGCCGCTCTACCATTTCCATAATCAAATGTTTACGTACCATTTCCTCCTGCCCTTTCTGTTCCCCTTTCCCCTCTTATTTCTATTTGAGCAAAACATGCTCAAACATCCCCTCTTGCCCTGCTGGGGACAAAAAGTGTCTGTAATGTTGGTGTAACATTTTGGAGAATGAATGCAACATTTATGTCTATTTGCCGATCAGAATATCGATTTCCTCTTGAAATGAAATGTCAGGTCCATGAAATTCAAGATGTAGGAGAGAAAGCAGCCCATGTGGACACGTCCGGCTCCGGGCACGTTTCCAGTGCCTTGGCAACGCTGCCTCCCCCGTGTGTCTGGAGTATCAGACGGAGGGGACGGCCATCCCGGCTGTCCTGTTCCTGGTCTCTTATTCTCCCCCTGGTCGTCCAGGGCTTTTTGGACTCTCTAAAAGAAAATAAAACAACAGTACAGATTGAGTATCCTTTATGCAAAATGCTTGGGACCAGAAGTGTTTTGGATTATGGATTTTTTCGCATTTTGGAACACATGCCTTATGCTTACCGGGTGAGCATCCTTCCTCCAGAAATCCCAAGTGCACAATGTTCCAGGGAGCATTTCCTTTGCACGTCACGTTGGTGCTCAAAAAGTTTTGAATTTTGGAGCATTTCAGATTTGAGGTTTTCAGATGAGGGATGCGCAGCCTGTATTTGTTTCTGGCATATTTGGTACACGGGGCGTCAGTATCCACACGCTACTGTGACTGGATAAATAGCATTTGCTGCAAAAACGGGGGCCACTGACAGAGGAAAGACAACAGCTTCGTGTCATCTCAGAGATAAAAGCCCTGCCCCCTCCACAGACAGAAGCATCTACAGGCATGAACTGACAGGCATCCGACAGGTATGAACTGGTCCATGTTAAGATGCAGGAGACCGTTTCAGAAAGAAGCCAAGCCCTGCTTGCGGAGCACAGGTGAGAGAATGGATCAGAAGCAGGTAGAGCAAGTGTCTTCCCACCTGGGCTTCCCTGTAAGTGTTGACAAGGCCGTGTGTTGCAGGCAAGCAAGACGCACACAGGTGTGGCCCTGTGCTTTGGGCAAGGGTGTCTTGTACAGGTGTCCACAGGAGCCTGAACAGGTGTCTACACAGCAATAACTGTTAGGAAAAGATCCAATGCTCCTCTCCTTTGAGGATACTCATTCAATTTCTCATTCATACGTGGATATTTCTGAGCCACTTACTGTGTGCCAGACGTCATGCCAGACCCAGACGATGCAACAGGAGCAAAACTGAATGGGGAGAAGGCCCGGGGCTGTCAGGCTGAGATGTGTCATCAGTGCCGGCATCCCACCTCCTGCGGCTCACGCCCTTGTGCCAAGTCCATCCCCAAGGGGGGTGTCTGGAAATTCTTCTGTGTCACAGGGGGACATTGGCGCAGATCCGGAATAGACCTGTTACAGGATCCTTTTTATCTGACTTCTTCTCCTTCCTTCTGCATCTGTAAAAGACCAGCAAGCCCTAGGTGCTCCTTGATCCCGGTGGAGACAACTCTCCTAGTAGCATGAGGTTGTTTTGAAGTGGGATGGAGGGTGAGAAGGATGGGGACCCTCACAAGTCACCAGCCTCTGCCCACATGCCCACCCTGGGACTTGCCAAGATTAACTCCTATTAAGCAATTTCTGGTTTTAAAGATCCCCTCCTGAGGGCTTATTTAAAATACCGAAGGCAACGATAACATAATCCCACTAATAATGGTTATTTGTTCTCCAATCATCTGTCCAAGAACAGTCTTTCCGTCCCCACGACAACCCCTCGAGGTGCTCTCCACCAGCCCCTGCGTGTCGGGCTGGTTAAGCCACGGCAGCGGTGAAAGAGCAAAACAACCCGGTGGAAAATAGGATTTGTGAGCGTTGAGAGAACCCTACAAGTCTTTAGAGGGTTGGCGAAGTAAAGATGCTGAATTTCCAAATCAGCCCCCTGCCCTCCCTCCCTTTGCAGCGGTTAACAGAATTTTCTTGCAAAGAAAAAAAATCAGTTGCAAGTGACAAAACGCGAATTCAAATGAGCTTAAGCGCAAAGAGCTCTGCTGACCCACATAATGAAAATCCAAGGGGCAGGGCGGCTCCAGCTTCCGCCCTGGCTGGACCCAGGGGAGCAATGGCTTCTGGTCTGTCTCACTCTGCCTTGTTCTCCCACAAGCGCCATCCGCGGGTGTCCTGAACGCTGCCAGTGGTCCCACCTTCACACCTAGCAGGTTACAGCTCCAAAGGTGCAGGAGCAGCCCCCGGAGCCTCCCTGCGGGAACTCCTCGGGGAAAAGGAAGGAAGGGGGAGTCATCAGCTTGCCAAAAGCCTTTGCCGTCTGGGGCCGTCAGAGCTCAACTCTCAAGACCAGTCATGAACTCTGCAGCCAGCGCCCATGCCCTGAAGTCCACGCTTTGCTAAGTGCAGTAACAGTTCAGAGCAGGGTTCGTCTAAATCTGCCAGCGCTGACAGTGACCAGGGGCAGGGGAGGACTAGAGAATGTGTGTGGTTTCCCCCGTGACATAGTAAGAAATATCTGTTTGGTCTTTGCTGCCCATTCCTGGCACAGAGCTCCCCAAAACCTCGCAATTTCCTGAGCACCAGGGGTGACAGGAGCATCCTTTGTGCTAATATTTGGTCTTTGACCCTGATTCCTGACACTGAGCTCCCAATCCCTTGGAACTCCCTGGGTGACAGGAGCATCTTTTGTCCTAATGAGGCGACTCTTGGTGGCTCTGGGGCTGGTCCCCAGAAGATCAAGCCGTGATTAGAAACCTGGAACTTTCATCTCCTCCCCACCCCCAGCATCCTCCAGGAAGGGGAGGGGGCGGGGGTTGAGTTAATAACCGATCGTGCCCACGGGATGGAGCCTCCCCGACAGCCCCCGAGCTGTGGGGTTCGGGGAGTTTCTAGGCTGATGGACACGTGCAGGTGCCTGGAGGGTGGAGCAGCCCGGAGAGGGCGTCGATGCTCTGCGCCCATCCCCCATTCCCTGCCCTGAGTCTCCCCTTGTCCGGCTGTCATCTGTGTCCTTTATCGTATTATTTATAAATGTCAGTGAAGGAGTTCTGTGAGCCGCCATAGCAAAGGACCAACCCGAGGAGGTGGCTGTGTTACGGGATTTGTCGCTGGCCAGTTAGAAGTACGGGACAGACAGCCTTGGCATTGGCTCTGAAGTGGGGACAGTCCTGGGGCCAGGGTGTTTGTGTCATAGCTGAATTACCATATAGGACACAGGTGGTGTCTGGAGAGTTGGAGAACTGGTTGGTGTGGGAAAACTCTACGCACATTTGGTGTCAGAAATGAATATTGTTTGAGTATACAGAAGAAATCGGTGTGCTTTTTCTATCACCCCCACAGTCCTGCCACTGACTTTGACCTCCTTGGCCTGGAGTAGCTGTGGTCACAGGGAAAGCCGTGACCACAAATGTAGGAAATGTAGGAAATGCAAATGTAGGAAAATGCATAAAGATAATACCCAAAACGAGGACTCTGGGACATAAGCCAGGGGCTGCTGCAGGTCCCCATCCCGGCTCTACCAAACAGCAGCCAGGCCGTCCCTCTGCGACAGCTCCTGTCCACATGGGAACCGGGGACCGGGTCGCCATCCCTGAAGGGCTTCTTCTCTGCTCAGACCCCAAACACCAACACGAAATGCCCCTGGGACTTTCTAACACAGCACAGCTTCTTATTGATGAATTGTACATCAAACCCCGTAGATAGCACCGTAATGTCTACAGGAGGCTGGTCTCCGAACAAAGAGACGCCTGTGTCGAAGGACTGGAGGGCATATCCCTTGGACCACAGACTTTTCCCCTGACGGGAAATACTTCCGTGGTGCTGGCCGGGGAGCCCGATCAGGTGTCTGTTAAACGCGTTGGCAGAAACTTGATCTGTCAGCAAAGCGTGTTCAGGCAGATTTTCATGTCGCATCCACTGCTCACGAGATCCATCAAAATCTCTGCTTCCAGCAGCACGATGAAAAGGAGAAACGTTCATATATGACCTCCATTTAAATGTGTTTTATGAGAACACATAAGAACAGAACAAAGCCATTCCTCGCTGCTGGTCTCAGCTTTGGTTTCAAGCAGAAAGTCGAGCACTCTGGTCCGTGCTGCTTCCTTGAAGTGCTTTTCCTTCCCTGTCTGGGGCCTGGAGGAGGGTGGAGCAGGCCACGGGGATGGTTATGGGACGGGCTCTGACACGCCTGCCCTCGCGTAGCCTCGACGCCACCCTTCATCTCGTTAGGCCTGGGAGCCCGTGAGGCCCTTCCAGTCCAGGGGCCTTCGCCACGCCTGGGAGAGTGTGCTCACCTCCGTGTCCCCCTAGCCACAGCTGGGTTTCCACCTCTGGCTTGGACATCGCCCCATGCACCAGCCAGTCAATTTCCTGGACTGAGTTTCAGCTGCTGGTATTTCACATTATGCTCTGAGGCTGCACACCCAAGAGATGATTTGATGATTTTTGAGAGACTGAATATGCAAATGGACAACAGTCGGACCATATACGACAAGAGGACTCTGACTCACGACCTGAAGCAGCTTGCCCGGGAAGCCACCCCCTATCTGCAGTGACCAGTCCAGGAAGGCCAACGGCAGCCCCTGTCACCATCAGCCAAAGGCCAGGACTCTATTAGTAGCTGGCAGCTTCCCTCGTTTTTGTCCCTGCTTCCAACTCAGCACCAAGCAGAGAGAGCCAGATCCCCACCCAGTCCCACAAACACCTGCCCTGGTCAGCCGCCTCCAGCCCCCTAGGCCGACGGCCTCCACCCGGGCACACCCGGAGCCTTCCTTTGTCCGCTCTGGAGCTTGCCACTCCCCCGCCTGCCTCTGAGTCTCTGCCAGACTGACCCCCTTGCCACAGCATGAGTACATGTGGTGTTTGTTTTTCCGTTCTTGTGATACTTCACTTAGAAGAATGGGCTCCAGCTCTATCCAGGATAATACTAGGGGCAGTTTACCATTTTTTATGGCTGAGTAGTAGTCCATGGTATACACATACCACATTTTATTAATCCGCTCACATATTGATGGACACTTGGGTTGTTTCCACGTCTTTGCAACTGTGAATTGTGCTGCTATAAACATTCAAGTGCAGATGTCTTTATTATGGAATGTCTCTTTTTCCTTTGGGTAGATGCCTAGTAGTGGGATTGCTGGTCTTTCCATACATTAGCTTGCTGTGAGTTACAGCTGGAGCTCATTGCATCACCGCTGTGAGCCTCAGAACCCCCTGCGCAGTGCAGAGGCCGAGAGTCAGGATAGGATGTGGGGCGGTTATTCGCTCAGTGCCCCGGGCCAGCCACTGGGAACACAGCAGTGAACATGGCATCCCCGACCCTGCTTGCATGGACACTTCATGCTAAAGGAGGGTAACAGAGGCATAAGTAGCCTCTGCTTTTCTCATTTGGTCGGTCTTCATATATTCCCACATCTGTATCACCCGCCAGGCACAGGGCAAACAGCGAATGGCATCAGCTGGGAGCAGAATCGGACCCAACGTCCTTTGGCCGTTCCTGGCTCTCGTGCCTATGGGCAACACGCCACTGAACTTCACTGAAGATCACCAGCCGTGGACGTTTTAAAAATCAATCATTGTCCCTCTGCCTCTGCAGGGCAGGGCACAAAAGAAATTAGTAAACCTCACAGTAGCGGTGAAGACAGCCTGCGGGGCTCCTAGGTTGGCGTCTTTTGGAAGAAGCTATTGTCATTATTCCATTTTGAAAATCACTCCTGTGCTTTTATGCCTTCATCTTTCTAAGTGAAAGTCCCTTCTCCCAGTCTGCCTCAAGGGTTTCTCCTTTTGGGAGAAAATACCGGCTGTGCTGCATTGGGTTGCAAAAGGAAAGAAGGAGGTAACATCCGGCTTTTGACATGCAAAATAGAACTGCAAGGCAAGACAAAGGCAATTATCTTTTGAGAAAAGGATATGAATTTCTTTACTTTCTATACTTAGCCTATCAGTGGCTGAACTGGAGGTCCCAGCTCAGAGACTTCCTGTTGTGGGAGAAGATATTCCACCACTATCCCCACGTGAAGCAGCAAAGCCTCTCTGTAGGACCAAGGATGACACCAGGGTGTGAGCCAAGGGCAAGGACAGCCAGCAGCCAGCCCGAGGGCTGGGGGAGGGCGGCAGGAGAGGGAGGCGACTTGCTCGCAGTTGGTGGGAATTGCGTCCCTGCCTTCTCCCTGTCTAGCCCAGAGAAGGTCAAGTGAATTGTGTATTGAGACTAACACTGAGGAGATAGCGGGGGCTGCCATCTCTGCTCCCCACCGGAGACCCTGGAAAGAGACTCTGGGGCCTCCCCACCTGCACCACCAGGGCGTGACCAGACCCCCCAGGTGGCCCGGCCGGTCATGCGCATCCCCTCCTCTCTCAGGTGGGGGACTTGGGGCCCAGAAGTCATGAGAGTCTGTTCATATCCAAAGTGGGAAACGGGCTGGCACAGGTGGCAAGGTGTGGGGAGGGCTGGCCAGCGAGCAGACCAGACCAGACACCAGGGATCACAGCCCACCCTCAGACCGGTCTGCGGTGGACTCTGGACCAAGGAGAGGCTGGGCCACCGGAAGGGGCCAGCGGTAGAGAGCCCTGAGTTCTCCAGACAGACGAGATCCCTGGGGCCAGCTGGGCACCCAGCAGCCAGGCAGACTCAGGACAGAGGCAGAAGACCCTGAATATGTGCACCCCTGCCATGAGTCTGTGGGAGCCCCCCTTCCCCTGGACACCAGATGCCATCGAGGATAGCAGCCAGACGGCAGGGTGACAGTCACCTGGTAAATCTAAGAGCCTGAGTGTTCCAGTTGTCAGATTAGCAGAGGCTGTGAGCTCAGCTGGGCAGTCCCACCTCCCTCACCCAACTTCCTTTTAATTTGATCTTTCCATCAGTTGTTCAGAATAAGAGATATCTAAAATATCTCTCTATATACATATTTTTTTTTAATTTCAGAATATTACAGGAGTACAAATGCTTTGGTTACATAAATTGCCTTTGCGCCGCCTGAGTCAGAGCTATAAGCCCGTCCCCCAGGCAGTGCGCACCACACCTGTTAGGTGTGAGTTTACCCATCCCCTCCCCCCTCCCACTTGCCTGACACCCGATGAATGTTATTCCCGTATGTGCACATAAGTTTTGATCGATTAGTACCAATATAATGGTGAGTGCATGTGGTGTTTGTTTTTCCATTCTTATGATACTTCAGTTAGAAGAATGGGCTCCAGCTCCATCCAGGATAATACAAGAGGTGTTAGTTCACCATTGTTTATGGCTGACTAGTACTCCATGGTAAACATACACCACATTTTATTAATCCACTCATGTATTGATGGGCAGTTGGGTTGTTTCTACATCTTTGCAATTGTGAATTGTGATGCTGTAAACATTCGAGCGCAAGTGTCTTTTTAATAGAATGTCTTTTTTTTCCTTTGGGTAAATACCCAGTAGTGGGATTGTTGGATCAAATGGTAGTTCTACTTTTAGTTCTTTGAGGTAACTCTCCATACTACTTTCCACAGAGGTTGTACTAGTTTGCAACCCCACCAGCAGTGCACCAGTGTTCCTGTCTTTCTGCATCCACACCAGTATTTGTTGTTTTGGGACTTTTTGATAAAAACCATTCGCACTGGAGTTAAGTGATATCTCACTGTGGTTTTGGTTTGCATTTCCCTGATGATAAGAGAATATATATATATTTTTAATTTAGAAGTCTAATTTTTGAACTGATTTTCCTAGCCACTGACAATTTTAATTTTTAATGGTGTATTTATTGTACTATCAACCCACTTCAAAAGCCTCTTTACGTAAAACCCAGGATGCGATTTTAGGGCATAGAAGAAGCAATCGCAAAGATCCCCCCACACTCCCAGAAACAGGTAAGCTAGCACAAGACTCTTATTGCCACAGTATTAACCAGGCAATAAGGGTTGAAATGACAAAAGCCCCTTATGAATCGGACTTCTTAGGACAAGCGCTCCCAAGAGCTTGATATATTGGGAACAAGAATCTTGAGTTCCCAGCCACCGGATGGTAGAGACCAAGAGAGGGCATCCACATAGTCAGGAGCCACACTCTCCAGGACAAAAAACAAGACGAGAGGAAACTTTATGCGGACCCCTCTTTATGATAGGACAACACAGAAAGACTAACAAAGGAAATGATTATTTCTGGGAGAAAAGGCCTCAAGCAGACAGACAGTGATTTTTGCCATTCGTTCCACCGGATTCCACGGAGAAAGAGCCCCGGAGCCCGGCTGGTAAGAAATTCTTACCCTTAGCCAGCAGAGCACGTTCCTGGGTCCTGTTCTCTGCAGCATCCAGAAGGACAGAGCTTTTGATCGCCCCACTCAGTGATTCCGAAAGAAAACCATTTTCTATACTGGCCGAGACAAAATCGCACCATCCATGGCACAAAGACACAAATGCCAGGTACTGCTAAGTATCCAAGCTTCAACCCGGCAAGCAGACAAAACGGTCAGGCCTGCTAGCCATGTTTTCAGGGTGCCCCACACAGACGTGACAAGACAAAGACAGACAGGAGGCCTCTCAATTTCAAAACCAGAAACAAAATTTCAAACAAATCAAATGTGGTCTTTCAAGGTCATGGTCCCTTTAGCTCTGTGGAGGTTGTTGCCTACTAAGCCAGGTGCTCTGTGGAGGCAGGGACGAGCATCTAAAGGGACATTACCTTGGTGTCATCATCACACGCAAATTTGCCGTTTACCTAAGACATCCTCCAAGCCACGTGCCTGTTTCCAACTCTGCAAGAGAAAAGTGCCTCGGGCCAAGGGCGCCTGGTCAGCAGTTGAACGCTGGGATCTAGCCCCTTCGCTTTTCAAGGCTAGTCGGGTGCCTGGAACTTCCTCCTGGAGGAACTCAAGATTTCCCTTTATTTCCACGTTGGGGGGCTGGCAGGCCTCAGAGGGGTGTCTGCTCTGCCTCCCCAGTCTTTCCACACATCCGCTTGCTGTGAGTTACACCTGGAGCTCATTGCATCACCGCTGTGAGCCTCAGAACCACCTGTGCGGTGCAGAGGCCGAGAGTCAGGACAGGATGTGGGGCGGTTATTCACTCAGTGCCCCGGGCCAGCCACTGGGAACACAGCAGTGAACATGGCATCCCCGACCCTTCTTGCATGGATGTTTCATGCTAAAGGAGAGTAACAGGCAACAGCAGGTGAGCAACCACATAAACAGTATTTCCTGTAGCAGGGCCAGACACTTCAAAACCAGATGAGAAAAGTTAGAAGAGCAACCACTGAAACATAGGATGTATGAAGTCCTTAGGACATGATCAGAAATGCCATGTGACACTTGACATACAAGTTCCTTCCCTTAAAGACGTCATGGTCCAACTGGCAACCAAGTCACATGCATACATACACACAAACATGTGAACACATGCACATGCTCCTACATGCACATGCTCCTACATGCACACGTACACTGGCATACGCGCACAAACACACATGCACACATATACACTTATATACACAAACATGTGAACACACATGTGCACAGTGTGCATACACATGCATGTACATGCACATATAAGTATGTGTACACGTGCATAGGTGCATGCACACACTATATACATAAGTACACATACACACATACATGCATGAACATATGCAGATAGGCTCATGATCCATATAGATGTGCACAGATATACACAGATACATGCACACGGTGTGCATGTACATAGACACATGCCTGCATCCCATACATACAGATATGTACAAATACGATATAACTATGTATGTACATGACCACACATGCCCATATGTGCATAGATATCTACAAATACACACATACACACATGCACACGCAGACTTGATTTTTTAAAATTACAAATAAAGGGGGACATATACTGAGCTCCTGGATTGTGATTCATCCACTCAATGTCCTCTCCCCCACGGCCATCCCACCATCCAACACCACCAGACCCCCATCTGGAAGAAGGTCCTTTGGCCTCTCCCCAGCCTGTCCTCTGCCACTGATCATCCACTCTAAAGTGACGTGGGCTGACAGACAGCTGCTGCTGATGGGAGCTGAGCAGCCCGTGGGCCCGGACATCATGCTGGGCTCCGAGTCAACCGCCCGTCGGAATCTGTCAATGCCGGAGACAGATCTGCTGCCTGGGACAAACCAGCCCAGGCTCCTCCTCCAGGTTCACTTTATAAATCCCCGCTTCACAAACTGACCTCTGACTGATGTGCTGTACTGAGTAACCGTGCAGAGATAACCTGCCAAAATATTACCCTCGGCACTGCCCCCCGGAGAGATGGATGCGCCGTTTGCTGAACCCTGACTGCTGAGGCAGCACTTGCTCCGGAGGGAAAGTTGCTTTTCATTTATTAGGCTAACAAAAAAAAAAACTTATATCCTTGCATTAAGAGGTCTCCAAGCAAGCCTGGCAGATTAGAAATGCATATTCATCCATCCATCCATCCTTCCATCCCTTAATTTATGCACTGTTAGTGTTGAGACCGTAAGTAAACTTAAACACATTTAGATAAGCACAGAACAAAAAGGAAGAGGTGTGCATGAGAAGCGTGTGTATTCAGGAGGTTCATTTGATTAGAATTAAACCAACGTATATAATTGCGTCATGTATGTGATCTTGAAAACAGGACGTGAACATTGGAAACCGCATGGCTAGGAGGGCAGAGTAATGAAAGCTGTGAATTCCTGTAGGATTATAGTTTGTCCCCCTGGAATAATCATCCTGTTGGAGCATCACAGCAGCTTAGCCCAAATGGCAAGGACACGGGGAGGTTGGGGCCAAACGTGGCACCTGGCACACTGCAGGTGCTTAGTAAATACTTGTGGAATCAATGAGTGGGGATGGAAGGGAAAGGCCCACGTGGAGTGAACTAGGGGAAAGCTGATTACATTATCCCTGAACTCATCCGCAGGGGCTTGGAGACTGTACCAGTTTCCATCACTGTAAAACCAATTACTACAAGTTTAGAGGCTCAAAACGATAGACATTTAATTTCTCACAGCTCCTGTGGTCAGAAGAGGCACATCCTAGCTGAGTCCTGTGCTCAGGGTCCCAGAGGCTGTGATCAGGCATTGGGTGGGCTGCGCTTTCATCTGAAGGACTGACCGGGGAAGGATCTGCTTCTCGTTGTGGGCAGAATTCATTTCCTCGGGGCTGCAGAACGGAGGGCCCAGATTCTTGCTGGCTGTTGGCTGGAGGCCACCCACAGTCCACGACCACGTGGCCCCTCACAGACTATCTCTCGCCATGGAAGATTGTTTCTTCAAGGCCAGAGGGGGACTGTAAACTCAGAGCGGCCCCATCCCTTTTGTGGGGACTGTCACCTGATCAGGTCCCCCTGGAGAATCTTTCTTTTGATTAATTCAAAATCAACTGCAAAATCCCTGTACCTTCATTGTGTTCTATTGGCTGGAAGCAAGCCAGAGATCCCTCTGCACTCAACGGGGAAAGGATTTTAAAAGGGCGTGACTCACTGGGGGTCACCCTGGGGAGTCACAGCACATCACAGATAAAAGGAACGTAAACATCAAGCAGGTTCCACCCTCCAGCCTGCCTGACCCCACCCCAAACCCTACACACAGTTCAGGTAATACAGACATTTGCTCAGGTGGTGACTTCTCTGCCACAAAGACTTCACCCTGGATGGGGAAGCAGGACCCTACAGGGAAATTCAAACGTCATGTGGGGACACCTGGATTTGCCTCTTGGCCAGTTGTGCAGAAAAGCCAACACCCCCAGAGCCTGGAGTTCAGGGCCTCCATGGTACCCCAAGGTAGCGTCGGGCAGCTGGCTTCACCGCTGTTCTGTACCTAGAGAAGTGTGTGTTGGATCCTCTCATCCGGGCCCAACCAGGCTCCCAGCCCCTCTCTTCCCTCGCCCTCACCCCAAAGGACGCCACCTCCTCCTGGTGCTGGCGGCCTCTGTACCCCCTCAAACGTGCACGAAGCCCCTCTGAGGGCTGAGCACTGGCAGGGGCTGAAGAGGGAGCCGTGAACCAAATATGAGAGACCCTTGGAGCTGGGGACTATGCCCGAGTCCATGTGTTTGTCGTTCACTCCTTCATTTGTTCAGTGTTCAGCAAGTGTCCTTCATTCATTCAGTGTTTGTTGGTGTCCATTCTATCCTGGAGTTGAGTGTTGGGTCCCCGTCCCAGGAACTGGGAATACAAATGTGGACAGTCTGAGTTCCGCTGTCAACAGGCTCCTGTCTGGTGGAGAGATGGACACAGGAAAGGATTGTCACAGACAGTGTGGAACTGGAACGTTGAAAGGAGTGGGGAGGGGTCTCGCTGCTGGGGGCTCTTTGTGCCCAAGCCCAGAGCCCTGTCCTAAGCTCAGTTCCCACTGGAGGGAGGGGCAGGCCCAGGAGGCATCAGGATTGCACTCCCCTCCACCAGGCATGCGGCTCCCCCAGGTGTGGCCACAGGCTTGGAGAGGCCAACATCGGGTGGTCCCCACCCCATCACCTTGACTTCTCACCGAAGCGCCCGCCCACGCTCCATCTCGTACCCCTGTCTGCTGCAGGCTCCTGCCCACTTCTCATTTGGATCCGCTGCTACTTCCTTCCCTCGACAGGGTCCCCCTTGCTTCTCGAGTGGCAGGTGCCCCAGGGAGCACCAGGCTTGGGGCTCAGCAGCGGCACCCTCCCCATCCCCGCCCTGGTGATGGAATACGCACCTGCTCTCCCAGCCTCCCAGGGATGCTGTCTGGGTTGGATTCAGGGACATTCTGGAATAATATACCAACGAAGGGGGGTTTGGCCCAAGGAGGGAAGAACGGTGGTCTTTGTGTCTTATTCTGGGACCATCACTGTACTTCTCAGCTCATACACTCCCTCACCCACTAAGTTCCCAAAAGACTTTAACTCTTGGAAAGAGCAAAGGACAAAGATCGCCACCTTTAAATTATTCAAAAATGTTCCATTAATCAATAGCCATTCACTCAACAAATATTTATTGAGCAAATTACAACAGCTTCTGTGGGCCCTTCCCTAAGAGGAGCTGCAAAGAGGCTTTCAGCAGGGCCAGGCGACTGATCACGAGTATCCTACGGGCAGGTCAAGTCATGAGAAAACCGTCTGCCCATTTTCACAGCTGCTGAAAACACACAAATAAAACCCAACCTTCACTTTTGATACAACTCTTAGTAAACTAAAAATGGAAGGCTATTTATTTCTGCCCCCATGATAACAAATATGTATCTTAAGCCAATGAGTTTTATATTTAATGCCTAGGTTTTTTTTAAAGTTAAATATCAAACTATACAGAATTCTCCCATTTTGTATAAATGGATTTTACAAATAGAAGCATATTAAAAATCAATGGAGAAAGCGGCGTTTCACTTTGTTACTTTAGGGTTTGGGGATGATGGGTGATTTTGATCTTTTCTGTACTTTTTCTAAATTTTCTCCAATTTTTTTTTAACCAGCTCTAGATTACTAGGACGACAGAGGCTCCTTTAGAGACGAGACGGTCCGGTCTCTCGCCTGCCTGTGTGCGAGGCTGACTCGAGGGGAGAAGGGTGGCCGGGGGCCGGCTACAAGGGCAGCCTGGCCAGCGGAGCGGGTGTCCTGCTCACAGAGGACGGCGGGAGGGCACATGCTGGGTGGGCCGAAGGTTTGGGTCCCCGGCGTCCTGGGTGGCCATGAGCCGGCTGTTCCCGACCCGGCTGCTCTACAGAGCTCCTCTGAAGACCAGATCGAAAGTCAGCGACCGACATGACCAATTCATTCCTGGGAAATGAATATGTGACTCCTTCCCGCTGCGTCCCATCGACGCGCAGAGGCTTTGTGTGTGCAGGGAGCGGATGAGGATCGGC
>NW_012152519.1:77870-103027 GCF_000956105.1 Propithecus coquereli | reverse complement strand
ATTTAATGCCTAGGTTTTTTTTAAAGTTAAATATCAAACTATATAGAATTCTCCCATTTTGTATAAATGGATTTTACAAATAGAAGCATACTAAAAATCAATGGAGAAAGCAGCATTTCACTTTGTTACTTTAGGGTTTGGGGATGATGGGTGATTTTGATCTTTTCTGTACTTTTTCTAAATTTTCTCCAATTTTTTTTTTTAACCAGCTCTAGATTACTAGGACGACAGAGGCTCCTTTAGAGACGAGACGGTCCAGTCTCTCGCCTGCCTGTGTGCGAGGCTGACTCGAGGGGAGAAGGGTGGCCGGGGGCCGGCTACAAGGGCAGCCTGGCCAGCGGAGCGGGTGTCCTCCTCACAGAGGACGGCGGGAGGGCACGTGCTGGGTGGGCCGAAGGTTTGGGTCCCCGGCGTCCTGGGTGGCCATGAGCCGGCTGTTCCCGACCTGGCTGCTCTACAGAGCTCCTCTGAAGACCAGATCGAAAGTCAGCGACCTACATGACTAATTCATTCCTGGGAAATGAATATGTGACTCCTTCCCGCTGCGTCCCATCGACGCGCAGAGGCTTTGTGTGTGCAGGGAGCGGATGAGGATCGGCCCAGAGGCAAGCGAGCCTATGTGGCGGGGTTGCTGTCTCCGTGGAGTTTATCCTGGGCCTCCTGACGGATGCTCGCGCCGGCTGCTTCTCACGCTCATCCCCAGTCACGCATCTTCTTAGAATCGTGTTGTCTGGGTGACATCACAGCCATCCGGGGTTTTCCCGGCCACCGTATCGGCAGGTCAGGTCGGGTCAGCCAAGAAATGCCAGTATGTGGTCCGGGCCTGTTCCCAAAGTGGGAGGGCCCCAGACTGAAGCCTCTGCCTCTCACTCCCACAGCCGTGCCGTGGAGGGGCCAGGGCACACCCAGGGATGGGCAGTTAGGAAACACACGCCGGCGCCAGAGCTGGGCGGCAGCCCCCTTGGGCACACGCTGGGGAATCTGGAGCCACGGTCACCACCGACACCACGACGCCACTGGCGGATTTGCCAAAGTGACTAGCTCAGGGCCGGCCCCTCCCCCTGCCTACAACTCATAAACAGAAAATGCCTGAAACTACACAGTTTTATTCCTGGGCAAGAGGAAAATAGATATCTTGATGTCTAAATGGAAAAATGAGAATCAAACACTGACTTAGCTCCTACCTCTCGTCTGGGCCTGTGTGCAGTTGGCGGTGACGGGATGAAGGCAGGTTGCTGTCCCTGGGACACACGGGCTCTGGACTGGCCAGGCTCTGACCATAGGACAAAACGTAGGCCAGGCCTTTCGATGAGAGGACCTGACTCGGGCGGAGCTAGCGTGGTGCTAGCAGAGCTGAAACGCACGACCAGGGAAAAGAAGCGTCCCTGAGACTGGGTGCTGTAGGGGGCAGCTGCCACCCCCAGGCTGGAATGAACAAGTGCGGAGGGATCCTTACTGGGGTACGGAGAGCGGGGAGAAATACCCCGGGACCCTCTTTCTCCTTCCTCCAACCTTCCGCCAGGGCCTCCCCGTGGACAACTGGCAGCCAGAGGCCCAGGAGGTCTGGGGGTGAGTCCGCAGGAGGCAGCGGGAGCACGGAGCGGATCCGGAAGCACAGGACGGCATCGGCGCTAAAAGGAAAGTGGCCAGCGCAAGTTTCTCGGGAACGTGCAGCTCGTGCACAAGAATCGCTAGATTATAGTCAGTGCCGTACTGACCATGAGGTGGCAGAGTGCAGAGGAGGACAGAGAATATTATGGGTGAGAACTTTCTGGGGCATTTCCCGGAGGAAGACCAGGTCCTGCCGTCAATCAATAAGAGGAAAGAGTAGGGAGAGTCAGACCCCCAACCTCATCTGTATCTCCCCAAACTGATCTGTCCACTGAACCCCAGTCACAGCCCAGAAACGTAAGGCCTCCTGGGTCCCTTTAGTTCTGGAATAGGAGGTGCAAAGTCCTCCTCTTAGAGATTTTACGATGCACATTGATTTCTGTCTACAACACAGAAAAATAATAATAGCGCCTTCACGAGCCACTATATGCCACCCCATACGCTGTGCCCTGTGCAACTCCAGGGGGTCCTCCTGAGACTCCCCCGAGTCCAGAGAGGAGAGACTGTGAGCGGGTGCAGTCCAGCCCCCTGCTGGGGCACCGCAGCCTGCCTTGCACCTGTGGGCAGCCGGGGCAGCAGGCAAAGCAATGACCCCCACCCCGGCCACCTGAGATGTCCCTAAAGTCAGGATGTAGGCTGGGCCAGGTGCACTCACCACACCTAGACACAGGGGCTAGAGGAGAAGTCTCCACCTTCTGTGCAGGCTGACCCGAAAGAGCCCAGAAGGGCTGAGCACCCTGCTCCAACCCCTTCTTCGAGCTCAGCACTCAGATATCCTCAAAGAGAGCAACAGTGGTGTCCCCAGTACTTCAGAAAACTAATAAAAAATACCACTTCTTTGTGGGCCAAACAGGATGCTGCGAAAGGAGGGAACTGTCCCCCAAGCACGCTCCAGGGCGGCTCTCGATGACACAAAATGACCACTCCTCGCTCGTGCCCACCTGACGGGTCAAACTCCCTGGCTGCTTTTTGGTAAATCTCACCACACTTCAGGACGTTTTCTCCTGGATTTCAAGCATCCTCAGATCCGAGAGGGAGATAGTTGCAAGGAAAGATGGCTTGTACATGAGTATCTGCGTCTAAAACCACTCCCGAGGGGTTAAAATCCAATTACCGCTAAGTGTAACTGCTTCTCCTCTCCCAGTTACCAAGCACTCTCGTTTCGCACCTCTGCTGTCTCCCTCTCACATTTTTCCAGAACATGAACATTGTGCGCAAATCACTTTCGCTGAGAAAATGCAGTGGGTGAACGTATTTACCCTGGGATGGGGAGGTCAGGTCCACACCCTGCCTAGTAGGAGGGATGGGACATGATCCCACTGGTGTCAACCCCTTGGGGACAGGAGGAAAGGAAACTTTAAAGCAGGGACGGTTCTGATAATGGACCCCAGGAGACAGGTCTCTGGTCTGTGCATCAGGGGACTCAGAAACTCAAGGATAAAGGATGTTGTGTTTTTGTTTTTGTTTTAAAAAGGCTATTGTTCCAGAAAGGGGTAAAATGTTGGTGGGGGAGAGTGACGTGTCAGCTCTGCCCTCCGACTCTGCACTTGGCTTCAGCGTGCAGTACCGGGCTGTCTTCGCGCAGATGTCCCCTCCTAATTGCTCTTTGCTCAAGCTAATGTGGATGCGGGTTCTGTTCCCTGAGCACACACCGGCTGACGTGTCGGAGCCGGCCACCTGGCAGGGGAGGCTTCCCAGGTTGAAGAGTTTGCCAAGAATAGCCCGTCAAGGGCAGGCGTCTCAGAGAGAGAATCGATCGTCCCCTGGCCTCAAATCCCACTCCTCCCGGCGCCGGCCAAGGAGAAGGGAAAGGCGGCGGAGAGGCTGGGACAGGCGTGGACGACAGTCCTAAGTCCAGAACGTGGCACCAGTGGAAACTCCAGAGGGTCTGGAGGGAGAACTGGCAGCCTATCCCCTCGTTCTCACCCTACCAGGCACTCAGCAAACGCGCAGCCAACACCAGCTCTGTCACTTGTCAGAGGGAGCTATGTGACACATGTGCCAGGCAGTGCGGGGGTCTATCCTCTGTCCTGACCACAGCAGCCGGCCACATGGGAGCCCCTTCCTCCAGGGATGGCAGGGGGCTGGAAGTGGACCCCCTTGGCCCGGGTTCCTCCCTGTCTCCATGGAGGGAGGACAGGAGAGTCTCACTTTCCCAGGGTCCCTGGCTGGACAGTGCGTCCTTCCAAGGTCTGGATGATGCGAGGGAAGGGAAGGAGGCGAGAGGGAACACTCTCACGGGGGCCAAATTGGGCCTGGCATTCTCAGGGGCCACAGACAGGCCTGAGACCACAGAGCGGGAAGGGGGGCAGGAGCGCTCACCAGGAACCTGCCGACGCTCCTCTGCAGACAGCGCCTGCGCCACTCACGGAGACGACAGCAGGCCGGGAGGGATGTTTTTAACCAAAAAACCAGGACTCTGAGACCGGCGTGCTCAGACCTGTGATGGGGTGGGATTGGGAAGCAAGGCCATGTGGTCTCTGAGCACTTTCTCTGTCCGGTTTCGCCTCCCAAAGAGGACCATCGCGGAGGTGAAGGCCCCAGAGCCCACGTGTGCAGACAGGCTGCAGAGCCACAGGGTCTGGGCTTCTTCCCCAGACATCCCCCAGGCCCCACCAGCAATGGCTTGGAGCACCTCAGGGGGCCACCGTGTCACCTCCCACAGCCGAGGACCCAGCTCCAGGCATCACCTCCTGGACATCCGGAGTCCAGGAGAACCTCAGGGCCATCGGTGCCAAACATCAGCCTCCCGGGACTCTGAGTCCCGGGCGGGCGCTGGCCTCCAGAGAGGGGTGCACGGCCAGGGTAGCTCGCGGCTGATCGATCCACTCAAGAGCCACCATCCCGGGGATCTCCAGGCCATCCCAGCCTTCACGGTCAGGACTCTGTGCTCTCTGCAAACTCTACTGAGTGTTTACTGTATACCCAGACTTTATGCATTATTTTATTCAATTCTCCTGACAACACTATGAGGTAGGTATATTATTCCTATTTTATTATTCTATTTTATTTTTATTTTGTAGTGAGGCAACTGAGGCCCAGAGATGTAAAACAAACTGATAAGTAAGACAGAGAAAGCAGAGTCCAGGTCTGTCTCATTCCAGATCTGTGCTCCTGACCACTCGGCCACGATTAAGCAACGTGTAGATCCCGTAAAGATATACCATACATGTCATGTGTATGCACATGTATATACATGTATCATATAAATATGTGTGTGTATATAAACCATATGTTCATGAATATACATATACTTTATATATACACACACATATGACATAAAATAAACAAACAGCTAGCTTTTCATTTATTTACATACATTTGTTTCTCTTGGGATTCAGTTTAGACACCGGGATGATATTATATTGTTTAAACAGCTTGAGCATTTTAACTCAAATTATTTTTATAACGATATTACTTAAATAAGCATAAATATAAAGCTAGGTATAAACTGCTTATGATTATAGCTCTTATGTAACTATAGAAACAAAATAAATTTAGAACTCAAATACAAGCAAAACTATAAACCTAATAAAATTCAAATTAACATCACAAAGGTGACTGCCGGTGCTGTTGGCTGAAACCAAGCAGCAGTATTGGGTGAGAAGGATGCATCCGTGTGTTGTTCTTGTTCGATAAATCAGCCTGGCTCTTTCGCTGTTGAGCATGATGGGCCAGCAGTTAATTCACCATTAGCATTGTCTTTGCTTTCCTTTTTCACGATGAATTCATTTTTAACCACAGATCCGTTATTTTTATGGACCCATCAATTCAAACAGGGCAACACAACATTTATTACTGAAAAAAGAAGAAATTGGTAAATATAGTTTAACTTGAAATCCTCCAGGGAATGTTGGTTTTTGCTTAGCTGAGCCAAGTAGGTCCAGGCGAGACGCGTGGGCTCCAGGGAACCGTCCTAAGAGACGGGGACAGCGATTTTCAGTCCACGGGGCTCTGTGGGGCCCTCGGCCTCCCAGCCTCCCTTTCTCTGTGCTCTTCTCAGGCCACAGTGAAGTCTCGTCACCTTTGCTGGGCGAGAGCATCACGGAAAACGAACGCGAGTGCAGGAACCTGTTCAGCGTGCAGCTCTGTCCTGATGACACAGACAGCCTGGTTGTTCTAGGTTACGAGTGATTGACAACACGTTGTTTATAAAGGGCTCAAAGAACTTCAGAGTCCCCCGGGGTCCATCTGCAGACCCTGCTCCCACACACGCCTGAGTCTGAGAAGCTCCGCTTTGTGCTGGGGGTGTACAGATCCCAGAGCTCGCTCCAGACCCCCCAACAGGCATCCAGGGAGCAAAGGAGATCACTGAAGTTCAGCTGCAGAGGCGTCCCGCGGGCGCACTTGTTATGCACGCGTTCCTCTGATAACAGTACGGCTCCAGTTACAAATACAAGGCGAGGTTCCACGGCGCTTTGCGGCTCGGCTGTGGCTCTGCCGTCTGCTGCTGGAGTGGCGTCAGGATGCCACGGTGGGAAACGCTCAGTCCAGCGAAGCGACTGTGGGCTCCAGCACCCCGTCCAGGGAAACAGCTCAACACCGTCGCCTCCTGGTCAATCAGAAGGGGGTGCATGGTCTGCTCCGGCTTCCACAGACACCGCAGACCAGGCGTCTTTGACAACAGAATGCGTCTTCTCCCAATTCTGGAGAACAGACGTCCGAGATGAGGCGTCTGCAGGGCTGGTTCCTCCCAGGCCTCTGTCCTTGGCTTGTGCACGCCGTCTCCTCCCTGTGTCCTCACGGGGTCGTCCCTCTGTGTGTGTCTGTGTCCTTATGTCCTCTTCTTATAAAGACATCAGTTTTAGGGTTAGGGCCACCCTAATGACCTCATTTTAATGCAATGACCTCTTTAAAGACCCTGTCTCCAAACACAGTCACACGCTGAAATACTGGGGGAATCAGAACTTCAACATAGGAATTTGGGAGAGACCAATTCAGTTCATAATGGCGGTGACGTGGCCTCATTACATATGCCTGACACCTGCTGACAGCTCCCCGCAGCCGGCCTCATGGGGTCTCCTCCAGGAGGGGATGGCCACGCTAACACGTGACTTGAAATGCATGACTGGAAGTGAAGTCAGGCTGCCCGAGAGGGCCGGAGCTGCCAGGGCGAATCCGAACCTCCCCGCGCAGAGCCCATTAGTAGTCTGAGCACGCAGAAAGGAAATCTAAGCATTCCTCTAATTACTGCAGGTTAATTAGTTCTCCTCACCATGTTAGGGAAGAAGAGCCACTTGAGTACAACATAAATCACTGAAATCCAGTCTCTGCCTGGCGCCAGCTGCTGGGAGTGGGGCTCTCTGAGAGGGAGGCGTGGCGGAGGCCCCCGCTCCCCTGCCGGCCACCGGAATCTGAGTGTGATGGGCCGTCGCGATGCTGCCTGGCTCAGTTCTGACAACGCTCAACACGTGGGAGAGAACCCAGGAGGAAGTAGCCATGGCCCCAAGAGGAGGCCATGGGGTTTAAACACATTCCCAAGGCAGAGGCCCCAAGGCTGGGTCAGACCTTCCAGGAACACAGGGAGAAGAAGTTCGCTGCCGTCGCCTCATGCCCCTTCCCCACGTCTGATCCCCGAGGGAGAAGGCCCGCCCGCCCATCAGACCTGTCTGCCGCACGTGCTCACCAGGAGGCACAGGCCGGCGACGGAGCCTTGGTCTGCAGCAGCCGGGGTCTCCATGTCAGTTTACGTCACCGTCCCCTGACCCTGTTATTCCAGGGGAGCTCGGGGGTTTCGCTGCTCCCCACGGTACACCAGCTGGGCTGATGGGAGGGCAGGGGGAGGGAGTGGGCCGTGCCTCACTGCCGCAGACTCAGTGTTCTGACCAGTGTCTAGCGGACGTTCTTGCGCAAATGTTTCTCCACTTGCTGTGCACTGAGGACGATTTTCCAGAGAGCTTGTTTATTTGTTTATTTTCTATAGTTTTGGCCAGTTTTGCTTGTTTTGCTAATGGGCAGGTCCCTGCCACCCCAGTCTGCTCTCCTGGGAGTGGAACTCTCACAGCCACCTATTAAGACGTGAGGCCACTGGCTTTCTGTAACGCTGTCACAGCTGAGCTGAAGGGCAGCAGAAAGACACGCAAAGAGTGACAGTGTGAGCGTGGCCAGCTGCAGAGATCGCCTGTGACAAGACCCTAAAGGTAACAGAGACAATGGCCTAAAAAGGGTAAACTGTATTCTGTCTCTTCAAAACCCCCTCACCCTTTTTGAGAACGAAAACCTATATCCTTGCCCCAGGCCAGCAGTCGGGAGGGGCAGGAGAGTGTCCTTTGTTCTTTGTGGCACAGGAGATGGCTCAAGGGAATTGTCCAGGTGGAGGTCACGAGGTTATCCTAGCCGAAGATGGGATGGATCAGAACCTTTAAAAGTTCTGTACTCATGCTCAGGAGCAGGACATTGGTACTCTGAGATGGGAGTCTGCCAACCTCCTCATTTGCCAGCACATTAATAAACTCCTCTTTCTTTCTCCTCAAACCTCTTGTCCTCATTCTTCTGATGTGGCCTCGGGGACAAGCGCTGAGCTTTCGGTAACATAAAGTAGAACAGAACCGGTGCAGGGAACAACAGGACGTGAGTACAGAGGCTTCCGGTCAAGCCCGGTGGATGGAACACGCGTATTTATCACTGCCCCACCCCCACCCCACCAAAATTACAGCAAAGGGGAAAAAGAAGCATAAACACACAAGAATGAAGAAATCCAATGAGGATGAGAAGCCAGAATGGGTGGAAAGTTTGGAAGAGGAAGAGCAGACGTTCAGAGCGCAATGCACTTAGCAGACTGGAGTGCCGAGGTCCACGCCGGCACAGGAAGAGGGAGGCACCAGGAGGAGCACCAGCTGGTTTCAGAGACCCCCCAGGAAAGCTCTGAGATCCCACGTACCAGGTGATTCTAAGGCACAAGTGAAAATAGAAAATAAAACTGAAAACAAGGGATGGTTTGCACAGGAGCAGTTCTGCACCAAGACGGCCTCCACCATGTGCAATCGAGGGACTGACTGTCCTTCTCCCGCCCCCACTAAGGTGGAGCCGCGTGTTCTGGTGGGGTCTGCACATCCAAGAACAGGGATCAAACACTGAGCTAAAAATAGGGCAAGTCTGCGTGCGGGACAGGGAGGGCCTGCACCATCTCTCTCTGCCCACGGCTGCTGAAGATCAAGTAGCAGCCCCAGACGTCAGATGCTGCACCCGTTGGCTGCCGCGTCCACCGCGCCACCTGCCTTGCCAGCCCGCGGGAACCTTCCTGGAACCAGCCCGCCACGCACATGGATCTTCCAGGAGGAGTGGGGTACTTTTATCTTGTGTTTTTATTTTTCTTTTGCACCTCACTCTTAAATATAACCACAGAAATATTTTCAGTTACATGTAACCCGAGGGAAACATGAAGGTCAGAGAGCAAAACCAGCAAGCACAGGGGAGAATCTTGGAGGGGACAGAAATTATGCACAGAGCAGGCAAAAGCTTCCTGTGCATAAAATCGATGACATCCTAGATATACGGGAATATAGCGTATCCTTAAAAGAAGGACAGAATGTTCTTTTTAAAAAGGAGCACACTCAGAGAATAAGGAAAAGCTTTTAGAAATTAAAAATATACTAGTAGAGATTAAAATTTTAATAGAAGGTTAGATAAAGTTGAAGAAATTTCCTACAAGTAGAGCAGAAGTACAAAGAGGCAGAAAATGGTTGAGAAGACAATTAGAGCCTCAATCCGTGTCAGCAGAAGGTCTAGTAAGGGAACACAAAACATCAAGGGGAAGGAAGTTTTCCAGAAAGGACTTGAGTTTCTAAGCTGAAGGGCCTACTGAGCACCGAGACAAATAAGTGAAAAAGACTCTCTCGGGGCAAACGGTGACAGAATCTCAGAACGCTGGGAATTAAGAGATGAAATTAAAAGCTTCCGCTAGAAGGCCGGTTGCCCCAACACAAGGAACCACAATGGTGCTGGGTTTCTCAGAGGAGTCTGGAAGAGCACCTTCAAAGACCAGAAGGAAATCTCTGGCCCAGATCGTACCCAGCCGAGCTGTGAGTCAAGTGCGAGGGTGGGATGTCGGTATTTCAGACCTGAGAGACTTCAAAATATTTAGCTCCCACGGGGTGCCCCCAAACTACGTGTGAATCACGGGAGAGAAGGCGAGGTTTCCAGGGGAGGGGAGGGTATGACCAGGATGACAATGTCTGTGTGGCCCATCCGGAGAGCAATATGTCCGCCGTGGGGAGGAGGAAGGGGAAGTCAGAAGTAAGGTTGCCCAGAAAAGTGAAAATGGAACTGTCAGACGACCTGAGATCATTGACCCACGTGAGAGTCGCATTCTCCCTGTGCCTGACAGTCGGGACGCGTTCGCGGTAGGTGCGCGCCAACCTCGCGAGTGGGAGTCCTGAGACTGACTCATTCTGGGGAAAACACGAAGTTGATCGGGAAAGGAAATGTAATCATAGAACTACTTTGTGGCTCAGCTGTGAATAATAATTACATAATTATGTAAATGCTGAATATTGATCTAACCACAAATTACGCCATGGGGAGGGTAGGGACGGGGCGCCATGTGTGTGTTTCCAGTGGCTGTGGTTTTGCAGGGCACAGAGCACAGCACAGGGAGGAGAATTCTCGTCCCCCAAGGGGAATCCTTGCAGAAGTGACTGAAATTCGAAAGACAGAGCAGGAGATGCACTAATTTGTAAACATGAAGGTCAGAGTGGAAGCAACAGCACAGAGCATGGAGGGGGCTTCCTCGGGGCGGGGCTGGTCCCCAGGAAACAGATGCCAAAGGTAGGCAGCGGGGAGCAAGGGCCAGCCAGCTTTATTCCAACCTGAGTACAACTATGAGGCCTTTAAAAAATGTCTTAAAAATGGACTATACCAAAGAAACAGAGATCGTGGCCGGAGCACCCGTGGGGTGGGGGGCTCAGGCTCAGATGGCTCTGGGGTCCATGTCGGGGAGGGCTCGCCCTGCCTGCTGAGAGAGGGTGGGTGGGAGGCTGCAGGCTGCCTGGGAGTTTGTTCTCCAGGAGAGAAGGGATGGACTCGGATAAGGTTCAGAGGAGGTGGAGGGCAGCTTGGGTGTGTTTCGGAGTGGCGTCTCCTGCTAATTAACCGGACGCTGGAGCATGACTGGGAAGGAGGATGCTGCTGACGCGGAGATTTTTATCCCGAGCAGCTGGGTGCCCTTCGCTGATGGTGGACGACTCCTAGGGAACGGTGTCTGTAGAAACTCAAGAATTCAACTTTGCACGTGGCATAAGAGTCCCGGGGCTGCCATAACAAAGTAGCACAAACTGGTTTAAGACAACAGAAATGCATCCTCTCAGGGTTCTGGGGGCCAGAAGTCGCGGATCAGGGTGTGGGCAGGGCCACAGGCCCCCCGGGGGCTCCAGGGGAGAGTCCTTTCCAGCCCCTCCAGCTCCTGGGGGTGGCGTCACCCCAGTCTCCGCCCCCAGCCCCACGGGGCCTCCTCCCTGTGTGTCTTGCGGCAAGAGTTCCATCTTCTTGCAAGAACACCAGTTGACGATGCGCACCATCCAAGGGACGGACGCACTTGAAACTCGAACTTGGGGGATGGGGCGGCAAGGGCCACATACGTAACCTAAACATCCGTACCCCCATAATATCCTGAAATAAATAAAATAAAATAAAATAAAATAAAAAAGAACACCAGTCGGATTGGATTTAGGGCCTACCCAAATGACCTCCTCTTACTCGATTATATCTGCAGAGACCCTATTTCCAATTAAGGTCACATGCACACGTACCAGAGATTGGGACTTAAACATTTCTTTTTGGGTGACACAACTCGACCCGTAAACCAACATGAATCACGGTGCAACGAGTTTGGCAAACGCCTTCTCCTATGTTCTGCTCCTGGAGGCTCGCAAGGCTCCTTGGTCTGAGAAGGTCTTAATCCTGCTTCATTTTGTTTTCTCCAAAGACCCCCAAATGTGTCCGACAGCTCAGTCCTTCCTCCCGTGACACTCCCTGCTAACTCCCAGGACGTGCAGCGCTGTGAAATCACTCTGGATAACTCCAAATCCGTGTTGCAGATGCTATGGGACACGAGGAGGAAGGAGCTTGGAGGGGGGCGGTGCTCGGAACAAGAGAGAGCAGGAACGTGGACGTTTAGGCACAGGTGTGCCGGGGCCCCGGTCCCACTCCCCAACCAAGAGCCAAGCACCTTTTCCTCTGCTCCCTCTGTCTTTGCCAGAGAAGCTCTGGAACCAAAGGCTTTTGGTTTTGGTCCACCACCCCGCCATGGGTGGTTGGGATTTTCACCAATAATCCAGCCCTGCTGGGAAACCAGCAAGCCCCTAAGGAGAATGCACAAGCCCAAAGCCAGCTGCCCCGACCTGGCTCAGTGGTGCTCCCCAGATGGGGTCTTTAATCACCTGACAGCAGCCCATGGGGCCAGGAAGAAGGAGAAACATTTCTGATGGAGTTTCCTCACACATCGGGCCATCCATCATTTCTCTCTGCTGTGACCTCGGCTCCAAATGCTCCCTGGAGCCATTTCTGCAGACACATAGATCAGCGATGCAGCAGCACCCGTGGCTCGGGCTCCTTAGAAGATTCGGAGGAGCCTCAGGAGAAGGGCTATGAAGCCAGAGAATGACCCATTTACTTGATAAGATGGCTACTTAGAGAGAGGTGTCTGTTTAATGTATCTTCTCCAAACGCATTCCACTCCGTCGTTGCAGAACGGATTAGCGTTTCATGGAGACTCCACAGGTTCCCCAGGGACAGGCTGCGGGGAAGGGGTGAAGGATGGCCGGCTTCTCCTGGCCTGGGTCCACACCATCAGCTGAGCTGCCTGGGGTCCTTCTGCAGCCACGGGCAGGACGGGACGTGGAAGGAGCGTCAGCGATGCTCAGAGGATGTGGCTGGTCATTCCTTGAAATCAGGCTCCAAACCTTCTAAACCAATTTAAAAAAAAAAAAAAAGTTTAGTGTACTTTTTGACAAAAGCCACTGTCACTGGAGTTAGGTGATGAACCAGAGATGCTGGTGTGGATGCAGAAAGACAGAAACACTCATGCGCTGCTGGGGGGACTGCAAAGTAGTGCAACCTCTATGGAAAGTAGTGTGGAGATACCTCAAAGAACTAAACATAGAACTACCGTTTGATCCAGCAATCCCACTACTGGGCATCTACCCAAAGGAAAAGAAGACTTTTTATAAAAAAGACACTTGCACTTGAATGTTTATAGCGGCACAATTCACAATCACAACTGTGTGGAATCAACCCAAGTGCCCATCAATCCGTGAGTGGACTACTAAAATGAGGTGTATGTACACCATGGAGTACTACTCAGCCATAAAGAAATGGTGAACTGGTTTCTTTTTAACAACCTGGGTGAAACTGGAGGCCATTCTTCTAAGTGAAGTATGGCAAGAATGGAAAGACAAACACCACGTGCTCAATACTAAATTGGAACCAATCAATCAACGCGTATGTGCACACGTGGAAGTAACACTCGAGGGAAATCAAGCAGGTGGGAGAGGAGGAGGGGATGAGTAAATTCACACCTGACAGGTACAACGCGCACCACCTGGTGAGGGGCACACTCACAACTCTGACTCAAACTGCACGAAAGCAAATCATGTAACCAAGATCTGTGTCCTCCCGTAAAATTCTGAAGTTAAAAAAAAAGAAATCATTTTAAAAAATAAAAAACAAACATCAATCAATTCTTAAAAAAAATAAATAAAATGAACAAAAAGTTAGGTGTAAAATGGTGGAACAATACCCTTTTATCCATATTTTCTTCTTCGGCTCTTTCTCGAGAACTTTCTAGTTATTTCCAGCGTCAACACCTTTCAGACATAGTCTCCCAATAGAAGCTATTTCTTTATTATGTGCTATTTCAGATATTTTTACATTCTCCCCTGCTTTGCCTGAAAGAGAGGAAATGTTTTTTGTTGGATTTTCTCTTTTTTTTTTTTAACCTTTCTTTTCATAATGTAGCTTTCGTCTGTGACTCTTATCTTGTGGTCAAAAAGGCCGATAAATGAACGAAGAGTATTTCTTCCCAAAGAAAAGGAAATTAAAATGCACTGCAGACTGGAAGAGCGGTGTGTACCGTCTGGAGTCCCAGCCCGGCGGGAAGAGGACGTGGTGGCATTTCCAGCCGGCGCGAGCATGAAGTCCTTGCTGTGCTGGCCCACAGGGGGCTGGGCGGTTGTGCCCAAATGCTGGTGGAAATCCCTCCCACACACAAATGTGTTCACAAAGAGCTCTGTCCCTAACTGCCACCCACCAGGCACAAATCATGTGTAACAGTTCCTGAACTTCCTGGCAATTGAATAAAAGGCCACTATTTCAGGCAATGTCAGTATTTCTCAAAAATACTGTGAGCAGCTCTGATTTCAGGCAATCTGTCTGCAAGCCGGAGCGACGGGACGCACTCCACTGGCTCAGTGACGGCCCAGGCAGACGCACCCGGAATTCTGAGCCGGCCGAAACGGGTGAAGGGAGAGCCGGACCCAGCGCGGGAAGCTGGCTCGGCTGTGCAGTATGAGCTTCCCCAACCGCTAGCTCCACAGACGCTCTGCTGGGGACAGCCTCAGAGGTTCGGTGGCTCTGCACTAAGGAGGGACCCTAGATTTCTCTCCGCTGCCATCCCAGCGTCGAGAACGTGGGGATGTGGCGAGTGGTCTCGTCTGCTGGGGCAGGGAGAGCTTTGGGCTCCCCGTCCAGGGTTACAGTCTCCCAGCTTCTGCCAGGTACAACCAATCCGGCCTGAAGACCCAGCTGGAACCCTAGCCCCCAGCCTAAGGTCGGGACAGGCTCACAGCCCTGGAAGCCCCTCCTTTGGGAGGGTTGAGGCACCCCCAGCTGCTGGTGGTTCCCCCGCAGCCACAGACCTGCCTCCCCACTGTGCCCCTGCTAGCCGTCCCAGCCAAAGACACGCTCGTCCCCACAAATCCCCAGGGAATAAGCGAGGCTGTGTCACCCTGTGGGGGCCGTGGGGTCAGTTGGACATTACAAGCATCTGGGAAAGGTAATTGTCTGAAATCAGGAAAGAACCCCAGATTTCAGAGGTCAAAACCTTTGTAAACCCGACTATATTTTCCAAAATCACAATTCAACATTTTGGTGCTGCCCCCCAAGTGTATCAGTGACTCTGGAAAATGGGTTTTGGGCCCCCAGTTGTGGATCTCCGAGTGTGTGCTAGTGTCGTTGGGTTAATGATGTGATAGAGTCTTTGAAATTGGCATTGCCCCAGAGAAGCTGGGGTTCAGAGCCACAGAGCGATGGTTCCCACCTGCCCAGACACTTTCCTCGTAGAAGCATTTGCAGTGGGTTCATCTGCTCACATCTTGCATCTGTAGGAATCAGACATACGGGGGTGCCTTGGCTTAACCAGACCCCCACCATCTGAGGCTGGTCAGCTGCCCGGAGGAGTGACTTTGTGAGTAGCGGGAGAAAGCTTACTTGCCTCTTTGGCTGTGGCGATTGTGCTGGGCTCAGGCATCTGCAGACAGCTGGAAGGAAACGTCTCCCTCCCCGGGTGGGAAAGGCCCTGGAAGCATCTTGCAGGGATGCCACGGCCACTGGCAGGATCTGTCTCGTCTTGGGGGTGAGAGGGGTCGGCTAAGTCTGGGGTCTCAAGCCATTCTCCGCCTTCAAGGCAAACGACAAACATCTGATTACAGAAGCACCCTCTGGACTGGGCAGCCTCAAATTTAGGGCAGGGGAGGGACTGCGTCCAGAGGCAGGGTCCTGCATAGGCACGGAGGCGGGATGTGACGAGAGTGGGTCAGGTTCCCTTAGGGAGCAAGTGGGTGGTACCTGCCTCCCAGATCCGCTGCACAGGGCTCCGGGGAGCAGCCGTGATGGAGTCTGGCCTGATGCTGCCTCTTTGCTAGGAAACGTTGCTCTGAGCTGTATTTAGCAGTGGACCACTGTGCAGGGACAAAGAGCGTGCCAGACCCATCAGTATATCATGTCTCCTTCGCTGATCACAGGGAAGAAGCCCCTGATCAGATGATAATCCTGATAGTGACTCCCTGTGTCCTCAGCGGGGACACCTCCCCCTAGGGAGGTCAGACACCTCAGTTCTCATGTTTCTTCCCCTTGGGGCATAGGAGGGGGACATCCTCAGCCCCCTTCCAGGGGAGGCAGTGGAGCCAGGCAAGGGTGACAGGCCTCTCTTGGTCTCTGGGGTCTAGAGGGAGAGTAGGGCACCCCTGCTGCGAACCCTCCATGTGTACCCACCCCCTGCCCCCGCACCGTCCTTGAGGGCTGTGACCAAAGCTCTGGAGCTCAGGGAGAATGTGGCTAAGGGGTACGCACCTTTCTTACAGGACGGCCACTTTCAATCTCCTCACAAGCACAGCCTGCACACACAGTGTGCAAACACAGGTACACCCCACCCACATGTGTGTGCACAGTCCCGCATGCATGTACTCATAGCCTGCACGTACACAAAAATGCACACATGTGCGTGCACCCACATGCGTGCACACATAGGTACATGCTCGTGCAGGCACCTATGTGTGGACACACATAAATACACCTGCACACACCCATATGTGTGCACACAGGGAGACACGTAAGCACACACAGAGTCCAGCTGGTTCTGCCCTGGTGCGTGTCTGGCGAGTTTCTTTGTATCTGTTCTTCTGTGTTTTCTTCTTTAAAATGGCAACAACCAGCCTGAGTGCCTCAAAGGACTGCAGCAAAGGTAAGACACACTGGGGCTCCTGGAACCCTGAAACAGTCGCTGGCACAGAGGGTGCCCGAGAAACGCCAGTAGAGCCAGTTCCCACGCAGAGGGAGGAGGTGTCCTCAGAGGTTCCCAGCTTTTCGAAGGTGCTGGGTCCCCACCTGCCACCTCTCTCTGGTCCACCCTCTCTGTCGGCCTCAGGGACACGGGTGCAAGAATGAGCCTGAACTGCAGGGAGGTGGATGGATGCTCCCCGGACAGGCCGGGAGCCCCGCAAATCCCAGGCCAGAGGCCCCTCCGTCCTCCCCAGCTCTGCAAGAGGCAGGACCGCTCCGTCACAGACCAGCGCTCTCAGAAAATATCCCTTGAAATGTTAATTACTAGGTAAATGAGATACAAATAGGCATGCGAAAGATACCCCCAACTTTAAAAAATTATTACTGGATCCAAAGGAAATGAAATAGCTGCCAAACAGCTGTAAAAGTTTCTAGGTGGCTCCTCTCAACTTCTGTGCTCAGGCGGTCGGAGGCCAGTCACAGGCGGCTCCCGGAAGGCCGCGGCCTCGCCATGCGGCGCGTGGGGTTTTCTTCCACAGAGAGGAGAGAGACTGGCCGGAGGAGGTGGGTCGGAGGACACTGGACCCTGGGCCCAGCCCGTTCGGGGTCCGGGGGCGCTGTCTGTAGGGTCAGGCTGGGAGTGGGCCTGGGGCGGGAGGGAAGCTGGACTCTTAACCACAAATGGCCAACATGCTTTTCTTCCTGTGGGTCAGTCGGGACAACCCGCTCAGCTAAACACCGACGAGGCAAAAACTCGGCATTTGGCCTCCTCCCAGGTAAACAAGGGGGCTTCGTGAGTCTCATCTAAGTCTTTGCTGTTTCTGGGAGCAGAGGGGCTGGGGTTTCTCACCTGCCACTGCTTTCCAGGCTAGCAGGGCTCACGTAACATTCGACATTGCCAGGTCTGGGTCCCTCCGGTCCAGGTTCAAATCCCAGCACTGGTTCCTACTAGCCATGTGCTCCGGAGCAGGGCACGTGGTTCTCTAATTTTAGACGCCTAATCTCTTGCGAGGTTTTCAAGGGAGTTCGGTGAGACGGTATGTGTAAATCAACCTGCTGCGGGAGTCCTCGCCGGCAAAGGTGCTGTTATTGCACCTCCGACTAGCTAACCAGGAAGCCTGGCGGGAAGCTATGGGGTAAAACGAAGGTGTATTCGTGAAGGGGGCATTTGCATCTGTGTGTATTTTTCTTTTGCAGAAGTCTTCCGGGTGCCCCCAAAGTCCCGTAGCATAAGGGAGATAGGTTGGCCAGTGGCCCTGCAGCAGCAGCACAGAAAGGATGTGATCAGAGCTGCAGCAGCAGGGTCATGAGAGAGGACGCTGGTCGGCAGGGACTCCCAGAGAAAGGAGCCATGAGGCAGTCCTGGGGCATGTCCCCAGCATCACTCAGAGGACCAGCGGCCTCAAGATTCCCTTTCTGAAGGCCAAAAAAAGGCAGCATCTTCCTACCCTGCATCCAGACAGCACCGCACCCTCTGGTGCCCCTGCGCCCGTCCTGGGTCGCCGGGTCTCCCCGCTGCACCAGGGTGTGTTGATCTTGCTGCCAGCGTCAGTTCCCTGGAACAGCAGCACCCTGGGGTGAGACCGCTCAGCAGACCCTGACTCTGACCTGACTCTCCTTGTATTTTGACCATGGGGCCGGGGGAGCTGTTGAGCTTCCTGTACAGACATTGCCAGGTGAGTGCCCAGGAATGGCCTCGTTTTAATTGTGCAGTTTGGGTTCACACGCCTTGTCAGTGTCTTGGTTTTGATCAATCCCTGGGCAAAGAAAAGGAGAAAGAGAGAGAAGAGGAAGGGAAAGAGAGAGAGGGAAAAGGGGAAGAAGGAAGGGAGGACGGAGGCAGGAGGGAGGGAGGGAGGAGAGAAGAGATGAGCGGATGCAGGAATGAAGGGAGGGAGGGATACAGGGCAGGGAGGGAGGGAAGAAGGAAGGGAGCCTTGGCCCTGGCTCTTCCCTGGAAATTCATCCCCTGTGGATGCTTCCAGAACACACCGTGCCATCATCTTGTGCTTGTTGCCTGGTGGCCCCAGTGGAGAGAAAGTTCCTTACGAATAGTGTAGCAAATCTGGTTGCAAATAGACAAGCAATGAACTTTAAGCAGAGGTGAGCACCCAAGCCCTGGGATGCATTTCCCAGTATCCTGTCACTGCCCAGAACAGGCCTACCAGGTCCCCATGGAAGCTGCTGACTGTGTCACCGGCCGTCACGTGCTCCTGATAGCACCTCACTGAGCAGGAGACGCCTCCTGCAGGCACAGCCCCAATGCTCCGGAACACGTCCTCTGCAACCATGATTATGTAATATTAATTGACATGGAGCCATTTCTTATTTCTTGTTAATTGAAAATTGCTGATCTTCCTTGTGCGAATGGCTCTTCATGTCAATTGCCAAATGTGGTGTGCACCGTTTTTAATAAACCGCTCTCCGCAGCTTCCTCTTAAATCTATTAATAGTTGACTGGTTCATCTTGTCACAATTACAGTAAATAATGACCAAGATCTCTCAAGAGAATATTTCATTTTTTATTCCAAGGACGGTGGCCGGGGACTTGGGGAAGGGCTTGGTTTGTGCACCCTTGACCTCCTTGGCTGGGGGAGGTGCAACTGGTGGCTGGGGGGTGAGGGTGCCCTTGCCCTTTGGTTCCCTGAACCCACCCACACACACCTGGCTGCACCTTGGCCTTTGTTCTTGCTTTGTCTTGCGGCAGAGATGCTTGTAGTAAATGTCTTCCTGGCTGTCCGACTTAGACTCTGACTCTGTCTCCCTAGCCTTCCCAGGGTATATGCTTCAAATACTGTGCATACCTACTCTCGCCATTACTAGCTTTAATCGGACGATCAACTGAGTCCAGCACTAGATTATATTCTGCCTGAGACAAGGAGCTACGTGCTCCCCACTGATGTCGGGATTGAGCTTTAAACCCCGAGGATGTATTCAGTCAGTGGGTATGTAGTGGTCAGCTAAGCTGCATAACAAACTAGCTTAAAACAGGGATGAATTTAGCTCATGAGTCTATAGGTCAGCTGGGACATTCTTTCAATCTGGACAGGGCTCCGCTGCTCTCAGCAGGTCTCTCTCACACACTTGTGGTCAGAGATGGATCAAGGAGAGGCTAATCAAGAATGGTCCCACCTGGATGGTTCTCCTTCCAGTGGCCTCACGTGTCCCGGCAGGTTAGCCCAGGCTTGTTCTCACGATGGCAGGTTTGCATTTCCTCAGCCCCCCTTGCAATATCTCGCACTGACCAGTTTTCAGTTGCCGTGTGGCCCAGGTGCCACCAGGCTCTTCCATGTCCCTTGCTGTGGAGAAGGACGATGAGCAGCAGAGAGCACGACACCCACACCGAGGGTGGGGAGCCCCGCGGGGCGTCCTGCACACAGAGCCCAGGGCACCCCAGCTCTGCCTGCCACGACCAGCCCATCTCGTGAGCTCCGGGCTCCCTCGTGGGCTCTGCACTGCCCTGAAAGCCTCGGGTCACATGCAGACGATGGATGTGGCAGACAGCAGCTATGCCTTGTGCACACACGCGTGTGCATGAGCTCACTAAAAAATTTCCACACACAGCCACTATGTGCTGAACCAAAAACAAAGGATTTTACAGAGGTTTTGCTAGTCCATTTTTAGTGTCCAGATAATTCAAAGTGTGCGAGGATCCTGAGGGGTTGGGCTGCAAAGGGACCTGTCTTAGCTGGTAAGACACCCGAAATTTAGGACTTACTGCACCGCCAGTGTGCACTGTGGCTTTGGTTCAATCCCTCAACTTCTCTACGTCTCAGTTACAATTTTTATTTAAGTGGGAATTCTTGAGCTACTCTGGCAGGGTTGCCATGGTGACCAGAACAGTACAAACACAAATATAAGTGAAAAGAACACACAGTCATCTAACTATAGGCCGTTATCATTGCTCTTACTGTTTGTGCTGTAAACCTACGAGAAATGCTCTTGGTCCAAATTTCCAGGCAGACTCAGACATTAGCCTCCGACCTTGCAGAGAGGCACTCCACTCCACGTTACTCTGGAGCGTGAGCAAAGGTGCATGTCGATACCCGTTCACTCGCCTTCATTCATTCAACCATCGTTACTAAGCACCTACTATGTGCCCAGCACTGTCATAAGCACTAGGGACCAGGTCATTTGAAAAAAGCACGAAGTGCCTATACCCATGGAACTTGCATTTGAGTGGGGAATATGAAAAACTAAGTAATAAGCAATGGTTCCAGAGACTCCTAAGTATTTTGAAAGAATCACAGAGGGTGGCATAATAGGGAAACCGGTTGGATGCCCTCCCCTGTGTAGGTAGGATGGTCCTGGAAGCCCTCTCGAAAGAGGTGACAATTAAGGTCGGTCCCAAAGGATGCGAAAGAGTGGAAACCCAGGCGGAGAGACGCAAAGCCCCTGGCCTGGGCCGCACGGCTGGCTGGCAATGGATAGCCGTCAGACGTCCATGTCCCTGTTCCCACCGCCTTCCTTTCCCTTCCCCTCTGGGACTCAGGCTGCAGGCGCAGCTACTCCGAGGCATAAAGGCCCTTCCAGTTTTCCATCCCTCCACCCTGGAAACGAGGCTCCATCCATTTGATTACAATCTAGTGACTTTGGCCATTGGTCCTCTGTTCCTTGAAGTCATCACAACAGCATTAACGAGAACAACACCCCACACTCTCTTTGTCTCCTTCCCGAGCATGAGCACAGAGCCCAGGGCCACAGGGACGATGACATGTGCCCCCCTGCCATTGAGTGGATGGCACCCAAAGGTGCACTGGGTCGTAGGCATTAGCTGGGCTTCTGAGGTGCTTCATAAGCCCGTGCTCTGGTCAGAACCACCCGTTCGGTGAGTCGGTCTTTAAATACCTGTAGAAGCTGCGACTCCGACTGCTTTCCTCTTGAGCCCGAGGCTGTTTGCTGAGGGGCTGCGAGTGTGCGTGGAAGCACAGTGTCCTGTTCTGAGGAGGCTCGTGACACGTCAGCCAGCGGGAAAGAGGCACGGCCAAGTGGGGACAACCTAACGTGAACTCAAATAATCTCTCTGATGAGAGTATTAGGCAAAGCTTTAAGGAAAATTTAGCATGATTTAAATACCTCCCACTCATTAGCAATAATTTAGGATGCATTTCCTTTTCTCACCTCAAACTCGAAGTTTTATTTTAATAGTTCTGTGATTTTGGACCAGATCATTAAAATTAATGACATCCTGAACGTTCTAGTGTGCCTGGTAGAGTCTGATCGGTGTTTTTCCCTTTATAGATCATCAGTAATAGAACACATTAATGGCCCTAATAGGAGGCCACTTGCTCTCCCTCTGCTAATGAATAATTTCCATGTCCAAATATGGAGCCCCCCAAAGAAAGAGGAAGCATATTTCATCAGGCATGTCAATGCCAGACCCTAAATAATTCAGTCCCCCAGATTAAAATACTCGATGCTCTCCATGTCCTAATGGGAGATAATGAAATGTCCCCAAATGCTGCCGTCTTAAAATTAACATCCTTTGAAATTCTGAAATCAATCAATGGCAGTGACAAGAGCCAGGTCTAATCCTTTACTGATTTGTGCAGCCAAGAAAGGGAAAATGAAGCCTCACTCAGTCCTGTCCTTAGGGCCGACTGGTTGCCGACCAGTGTTATCACTCACTCGGTCTTTGTCCTAGAGGACCGAGAGCACCAGCTGGTTAGTCCCCTGCTCGTTCCTGAAGGGCAGCTCTGCGCAACCTCAAACACCCAGCGCCGGGTTATCACTCGAGGGGCAGGGGGAGACGGGTCTTGTCCTCTGCACCCAGTTGAAGACACTATTCACTCTGGGTGCAGATGTGGATTGAATCATCTATTGGCTCAGGATTGGGGTGGCTTTTCCATTGGAAAAAACAATCCACCCTTCCCCTCAGTCACCCTCTGCCTCATCACTCTGTTTTATTTTCCACAGAAGTTACTGCCATCTAAAACAGTCTTGGTTATTTGGGGAGGCTTCATGTCCTTTGGACTCTTCTGTCCTCTTGTAAGCTACTGTCATCTGTCTTGCCCACCAAGATGGAAGTTTCATGAGGGTAGAGACTGGTTTATTTATGGCTATATCCATGGTGCCTGAAAGAATGCCTAGTATTAAAGGAATTGTGGATGCATGGATGGATGGATGGATGGGTGGATGGACGAACAGATGATGGATGAAGGGATGGGTGGAGGAATGGATGGATGGAGGAATGGATGGATGAATAGATAATGAAGGGATGGGTGGATAGGTGAACGAACGGAGACATTGATGGATGATGGATGGGTGGACAGAGAATGGATGGATGGAGGAATGGATGGATGAATAGATAATGAAGGGATGGGTGGATAGGTGAACGAACGGAGACATTGATGGATGATGGATGGGTGGACAGATGGAAGGATGGACAGATGGTGCCCAGATAGGTAGGTTGATAGACAGACAGACAGCAGATAGATGCATGGTGGATACAGGGACAGTGACCTCTCTTGCTGTATTTCCAGCACAGATAATAATGCCCAGCATGTATCTGTTGACTAAATGATTGAAACAATCTAAAATTCCAGTAACACTGAGAACTCCCCATCTCCACGTGCTTGCTGCTCCTACCCCTGCTCTGGCCAGAGTCTTCCTTCGCTGAGTCCCGCTGACCTGTGGGCGCATGGTGTTTGCATCTAGGATCTTAGATCCCATGAGTGTCCTCTGGCCCCACTGACAGAGAGCTTCTCCGGGGGCAAAGCTGCAATTCCTCGGCTTCTCCTCTCAAGGTCGTCTGTACTCGACACACAGTAGGCCATCAGCTCACCATGTAGGTCACACTTCTAACCAGAAACCACATGGGCCAACACAAAGGGAATAATAAAGTAGCACCTTGAATAATTCAACAAACAGCCCGTGGAATCCAGGTGTGTCGCAGGCGTTATGCAGCTCCTGTTGGTTGAAATTCAAAGGAAACACAGAAAATGGAAAACCACAGAAAGTCCTACATGAAGATTAAAATCGCCTGGTGATAAAACAGCCTCATGTATCACAGTCAGAGTTGAGAGGAAGTAAGAAAATCCACCAAGTAAATTGGAATTAGGTCAGAAGGACCAGGCAGAATCCAGTGAAAATACCAGTCCACAGGAAGAAAATTGAAAGATAGCAGCGAGTCAGAGGGAGGCTGATTGCACGTTCCCTAGGAAACAGGCTCAGAGCTCTCCTGGCCTTACCTTTCGGGAGTCTTGCAGGATTTGCGGTAGAGAGGAAGCTTTCGGCAGGGCTCAGAGCCAGGAGGCTGTCACTGAAGGGGACCAGGAGTGACAAGGGAAGCCCAGGACACACATTTGCGTTGCTGTTGTTTGTTTACGTCTTCACAAGGGTGATCACTTGGCTTCCAGGCACCCTCTCCTTGAGGTCCAGCCAGTCCCAGCCATGCACAAGAGAGGATGACATGTCTCCAGGACCCTTGGCCTCATGTGGTGTGGACAGCAGCACCACCTGCCCTGTCCCCAGCAGGGTGTGGGGACCCCCTCTGTGCATGCCTGCTTAACCTCAGTCATTCCCAGAATCCAGGCTGCGAGCTGGGCCCTGGGGTAGAGTGCTTGAGGGAGACAGACCCCTGAGCTGGGGAGAAAGTCACCCTTTCCTCTCCTGGCTACTCTGCCTAAATGTTGAGGTGCCCCTGCACTTGGTCCTGACTGCCCTTCCTGGCCAGGCCACATCTCCTTTCCCTGTTGCCCCATCCAGGCCTCTGATCTGAAACAACAGCTGCAGGCCACTAACTCCCACCGTAACCTGCAGGCCACTAACCCCCTTCGTAACCTGCAGGCCTGTGCCTCTCCTGAACCTCAGTACCTCCTCCCACAGCCACGTGGGTACCTGTTGTGAAGGCTCAAATCTCCCCAGACCAAGCAGAGCCGTCCAGTCCACTGCCTGGTGATTCCCTCCCCATCTCCCTCACTCAGCAGCTCCAGCAAAATTCCTGAGGGCCATCCTGGGTGGGTCTCCTCCCAGCCATCTCCCTATGTGATAAGGGACTTCACAGTCCATCTGGACCTCTCTGCTTCTCCCGAAGTGCAAAGCTTCACCCTGGATCCACCCCCTAACGCCCCGGGAGGACTCTGGCTGTAGCTCCTAACCCGCAATGCTGACCGAGCCCACAGCTGGGCAGGGAAGCAGCCTCGAGAACGCAGGAGCCCCTGACCTCACAGCAGGGAGACCAGCCCCGAACGTGTGCCGTGGTGATGACAAGGACTGTCTGCTTAGCCAAGCTTCGGCCAGGCTCCTGACCCTTCTCCTAGGCCCTCCTGTGCACTTCCTCGTAAAACCCACTTTCAGCAAAGAACCTGCTAAGTCAGTTTAGCCAGAACCCCCCACCCCCTGATATCTGATCAGCCTCAATGCTGTCTGAGCTGGTTGCTCATCCTCCACACCCCTCCAGCGGCGTCTGGTCACCCTGGCCTGCGGCAAGAGCCCTGTTGGGGGGGTTCAGCCAGGATCCCCCTCACCTCCGATGTTTCCTGTTGGTAATTTTCCTCCCACTGCCCCCCACGCTGCTCCTGGGCTGTGAATCCCCACTGGCCTGTGCTGCGTTCGGGGCGGAGCCCGGTCCCTGCCCCGCTGTGGGATCCCGCTGCTGCGCTCTGCACCCAGCGCGTGGTCCAGAGTGAAGCTTCCTCGCCACGCTCTCCCCGGTGTCCTCGCGCCACTCTCTTTAACAGTGCTCAGAGCCATCGAGAAACACAAAGTGGAAAAGAGACGGGTGGTGGGGATGAGAGCAGGGGAAAGGTAGGATCCATCAACCAAAGGTCTGAAGAGGGTCAGGACAAGGTCCCCAGGAGCGGGCAGGGGTCAGTTGGGGTGGGGGAGGGGAG
>NW_012152519.1:0-77100 GCF_000956105.1 Propithecus coquereli | reverse complement strand
CCCCCTGCCTTGCAAACCAAAGCTGCTCGGGGCACAAATGTTCTCTGGCTGCTTTGCTGCTTGCTCCCAGCATCCGGAATAGGACCGCGGAGCCTGAGAGGCACTTGTAAATATTTGTTAAATAAGAATGCATGAAAACGAACAACTGCCCGCTCTCCAGAGAGCACCACAGCTCTCAGGGACTGCAGAGGCCTGTTTCAGTTTCCATTTGCCAAAGTGCTGTTTTCCGAACAGCGAGAGAGCCCAGATGGCAGGTAAAGCAAACGCCGATATCTTCCTGCAGGTCAGAAATGGAGGAGCTCAGCTGCTCGGCAGGGACGGTGTCCACGGAGATGCCAAAATCAAAATGAATTACCTGGGGAAACGCAAGCTTGGCTGCCCGCAGCCAGAGCGGAGCTGGGGGACCCAAATGAGGCTCCTCACCTGGCACCTGTCCCCCTGCCTGCTGCCGGCTCACCCCCTGCAGCCGCCCCCCAGGGCTGCTCTCCAAAGCTGTCAGAGAAAAACGATGTTGGCCACAGAAGAGCAACTTCATCCATCCTGCCCTGCTCCGGGAGCCCCTGTAATACATCTCTGTCCAGGGGCTGCCTTGGACGGCTTCCGAGACAAAGGGTCCCGGGGAAGGAGCACTGGGCCTGAGCTCTGTCACAGCTGCAACCAAAGCCCCAAATAAGCAAAACCAGACAGGGGCCTTGGTGGCCGCGGGAGTGGAGATGATGAAAGCTCTGGACGGACTTCCGCTGGCTTCCCCAGCGGGCTGGGGTGTCAGCCAGCTCCGGCAGCCCTAACAAAAGGGCCCAGACCCGGGGCTTAAACAGCAGACAGCTCTTCTCTCACAGTCTGGAAACTAGGAGCCCAAGTCAAGGTGACATCAGGGTCGGAGTCTGGTCTGCAGACGGCTGCTTCTCCCTGTGTCCTCACACAGCAGAGAGAGAGAGAGAGAGAGAGAGAGAGAGAGAGAAAGAGGGAGAGAGCTCTGCAGGCTCTTCCTCTTCCTTCGAGGGCACCCGCCCCGTCAGGTAAGGGCCCCACCCTAATGACCTCACTTAACCTTAGTGATCTCCCTAAAGGCCAAACTCGATCACGGTTAATCGAATAAAGGAGTGAGTGAATGAATGCTATATTATTCTTTTTTCTCTCTGAGCTATCGAGCCCATCTCTCAAGTCAAACAAACAAATTTCCAAACCAATGGTTCGCGTGGCATTGTGTTACTAGCAGGGTCTCTGTGGGGAAGAGGAGGACACAGTGAGGACGTGTGGCCCGGGGTGGAAGGGAGGTTGGTGTAAAGAGCAGCCTTTGAAGGGAGCCTCGTGGAAGCTGGAGGAGTTCGCTGGGTGGGGACAGGTGGGGAGAGGGCCCAGGCCAGGAGGACGCCTTGAGGACTTTGACTCTGTCTGGAGGGGGACAGTAAGCTGGGGAGAGGCTCTGAGCCGGGGCGAGGTGAGCGCCGCTCCCTGCAGGGCTGCGCCCCGAGTGGGCCGTGCAGAAACCGCCGCCCTGCGCTTCCGGTGGCCTCTCAGGCAGGCTGTGCATGAAATGTCCCAGGGGGGCAGAGGGACAGTTTCACCCCAACTGAGTCCCCTCCGCTCAGTCACGACGGGGAAGCTGCTTTCCGAATCACCACGCTTGGGCCCCGCAGGGACAAGCCGGCTTCTCGGCGTGCTGGTCGTACCTTCCGATCGCTTCCACCGCACCTGGCTGCTCTGCCTGGAAACACCTTCAAAAGGCGTCAAAGCCCCCCCTCCTCACCCGTTCAAATGCGGCCCAGCCCGGCGCTCCAAGCCTCAGCTCCCAGCCCCACGGGGCCCCCACGTCCCCTTCAGCACGTTTCCTTTCAAAGTGACACGGATTGGCTCAGGATTGGTCTGCAGACCGACAGCGACGCGCCGCCCGCCTTCCCGCACCCGCGGGTTCCGTCAGCCTCCCCTCGCTCCGCGGACACCCGAGAGCAACGAGACGCCGTGATCACTCGGAGCTCAGCACTCTGGTCTGAAGGAAACCAGTACGATGTGGGACACACACACACACACACACACACACATCACACCTGGCTACGAAGAATCCGCCCGGGTACGCGTCTTCAGTGACTACCGGAGGAACAGAGAGCAGGACCCGCTCCAGCAGCCAGAGCAGCGGGGACGCTGTCCTGCCGGCTGCTTGCCCTGCGTGGACGTTGCCCTTGACTATTCTCGAGCTAGTGGCTTCTGTTGGCTGAAATGGAAGGCTAAACTTTAAAACCTAGTCGGTTTTACAGCTGTTGGTCCTGGTTGTATAGAAGCAGGTCGGGCACCCAAGTGTCAGCAGCCTCGGGTGATCCCTGGGTTTCTAATCCAACAAAGGATTATTTTTCTCTCGTGCAAAATGTGCTGCTGTTTGAGTGGCTGTCTTCCTTTGTGAGGCCCGGTCATCTAAACGGGCGGCTTCCTGGAAGCCATAGAGAGAACAGAAAGAGTGGGAGGGTCAAAAATGTTTATACTGTCTCAGCTCAGAAGTGACGCACGTCCCAGTCCAATGGCTAGAACTACTCACATACCCACCCCCAACAGCAAGGGGTTAGGAAGGGGTCTTCCTTGTTCCCTGGAAGCAGAGGACTGCAGGACACGGTTAACGCTGCTAATGACGGCAACAGCATCTCCCAGCCGAATCAGGGACCTAACACGCACACGAAAGCATGCACCAGGACCGGGCACGGTGGCTCCCGCCTGTAATCCCAGCACGTCGGGAGGCTGAGGCAGTAGAATTGCCTGAGACCGGGAGTGTGAGACCCCCGTCTCTGCAATATAGCCAGTCAGGGCGGCATGTGCCCACAGTCTTAGCTAAAAAAATTCTAAAAATGCAACAGTTACCTCATACTAGATGACGAGCCACCCCCAAATTCAGTTGTTTAGAGCAACAACCATTTCTTAAATTCACGGGTCTGCAGGTCAGCAGTTTGGACCAGGTACAGACAGGCGGCTCTGGCTCTGTCTGGGCTCCCTCGTGTGTCTGAGCTGGTCGGCCCGGCGGCCCTGCTCCTGGCACGGCTGCTGTTGGCTGTGGTGACGGGGATGACAGGCCACTCCTCTCACGTGCTCCTGCGGGCTCGCCCAGGCTCGTGGAGGTGGGGACCCAGGAGGGAGGGCAGACAGACCCAAGGCTCCTGAGGCCCAGGCTCAGAAGTGGCGCCATCACCTGCACCACTGCCTGCTGGCCAGAGCAAGTCCCCAGAGCAGCCCAGTTGCAGACTCCACCTGCTGAGATGCAAAGTCACATTGCAAAGTCCCTGGATACAGGGAGGCCATCATCGGGGCTGTCAATGCAACCTAGGGAAGTATAGGATCCTAAAACGACCTTGCATGACCAGGGTACCCAGGGCCGCTCAGGACGCTGGAGCACAAATTAAGAGGCGACACCCTAAGGAGTGAGGCTTTGACCAGACCAGGAAGGGCGTTTTCATTTATTTTCACCTGCGCCGTCCCCTCTTGCCCAGGGCTCCCCGGATCACCATCATTGATGGCCATCTGATGATCTGCTTGAAACCCTCTCTGCTTTCGTCACCCATTTGACCCAGGAAGACCCAAGACCCCTTCTAGTTGGCTCTGGACAGCTAGAGGGTCACCCTCCTAGAAATGGTCATCAGGACGACGCCGGTGTCACCTGTCCCTCTCGCAACACCATGGTCACTGTTTCCAGCGCTGACCTTAAAAGCCAGAAGTGACCCTACAGAATCCCTTATCCAATTGTCTTCCTTTCCAAGGAAGCCCTTGAGAGGGGAACTGACTGCCCAAGGTCACACAGCCGCCGGCACCTGGATCTCTGTCCTGCTGGCCACAGCGCTTTCTCTACCCCCGCTGGGTGGAGGAAGAGCAGCCACCGTCTGTCTGACGTCGCGGACGTGGGCCCAGCTGCCCCCATGCTCACTGCCCTGGGCGTGCTCTTCAGCATGAGCTGTCTGCAAGCTGTTCGCCCTGCACTCCTGCACCCAGCCCTGTCATTCTGCTGACGCTCCATGCTTCAGACCACAGGCTCTGCTGCTCTGATTGACAGGCTGGAGGTGAGCCATGGGCCGTGCAGCCTGTCAGGGTCATGGCCCACAAAGCCCGTCAGCCGGGCAGCCGCCAGTGAGGCCAAAGCCCTGCAGGCTTCTGTCTCTGCAGCCAAGTCTCAGCCAGCATTGGTTCAGGCTCAAGCTATGGAGGCCAGGCCCCATGCCAGGGGGCCCTGGTTCAGGAGGCTGTGGGTCTTGCCGTTCAGCCATCCAAAAGTCCCTGATTCCTGGGTATCTATGCCTTTGAGCAGCACCCTGAGTACCTGGGCATTTATGATACTGACTGGTACCTCAAGCATTCTGGAGTGGTACCCAGCTGAGTGGTACCCAGCGTCCTGGGTATTTATGACGCAGAGTGGTACCCAGCAACCTGAGTATTTACGATGTTGAGTGGTACCCCAAGCATCCGGGTGACTTGACACCACCACTAACCCACACATTTATGTGTCTGCCTCCTCACTGGGCTGCACGCTCACAGCACAGAGAAACCCTGTGAGTCCCCCCTGTATCCCCACTGCCCAGCATGGTGCCTGCCTCCTGCTGGGTGCACCGTGAAGGCACGGCAAGTGCGTAAGTGCATGCAGCCTGATCAGACAAGCTGTGGACCGTGCGTCTCCACAGTCAATATTTATGTCCAACTTCTCCATCGTGGCTGGAAAGCACAGGGGTTCCGAGCAGAGTTCCCAAGTCTGGCTCCATATCTCACTGGAAGGGCTTCAGAAAATCATCTCCCAGACACCGCTCCAAACCTAAGAATCAGATCTGCAGGGTGCAGACCCTGGGATTTGTAGTTTGAGCGCACTCCTCAGGTCGGTGACCACTGAGCGAGAGCCCAGTGACTGTCTAGGAACCCACATGCGTGAGCAGCCCCCACTTTCCCATCCTTGTCTCCCAGAGCCCACGGCATGACATCTGAGGTCTGAGGAAGGACATCCTCGCATGACAGACGGCGTGGGAAGCACAGCTACACGTATGGACACTGTCACCTGGAACCAGCAATGCCTTGGGCTGGGGTCACTCTGGGTCCCGTAGTCTCTGCTCTGCAGCTGAACTCAACATCCCACACAGGGCATTTTAGGGCTCCTCACTCCACTGTCGAAGCACCTTGCAAGGAGAGAAAAGAGGTTGAAGGAGAGGAGAGGACAGAGGCTGGCCAGGGCAGGCGGCAGGTGTGCTTCCCACAAGGTGTTTACTGCACGGCCCAATCGGACCGGTACACAGAACAGTCTCGGCGCCCGCCCTGCGTGCAGAGGCTGCACTTTCCTACCAGAACTGAATCGATCTCAGGCCCCGGGCTCTGCGGAAACCGCCCCTGCCCGGCTCCCCTCCTGGCCCCTGCCCCTCCTTGGGATCCGGCTTCCCTGGCCCATCCCTAGCTCCTCAGACTCTGGACCCAGGGCCCCTGCCCTCTAAGATGCTCCTCCATCAGCTTGGACTGTCGCCCACTGGTCACCTCATGATTGTAGCGGCCCAGCCCCCTCGCCCAGGCTGTCCTCTGTGTTTCCCTCGTTCACACGACAACGCGTCATCCTTCTGCCTTCCTGTGTTTATCTGTCTCCCCCGAGACTGAAAGTCCAGAAGAGCTCGGGTCTTGCTTGTCTGAGTTGCTGTTGGGCCCCCGAACCTCCCACGGCCCCTGCTCGGGAAACACTTTGAAAAGACAGAATGGATCTGTGTCTGCCCCTCGGGCAGCAGCCACGCGGGGCCTGTCGTTTGACCCAAAACGTAAGACGTGAGAGGATCATGTGGGGTTCTGCTTCCTGGGGTAGCTGGTGGCCCAAGGTTTGCGGAATGACGTACCCACCAGTATGGGGCGAATCGTGTCCCCCTCAGAATTCAGAGGTTGAAGTCCTCACTCCAAGTACCTCAAAATGTGACTTCACCAGGATATAGAGTCGTTGCAGATGTCATTAGTTAAGATGAGGTTGTCCTGGAGCAGGGTGGGCCTGATCTTATGTGACTGGTGTCACACAAGGGGAATTCGGACACAGAGCCCCACACGGGGAGAACACCAGCGAACATCAAGGCAGAGGCTGGAGCAACATGGCTGCGATCCAAGGACTCCAGCAGCCACCGGAAGCCGGGAGGGAGGCAGGGAGCAGATCCTCCCTCGGAGCCCACAGAGGAAGCCACCAGCCAGCACCTCCACGGGGACTGTGGGCTCTAAGCCGCGCAAGCCGCCCAGTTTGCGGTGCTTCGTGAGGTGGCCCTAGCGAGCCGAGAGAACCCAGAGGCCCCCAACACCAGAGCCAGCCAAAGTCTGGCAGACGGTGGCTCCTGCCAGCTCTGGGGCATCTCAACTGTGGGTCCAAGGTCAGGACTGGCCTCATGATCCACGCCCTGTGAAGAGAGGCCAGGATCACGATGCAGCCCCTTCACCCGCCCCCCGGTCCCCCAAAACTAGATCCTATTGCTGGGTTCCCCAGGGCTCTCGCCCCGCTGCCGCTCCCAAAATGCAGAGATGTGGCAGTGACAGCCCCAAAGCCATCCGGTCACAGGGTGAGTAGAAAATGGGCCTTGGACTCCGAGAGGGCGGAGGGGCTCAGCCGGGGGCCAGCCTTGGAATTACGCCACGTCCTCGGCCCGTCCCCATCGATCCACATTATCTGTGGTCTGGACAGAGCCGGGGCTGCCTCCCAGAGCTCAGGCAGAGGCTGCTGATCCTGCAACCTCGCCCAGTTCCTGCTCAGACTGCTTCGGCAGCACTTCGCGGCAATTATCCCTGGCACGCACTGGGGGCTGGCCGCCTGCAGATGCGGCGCTCGTCCTGGCCGGAAGTGACCGGCTAGTGCGAGTGGGGCTTGCCCCCAGGCCAGAGCCCATCCCCAAATCACTGTGAGCACCTCTCTGAAAGGGGGCCCGGGCCATTCGAGAAGATGGGTGAGAAGAAACAGCGGCATTTAGCGCCATGAGGTGTGGACAAGAAGCTTTTCCCCGCTGGAGGGCTGGGCTGGCGAGTCTCCTTTCCAAGGGGTTGTGCCAAGTCCTGCTCAGAGGCAAGGCTCTGGACAGGATGTCCTAGAGTCACTCGCCAGGTCGGAGCCCTCGGCGTCGCTCCTTCCGATTCATGGGAACCCGGCTTCCTTCCCACACGAGCGGGGAGGAGAGCGGTCAGGACCCTCCAATGCAACTAACACGAGAAGCGCTAAGGTGGTGTCACGCGTGTCATGGGCACTCGTAAGCATGACCCAGCACAGCACCAAAATCTCCCCACCCATGGAGCCCACGTGACCCTCTCCAGGACGCGTGCCAGGGACGTCCTCACTCCCCCACACTCCTTGCCCTCATCTCTGAGTGTCCCACAGCCCTCCCCCAGTTCCACCGTTAGACCACAAGCAACCAGACCGCGACAGTGACGGTGAAGACGATGATGATGTTTAATCCATCGGCAAATATTGACTGAGGGCCTGTTAGCACCAGGCTTCTCTCGCAGCCCGGGAGCAGCGGTGGGCGGGCAGACGCGCGTCCTGTTCTCCCACGGCTGACGCTCTGCTGAGAGATGCGTGAGCAAGAGCGGCCGGCTCTGCAGGCCTCTGCGTGCCGGGCATCGTGGCTGTGAGTCCGTTGCAAGTAGGTGCTCAGGTAATTTTCAGTACCGCCTGATGAGGTGGGAGTACTGTTATCACTCCCATTTTACAGATGAGGAAGTTGACACACACTGGCCCCCAGGTGACATGGGGACTTCCCTGACTGCTGCCCTCTCATCGCTACCAAGTGGTCACTTCTCATTCTCCTCGTGGCCTCTCCTGGGCCTTCCTGGAAAGATGCTTTGGCATGTGTGTGGAGTAGAAGTGGCCTTTGCCCTTCTGTGGTTTCAGGGTCAGTGCCCAGGGCTGGCACAGCCCCTCCCAAGGGAAGCCCGAGAGTGGCCCGTTGGCTCCGCACCCGAGGATCAGGGCTAAGGCTGCAGCCAGGCCACCTGATAGTCTGGCATTCGGGCTAGAGCAGAGATTCACACTCCATAAGCACTTTCCACATTCCCTCCGAGGAGCTTATACAGACGTTTGGGTTGATAAACCTGAAATCTCTAGAAAGCATCTAATTAATGCATCTTCCTAAGCAGAATGTTTTAGTAATTGCTGTTCAAGCAACAGAAAAGTTGAGAAAGCTTTTATTGCAAGCACTGCAGGGACAGAGAGAGATGCACACGGCTGCTTCTCCCAGGCGCCGGCGCAATCTGCCTCAACCTATTGACATCCATTAACATTCTTCCAGCTATAAAAAAACGCATCTATTCTAACACCCTCGCTAGGCAGGAAGCCGGGCATTGAATTACCGCGCCTGAGTAATTGCCGTCGTCATTGTGGTGGAGAGTGGCAGAAGTTGCAGTGAGTCACAGGGCCTTGGAAAGGCAACTGCTTGGTGACGATAATTCCGTACGGATAATTTCATTAATGGAAGCGGGAGGCAGTACGTGTGCCAGCGAATGCCACGTGTGTATATAAATACCCGCGGACACACATCCCGTGTTTGAGAACGGCCGCGTGTAAATGGGTGTGCGTGCGTCCGCCTCGTTAACGAATGCCCAGGTGCGGAATGGTGAAGCGCCGCTCAGAAGTGATCTGTGCTCATCACACGGGGGAATCCTTTAAGTGAAAGGAAATGGGAACAAGGATGTTTCGGGTGTGGATGTAAAAAGCTTCTATCTGATTTGAGGCCACAAAGGACTCAGAAGACATCAAAGCGTAGACAGACTGAATAGCTTTCAGCAAAGGAGGAACTTCCCACTCTGGAATTCAGCACCTGAAACAAACCAAGCACAGATCCTTCGGCCTGGAGAAGGTTATCGAGGGATGACACCCGGCTCCGGTGCGAATCCCAAGGTCTGCCCTTCCCCGCTCAGCCTCCCGGGGGGTGGATCCCCTATAGCCGGCTTCTGTTTTCAAAATGACCAGAGCCCTGTGCTTGGAATGAGGCAGCTGCGTGTGGTGCCACATCCAACACGCTGGGATGGAAACCTGGCTGGTCACCTATTTTAAGACTGAACCTGGTCCACCTGGGCAATCTCTTCCCCTTCTCCACAGCTGTGCCAGCCTCCCTGGGGCTCTGTCCCGTCCTCCCAGGCAGCACACAACAAAGCGTGGACATGACAGCGGCCATTGCAGCAGGAGACTTCGGAATTAGAGTCTGGGCAGCCGTGTCATTTGTGACCCTGCCAGACTTTCCGTTTGCCTGGGAGCCAGCCCCAGAGCCAGCCCAGCCCTTTCTCCCTGAACTGCACAGGTTCTTCCTGTATTTTATGGTTTTAAATTGAGCTAAACGTCACAGAGCATAAAATTAAGGATGAACCACTTTAAAATGTGCTATTGGGCGGCACTTAGTGCATTCACAGCGCTGCCGACCGTCAACCCCATCTCATTCCGAGACATTTGTATGTATCACCCCAAAGGAAACCCCAGACCCGTTAGCAGTCACCCCAGTGCCCTCCTCCCCCAGGCTCTGGGGACCCCAAATCTGCTTTCTGTCTCTGTGGCTTCAGCTATTCTGCATGATTCGTGGGGAAAACCATACAACATGTGTTCTTTTCTGTCTGACTTCCCAGCCGGGATGGCGCTTTGGGGGTTCAGCCCCGTTGTGACAGGTGCCAGTGCTTCATTCCGGGGTGGCTGGACGACATTCTATTGTGCAGACGTACCACATTTTGTCCACTCAACCACGGACACGCAGGTGGCTTCCACCTTGTGGCGACTGTGGGTAGTGCCGCTGTGAGCCTGGTGGACCAGTGTCTGCTGGAGGCTCTGCTTTCGGTCCTCCCCGGCACAGCCCAGGAGTGGAACTGCTGGATTATATGGCAATTCCATGTCCAACTTTTTGAGGAACCTTAGCAGGCTTCAGGTCCCTGCACTCCTGCTGGGTTCCCTGGGGGTCCTTCTCTCCCCTGCTCCCATCCTGGTTCTGGTGTGTTCTGAATGTCCCTCGCACATATCCGTAGCAACATCCTGAAGGCCACACTGGTTGCAGGACACCCCACATGGACGTGCACCCGTTGGCCCCATCTTGGGTTTTTTTGCTGGGATCTCATGTTTCTGCAGCACCAACCTGTGGCCACCGAAAGCCAATGGAGACGGTGCATCACCACTTGGTGCCACTGGTGCCGATGGGCTGACCCATGCGGGGTCCAGTTGGATGCGCCCTGGACCAGCCGCTCAGCCCGCTGGGCCCAGGTGTCCTCATCCTTCCCCTTTAGCAGGTAAGGACTGAGGGAGACACAGCTGAGTAAAACCCACATGCTTGCTGCCTGGACATTGAGGTCATTGGGATGGTGGTCACATGTCAGGATTTTCCAGGCCTTTCTGTGTCCCATCAGTGTCCGGAGGTGCTGGCTGAGCTACGCCCAAGAAAGCTCCAACCCCCGATCCTGTTACCTCACCTGCCTTTCTTAGTCCTGACCTGCAGGCTCTGGTCCCCGGGTCCTCCTCCATCCCAAGAGTCCCGCAGCCTTCTGCAGGGCTGGGACCCTGCGCCTTTCCCTGCTTCCTCTCGGGCGGAGGCCCAGATCCACCTGGCACCTGAGCAGCCTGGGCCTCCCCCGTCTTTGTCTGGAAGGATCGCCTCCGGTAGGAAGCAAAGCGGGGGGCTGACACTTTGTCTCCCCAAGGTTCTGTCTTCCTGAAAGAGAAAGGAAGGTCTCTGATCTCTCCTGCCCGACACGCCAACTGTGGCTTCTGTGGCCGCGGTGCCTGCTCAGGGGCAACTGCGACGGTGGACCTGTCACCACCGGCCTGGCTCACCTCGAGCAAGTGAGGTTATTTCCCTCGCGCTTGTGCCCACGACCGAGGCTCTTCCCAGCGGCAATAAGAAAAGCAAAACTTAAGGAGGAAAAAATGAGAGATAATAAAAACAGATTAGCAATTTGCAAATTATCCTAAGGAAAAATGTCCTATTAAGAAAAAAATGATGAGCACATGATATTGAGGGGGGAAAAACCCGTGGCTGAGGAGAAGAATGGAATCCATCTCACTGAAATTACAGTATTGTCCCTTCCCGAGCTAATAGGCTCTGTTCCCTGACAATACACTGAAGATATCGTTTATTAAGCCCATTATCCTGCAGACCGCAGTTAGTCACATCTCAAACACTGCCACATTTATGAAAGACAGTTACAGTCATTTGCAAGATAATTACCATTTTAATCTCAAACCAGCCCGTAGGAGCAAATTGCTTTATGAGTAACCAGGTTTTCAGTGTGCCATAACCCAATGCTGCGCAGACTCTGAGACAACTCCAGCTTGTCTTGCAGTTGTCTGCAGAGCGTGGGGGAATGTGCTCCTCTGCGGGCCGCGTAGGGACGGGGCAGCCTCCTGTTCTGCGCCTGAGGGTGGACACCACAGTGCCTTGCTTCCATCTGTCTGCTTCCAGCTCTCATTAACACAGACGGGGTGAGGGGGAGAGAGAGAGAAGCTCTCATTGACAGAGAGGAGGAGGAGAGAGAAGAAAAGAGGGGAACAGGGAGGGAGGGAAGGAAACATAACAAAATTGCCCTGCTCAGAAGCTGGCCCTAAAGCAGCATCCAGGCATAGGATAGGGACATCTCCAGGGGCAAATAGACCCCTGGAACAAGGCGAGGACACTGGTATCAACACTAGTTGACACACCCGTAACTGCAGTGCCAAAGGCAGGACCTTCTTTGAAAGACGGGAGGACCCTTCTGTCCCATAAAGCAGACGTGGTCACTGCAACGAGCGCTCAGCTTGAGAGACAGGAAGATGACCTGGCGCTGAAGCGGGAGCTGGTGCGCTGAGCATGGGGTATTTGGGCACCGAACGCGATTTGGAGGAGTCGATTAACCAGACTGGATGGTATGGAAGATGCTGGTTGTGGGGACACTCTGGGCAGCACTTTCCCTCGGCGAGCATAGGCGCGACCACCGTGGACAGGGCACTGTCGCTAAGCACACAAGAAGCCCGTGCAGGATTGAGTCACCGAGTGGTCACGGTAGGAGGTATGGACAAGAGCTGGCAGCCGTCATCTCCTGATGGGGAGATCATTGAAATAGCTGGAATCCAACGGCCCATCCATTGTTTTAACTTTCTCTAAAATAGCCCCACACAATGAGCGTCTATCTTTGGTCACCTTCACCTAAGGGGACCCGAAAGAGTGTGGACATGGACGGAGAAGGGAGCGGTCCAGGACGGGAGGAGGAGGAGCCACCAAGAGAAGGAGCAGATCTACTGAGGTCGAGACACAGAGCACATCTGGCCACCCAGGGGACAGTGGTGACTCTGGCCAGGCGGTGTCCGAGGAGGGGTGGGGAGGGGTGGAAACCAAACCCAAGTCAGCCAGAGAGCAAACGTCCAGAGAACAAACAGGAGTGTAGACCCAGCCCTTCCCAGCTCCAGCGAGTGTAGATGCAGCCCTTCCCAGCTCCAGCGAGTGTAGACCCAGCCCTTCCCAGCTCCAGCGAGTGTAGACCCAGCCCTTCCCAGCTCCAGCGAGTGTAGACCCAGCCCTTCCCAGCTCCAGCGAGTGTAGACCCAGCCCTTCCCAGCTCCAGTGAGTGTAGACCCAGCCCTTCCCAGCTCCAGCGAGTGTAGACCCAGCCCTTCCCAGCTCCAGCGAGTGTAGACCCAGCCTTTCCCAGCTCCAGCATCCTTTCATGGGCCGCAGGGGTGCAGTGCAGTGAAGAACAGAGAAAAGGGAGGTGCAGGTAACCTAGGCCCCAATGCTGCATGCACATGGCTCTCGGTTTCAGAATGTCTGTAGGTTTTCAGCTTCATCCCTTTCCCCCCATGCTGGTGTCTCCTGCTTCTGTTCATAGACCCAGTCCTTCCACTCAGGTGACTTGGGCACCACACCCCCTCCTGACCCCTCACCTCCCACCTGCATTTCTCCCAGAGCCCACCTGCCTCCAGAGCCTTCGATCCCTCCCTGGCCTTCGGTGCTCAGCACCGACTGCACCACCCCCTGTTCTGCCTGACAGCTCCCCCCAAAGCGGAACTGCTTCCAAGAAGGCTGGGGGTGGCGCTGGCTTCCGTTTCTCTCCGGGTCTCTGATTCTCCTGGGTCTCTCCTCTCCGTGTGGCCTCTCCAGCAGGATGGCCTAGGCTTCCTCCTATGGCCGTTAGACTCCGAGAGAGAGCTGGGGAGCAAGTGGGCACCCCAGGCAGAAGTAGTAGTTTGTATGACCTCGTTTCGGAAGGTTCTGCCACGTGCTGTTGGTCCCACACACCACCCTGCAGCAGCGTGGAAGGGGCTGCACAAGAGGTGAGCACCAGGCAGGAGTGGGCACTGGGTCATCGGGCCTCCGTGCAGGCCGGCGCCGCACTGCCCCACGCTCAGTACAGGTGTCAGTGAACGTGGCCTTTTGTGCTGCTGGAGCCCAGCTCTGAAGGAGCAGGGGCTGAGGCTTCCCCACTTTGCACCTTCCAAGGTACCTAGCATGAGGTCAGAGTGCAAGTAGGTGCCCAGCAGACACACTGGAATGTAAAGTTTTAGATTCCATGTGAGCAAAGGTCACCAAAGGTCTAACATGCTCAATGCAGGTCCCGACGTCCCCTGACATCTGATGCCATTCTGGGGTGCTTACTGCCTGTTCCTTCCTTCTCTGCCATCCTGCCAAGGGTTATGCAGACAAAAGTGGATAGCAGCTAGCAGAGACCGCGTGGACACTCTCGAGGTCATGGACCGTCCCCTCGCTTGAGTATATTCACCCAAGAAAGAAAGCAGACACAAAGAGAACGCTGTGGTCACTCAACAGCACGCCCATTCTGCAAAACCGCCACCGCCGGTGGTTCCGCGTGAGGGGGACGAAGCTCAGGGGGGCTCCCAGGTAAGCGCCCCTCTCTCCTCTGGATCAACTCCCATCTCCACCCTGCAGCTGCTCCCCCCACACCCGCGCTTCCGATAACGGGCCGAGGTGACTGTCAGCGTTTCAGTTTTAACACAGATGTGAAAGGGAATCGATGAGCGTGATCCCGTGAGGCGATCATTTCCCATCGGGCAACTGCAGGGGACTTTTCATTCAAATATTTTACAGCTCAGAGTGAAACTTGGAGATTACGTTTTCAGCGGCAGATCCTGAAACTCCAGGCTCCGTCAGAACGCAACTCCTGCGGCTGCTGTGAGGGGACTTACAGAGGCTCCTTGGCATTAATACGGCAACATGTCAAACAAAAGCACGGTCTAAACGGGCTGCGTTTCCCTCTAATGGACTGAGGGCCCCTCTGGGTCTTGGGGGGCTCCCGAGAGGCGGGCGTTCTTCAGCCGGGGGTTTCACACCACTGACGGGGGTCACTAACGTGGACCCAGATAAGAGGTAACTATTTTAAACACGGAAAAAAAGGCGGCTGCCAGGAAACATGGATTTTCTTACAGCACAGCACGGCAGCACCCGCAGCTGCGGACAGGGCCGTGTGGATGGGAAGGCCCCTCAGCTTCCCCTGTGATGCTGCTGCCACCTGCCCGAGCCACCAGCAAGCTGCCCGAGGACACCACCAGCCAGCGCAGGCCCCCCAGCCCACCGCGGCCTGGCAGCAAACCACGGCTGTGCCCCCGCCATGCCCCCTTTCCTGTGATTTCTGTTGTTTTACTTCATTCATTTTCAACTCTGCTCCTTTGCTCTGAGCTCATTGACTGACTTTGGTTCCCCAAGTTCAGCTGATGGCCAACAACTCCAGGATCCTGAGTGGGTTTGGGGACCCAGGAAGCTCCTAGTATTCGATGAATTCTTGGCATTCTTTCTACCAGAGGGGAGTCTCAGGTTCCCACCAGCTTGTCCCCTGAAGACAGGCCCTGCAAGTCACCCCAGGCCTCCCCAGACATCAGTTCAGCTCACTGTCTGGTGCTGCTCACTGCTCTCTGCTCTCGCCCTGGTCCCTGGAGACATAAACCCAGAAACCTCCCCGCTCAGCCAACAGAGAGCTAGCCAGGTGGCCCACACGCCCCACGGGGTGTCAGGCAGCCCGATCTCCTCTGCAATGCCCCGGCCAGCCAGGCTGTACACACCAGGGTCTGAGCTAAATCCTGATACCTTGTACTTATGGGACAGGAGGGGGACAGGCACTCAGGGCCACCTACACCTGAGCCAAGGCTGGTCACTGCTGGAAAAGCAACTCTGCTTCCTTGCAGCTGCCTCCCCTCTACCCATCTCCTGGTCAGAGCCCAGCCAGGGCAGCCTAAAGTCCTGCCAGCATCCCCAGTGGCTGGACAACCCCGCCCAGCGTCTCAGGACAGTGGCAGGGGCACAGGTAAACAAGACACTTAGACAGGATGTCCCAAACGCCCAGAGTTCCAGGATCTTTGCAGCTCCAGGGCTGCAAAGTGCATGGTCATCAGACCCGCTGAGCTGAAACAGCCAAGGCATGTTCCTGTCCAGCGAGGGCAGATGCAGCCGTCCCCATGAAGACTCAACAAGGAGCAGAAACTGCCACTGAGGAACAAGTGGCCAGCCCTGCCGTCTGCATAGGACCCGTTGTGCCAACAACAGAAGTCCAGGGGGCACAGCCCGTGTCTGTGATGTTCAGTATTCTCCCTCCCTGGCCCCCAGCCTGCACAGGGGCTGGCAGGGCCGTCGGCAGGACGAACGAGTGACCAGACCTCACCTTTGCAACTGCTCGCGATGTGCCCTCCACAACTCTCCCGTCGACAGCCCACGCTCACCCCATGAGGTCAGCGCTGTATTACCGCCCTTTCAAAAGATGAGGAAACCGAGGCACAGAAACTTTAAGAAACCCACCCACAGTCCCGTGGATATAGGGTTGGCAGATTTAACTGATAAAAATACAAGCCTAGTTACATATGAATTTCAGACAAACAAATTTCCTTTTTAGTATAAGTACGTCCCAAATATTGCATGGGATATACTCACACCATAATATTATTTGCCATTTATCTGATACTCTGATTTAATTAGGCATCCTGTGTATTGTTTTGTGATCCTATATGCAACAAAAGGCTTGAACCAGGTCCACATCCAGACTGTGGGATCTGAACCCCATTCTGTCTGGAGGAATCCGAGAGCTGCCGGAGTCTGCCCTGCACTTGGGCGTCGGCTCTGGGGGACACCAGAAGAGGAGACGAACACATGCTCCTGGGCTGTGGCTGAGTCTCCTCTGCTCCCACCCCCCCAGCCAAGATAGAGGGATCAGGAGGGAAGGGAGGGTGCTGGTGGGTGTGTCCAGTCCACGGGGGACAGGGCTGTCATTGGACTCAACAGGAAGCAGGAACAAATGACCCAGGAGGGGATCCCTCTGGGTTCTGTCCTCAAGGAGTACCCCTGGCGGGGGATTGGACTTTTGTCTGCACTGCTTAGCTCCGTGCCCGGAAAGCACTTGGTGCACATGTGAGTGAGCAAACGTGAGTGTCTGTACCAGTGTGCAAGGGCCGCTGCTCAAAAATGTCTCTGGCGGGGGCCCCCTCCCAGATGACAGCGCTCCCGGTGGACAGGGCGCTGGCTGAGCAGGACCCCCGGAGCTCCGAGCTCCTGCGGCTCCAAAGACTTCAGGTGGAAACGAACAGCAGAGACATGGCTCAAACCTGTCCGCGGTTCCCACGACTGAACAGTAAACACTTCCAGACCCCATCCCCACCGGCTCCGATCTCCACAAACTCCGTTTATTTGATCATCTGCTCACTTCTATATAAGGTTTATTATGCTCCTCTGTATTGAAAACACAGGGCCCTTTAATAGCTGCAGCAATAAAAAATGACTTCCGTTTTCCCCAGCTCTCCGGGAATGAAATTAGTCCAATTACATTTTCCTCCCCTGTTAAATTCTCAGCCTCCACTATCTGCAGATCAGCTGAGCTGCAGAGTGGTTAAAAATGTCCAATTAATCAAGGGACTGAGAGTCGTCAGAACATTCTAGAGTTCCTGCTTGCCTATGACCAGTGTGATTAAAAAAAGAAGGTTTAAAAAATTGACCACCCCTTGGGAATATTCTGACCCTGAAGCAAGGTTAAGGAGGCCTTGGCCAGGAGTTTGGAGCAGCTGTCAGCAAGAGAACTTCTGGAACATTCTGACAGTCCTTCAACCCAGCTCATCGGGGACTGTGTGCAAGTTGTGTTGTTTGCTAGACGTTCACTCCATTGCAGGGTGCATTGGGGGATGGTAATATGAGCAGATGGACGTAGGTTCCCAGAATACTGGGAGGGCGGTGGCAGCCAGGTACTTATCCAGTGCCTGGGTTGAAGTCAAACAGACAATTTGCTTTCTCTTCAGTCCCAGCTCAAACCTGCCTCTTCCAGACGGCTCCAACCATTCTCCCGTCTCCCCAAAACACCCCTGACCACCACCCCTTCTTCAGCAACAAGAAGCATTTTGAATCTTCAGATGTGCAAACACAAATCACTAAAGGCAGAAAACAAGTCCTGTCTATTAAATGCTCCCAGCTCTTGTCTCAATTGTCTCTGGACTAAAGGATTCACCTCCTCCCCTAGCCTGCGTCACAGCCTGGGTTAGGTTACTTAGTTGATGTCCTCTGCCCCCGGCTGGAAGCTTTGGGGGTGCAGGGGCCTTTAACTCCGTAGCAGCCACTGATACCTGATTCACTGAGGTCCCCCAGGCCCAGATCTTTGCCTGCCACACTGCGGGTGTGCGTAGGTGTGCGGTAGGTAATGCTCAGGTGAGGGGATCGTCAGCAGAAAAATCCTTTCCTCGACGCATTCGTTGACTGGGGCCTGCACTCATCCTTCATTTGTTCACTGGACTCGCAGAGCTCCCGCCGGAGTCCAGACCGCCCTTTGTTCAGGAGACGCACACAGTAGGGTTGCAGGGGAACCGGGACAGGCTTCGCAGAGGAGTTAGCCAGGTCCAGGCAGAGGGCAGGTGACAGGTGTCCCAGGCAGAGGGCAGCCTGACCTCTAAAAGGCATTATGACATTTAAGAAAAGAGACCCCCATGGAGATCTGAAATGTACCCCGTTGTGAAAAGAGGAGAGGCTGGCTCTTCTGTGCTCGCCAGGCAGGCAACGGCACGAGCCTTGCAGGAGCGTCACACTGGAAGGCCCTGGAGCTCGCTAACGCGGCCCCAGTCCACAGCGGAGACAGCAGACACCCAGAGCTGCTGCGGACTTGCCCAGATCACGGTGCCGGCCAGGGGGATCCAGACCCAGTCTCAGTCCAGACTCAGCCCCACATCCCTTCTTACCAATTTCTCAGCCTCACATTGCCCCAGGGGAGCCAGCTGTCGGGGGACGTGAGGATGGGGGACGTGAGGATGGGGGACACGAGGACAGAATGGCTCTAATCTATGTCAGCCCTGGGAGGAGAAGGTGGGGGTTACCTAGCTTACAAGATGAACAGGAGAGAACATGTGGTGGGGGGCAGCGGCCAAGGGAGGAGGGGGAGGAGGTGGAGGCGGAGGCAGGGACGGTTGTGAGCCGTGTGCACAAAGATGCTGCTTCTACGTTCCTGAAGCTCAGAATCCATCTCACGGTCCTTGCTTGGAGGCAGTGACCAGCAAAATCCTTCCTATAAAGAAGGTGGAATCGTATCTGTCCAACCAAGGGCATAAATCCTACCAGCCAGGGGCCTGGCTCAGGCCACCAGGGCTGTCCCAAAGTGGAAGAGGCACCAGAGGGGAATTGCTGGAAGCTCTGGCCTCCTGCTGCAAAGAAAATTATTCTCTCCCTTCTGCTGTCCCTCGCTCATAATCAGCATTAAATTCCAAAAACGAGATCCAGGGTGGAAGCAAGGCAGACACAGACACGTCGAGCTGGAAGTCGGCCAGCGTTCCCCGTGGCGTGTCCTGTCACAGACTGACTCTGTCCCTGGTCCCACCAAGAGTCCATGTGCATCATAAGCTCCTCAGTCTGGTGTAAAGAGAAATCAGGGACATTTTTCCACCCTGGCTTTAGGAAGAAATGGCCCAGGCATCCATGCAACATAAAAGATGTTCACGGTAACACTTGAGATTCCTGCAGAGTTCACTGTCCCCCCACCTTCCTGCCCCCGGCACCCATGGACTGTGACACCAAGGACCCGAGGACCCTGCACCACAGCTGTGTCCATCACAGGTGGAAGAGGCCCTTCTGGTAGCCCCGGTCCTTCCACATCAAACACCGAAACCTCGCTGCCTGCAGATCCCACATGCGTGGTGAGGAGATCCCTCCCTGGCCAGGATGCAGGCAGGGTGCCTGGTCCACCCGCCTCTGAGCTATTCGTGTCTCTCAGCTCTCTGGGTATCATCAGGTACACGCAGGCAGCTCTGCTCCTGAAGTGCTCCTGCCTCTGAGTGCTCCTACTCTGCTCTGCCAGTAATCCAGCTCTCTGGCTGCCCCTTCCTGCTTTCAGAATGCTCCCTCCTGCCCTCAGAGTGCTCCCTCCCTGACCTCTGAGTGCTCCCACCCTGCACTCTCCATGCTCCCTCTCTGCTCACCAAGCACTCTGCAGCCGTCCTGGGCACAAAGATGAAGACCACAGGGGCACAGGACTCCTGCCACCCATCAAGGCTGCATGCAGGAGCCCAGAAGCTTCCTGGGAACTGGGGAGCCTTCATCAGCACCCCAGTTCTGTGCCAGAAGACATGCATCTACTTTGTGGTTCACTGAATGGTGCTCCCTAAAATGTGTCCACATTCTTATCTCCAGAACCCCAAATGTGACCTTATTTGGAGAAAAGGTCTTCGTAGGAGTAATAAAGTTAAGGATCTTGAGGAGCTCATTTTGGATAGCTGCATGGTCCCTAAATCCAATGACAAGGGTTCTCATAGGAGAAACAAGAGGAGAGACGAAGAGAGGAGACAGAAGGCCACGGGACAGCAGAGATTGGGGAGATCCCGCCACAGCCAAAGGATGCCTCGGGGCCCAGCAGCTGGAAGGGCAAGGAAAGATCTTTCCCCAGAGCCTTCCAGAAGAGCGTGGCCAATGCCTCGGTAATGGACTCCTGGCCTCGGGAACTGAGAGATAATATTGCTATTGTTCCAGCCTCTGGTTTGTGGTCATTTATTACGGCAGCCGCAGGAAGCTCGTGCGTGCTCTGCGGCTGTCTGTTGCACCACGAAGCCTTTCCTAGGGTGGGGGAAGGTCCTCTGGCGCCTTGTTCCTGCTCCCGTGTCGCCAACGTGGCTGCGGCCAGGTGCCCCAGGCTGGCCCAGGCCCTTTCACCCCTGCAGGCGGCCCACAGCCGTGTGCCAGCTCATTTGCCCCCTGAGTTGACAAGGTTCACATAAAAGAATGGAGCCATTTGGGGCATCAGGACAGAAGGATTTGGGACAAGGAGGCCACCCTGTGGACCCCAAGTCACCCACATCAACGCAATAGAGTGAACAGTGAGAATGAGGTTAGCAGCCCCTGCAGCGGGAGAGCCCAGCATTTGCTTAGCAAGGCTGCCCGTGGGCCTACTGTGAGTCCAGTGGACACACCATGCACTCGGTGAGACCGGCACAGTGCCGTGACGTGCCTGCTTCTCCTCTTCCCTTTTTTTTAAGGTTTAACGCAGAAATCGCGCACATTTAATTTGTGTATTTTGATGAGTTTGGACAGGTGCACACACCTGCGACACCATCCCACAGCCGAGGTGCTAAACATACCCACCACCGCCAGGAACGTCCTTGCATTGTGTGTGTGTGTGTGTGTGTGTGTGTGTGTGTGTGTGTGTGTGTGTGTGTGTGTGTGTGTGTGTAGTGAGAACACCTAACACGAGCTCCGTTCTCTGAACGATTTTCAAGCGCACCAGACTGACTGTTCGTGAGGGGCACCGTGCTGTCCCGCAGACCCCTGGAGCGCGTTCATCTTGCATGACAGAGACTCCACACCCTGGAAAACAGTTCCCCGTGTCCCCCCAGCCCCTGGCAACCACCAGCCTCTTCTCTGCCGCTGTGAGTTCGAATACTGTGGATACTCCCCGTAAGCAGAGTCATGCCGCATCTGTCCTTAGTGTAACGTCCTCGAGGTTCATTTCTGCTGTCACAAATGGCAAGACTTCCTTCTGTTATTTTCTTTGCAGTCGAGTCATTGAGGCCGGAGACCGGCCGTGAGTCGGGGGCTCGGGACCGTCAGCAGCTCCTCTGTGGAGCCCACGGACACTCGGGCGTCAACCAGCCGTCGGGGTTGGTGACCCTGACCCGGCCCCCGAGTCGCTGAAGGGGAGACAGAATCAAGGCCCAGGACTTTGGGGGCATCCAGCCCCCCCTGAGATGGGGGTGGAAGACGCCGGAAGCGCCACGTGTGCTGCTGGCCCGTCCTCCCTCTCCCGCCTCTCCTGCCCCCGCTTCCTCCATCAGCAGGAAGCCCCTCCCCTGCGGCCCCAGGTTGTCCTTGTCACCAGTCTGGATCAAGCACCTAGAGGCCATCAGAAACAGGCGTCATCTCGTTTAAAATTCACAGCAAGGCCGCAGCAGACCGAGGTATCATTCCCCACTCACAGCTCTGAAAACCCGACCTCAGTTTGCAGCTGGGAGAGACCAGAGCCCACCATCTCGGCACCTGCGGTGGCGGGTACCCATCCATCACCCCCACGCGGTGCCTTCCACTCCTGCATCCCCAGAGCCCAGAATAACACCCGCACAGCAAGTTCTCAGCAAACGTTTGCTGAGCGAGTGCAGCATGAGCGAATGAACGGTTCTGTTTGGGGCAATATAGGGCTTTTCAAGTTAAAGCCGGATTGGTGGTGTCCGCCGCTATTTGTTAGCTGTTTACTAGGGACCCAGGAGGGCCACCCTCAGGCAGTCGGTGGCATACCTGGCCTAGGGAAGCGCCCCCGTGGCCAGATTCAAGCCCCTCGGTGACCATCTCATGACACCCACGTGCGAGTCCCTGCCTTGCCTTCCGCAGCTGCCGCAGCAGGGGGTGGGCTCGGGAGACCCCTGCCTCTCTGCAGCACCAAACCGGGGCCCGTCCCACCCTGCCCAAGGGCGCTGGGGGCTCAAACCGTGCCGGGCCCCAACCTCAGCCCCCGTGCAGTGGCGAGTGAGGAGAGGCTTGCAGAACCGGCTGCAGAGTGGCAGACATCCTCTCTGCAAAGAAGAGCTTGGGCCTCCTGCCCTTGGGCTCACACCTCAGGCTGGCAAGACAGAGGCCTCAGGAGGCTTCTTGGGAGCCCCTTCTCCACAGCCCTGGAAGACCCTCCATGAGGAGGCTGCCTCTACAGGGCTCAGGGACCCCACGTGGCCATAGCAGGGGAACCTCATTTGAAATCATGTGCAGTAGCTACAGGGTAAGAGCTTTCAGAAACAGTCCCCATGTGAAATAAATAATCTGTCACAGTGTCTGTGTGAGCAGAAGAATGTCCCCCCCCCCACAAAAAAATAAAATAAAATGTCCACGTTCCAATCCCCATATCCTGGGAATATGTTACCTTGCATAGCAGAGGGGAATTCGGGCAGCAGATGGGGTTAGGGTTGCTACCAGCTGACCTTAACCTAGGAGAGTATCCCAGATTAACCAGGGGGACTCCATGTAGTCATAAGAATTCTTAAAGGGAGAAGGAGGAGGCAGGAGGGGTGGTCAGAGGACGTCAGGTGAGAAGGGCTCAACTTCAACCACTGCCGGCATTGAAGATGGAGCAGGGGCCGCGGCTGAGGCAGGTGGGCGGCCTCCAGGATCTGGAAGAGGCGGGAAACCGATTCTCCCTGGAGCCCCCAGAAGGGGCACAGCCCTGCCAGCACCTGTAGGGAGCCCCACCCCACCCTGTGCTGCACGTCTGATCCCCAGAACTGCAAGATGATAAATTTGTGTTGTTTTAAGCCACTAAGTTTGAGGTCATTTGTTATAGCAGCAACAGAAACTCATACGGCGCCAAACAGTTTATCACCTAAGAGAAGGGGACCCTGTCTGGATGAGAAACACGTCCTGCAAGCACAGGGGACTCTGGACAAAGGCAGCTTCGACTCCAGCCAAGGATCCTGAGCTTCACTTGTCAGCAAATCTGGAGTCAGACACACCCACGTTCTAATCCCAGCTCAGCCACGCCCTGGGATTGCGACCCGGGCAGTTCTCCCCTCCTCTCGGAGCCTCGGTTTCTGCCAACTGAGAGCCCCGGTGGCACCAGGCAGAGCTGCTGGGAAGAGTCTAAACATGTGCGTGATGGTAAACGCTGTGTGTCAACCTGACTGGGCTATGGGTGCCCAGACAGTTGGGCGAACATTATTCTGGGTGTTTCTGGATGAGACTAACATGTATATCTGCAGACTGAACGGAGCAGGTGGCCTTCCCCCCTGTGGGTGCCTCACCCCATCAGTCGAAGGCCTGGATGGAACAAAGCTTCTGACCTGCCCTGAGGACGAGAGACTTCCTCCTGCCTGACTGCCTTTGAACTGAGCCATCAGCATCCTCCTGCCCTGGACCCAAACTGAAACATCACCCCTTGCTGGTTCTCGAGGCTGCCAGCGTTAGGACTGGAACCGCAGCATCAGATCTCTGGGTCCCCAGCTGGCCAGTGGCAAATCTTGGGACTCCCCAGCCTCCATATCATGTGAGCCAATTCCTTCTAAGAAGCCTTTTTCCCTGTGTGTTTATACATCCTACTGGGTCTATTTTATGGACAATTCTGACTAATACTGTGTGCAATGTGCCCACCGCAGTGCCAGGCATAGAGACCTGCTCGGTCAGTGGTGCAGAGGATGCTGGGGCTGGATCGCACTCGTGCACAAGGTCTGTGCTCCACCCTCCGCCAACCCGATCAGAACGCCTGTCCCACGGAAAAATCCCCAGGCCACCAGCCTGGCAGGACACTGGCACACCATCCAGCTACTGCCCGGCATGAAGCCTACTGTGCTCCCTGCCCCTCGCACATGGCCATCTTGGGTGCCCAGAGCTCCAGACACCCTGAGCTGAGGGCTCAGGCGCCCCACTGTGCACTCCTGATGGCCGGGGGCATGGAGGGCAGAGCCAGGCCAGGGACTCTCCAGCCTCTGCACCAGACCTCCTCTGTCTTTGGACCCCTGCCTTTGGGTTTCACACCAGGGTCTCCCTTCAGGCTCCTGGAGAAGCCGTGCTGATTCAGTTCCCGCTGGACAAGGTCACCACGGTTTTGTCCCTGGCATTTCCCTGCCCTGCCCCTACCCGGCATCCACCCAGGACGCAGCCTCCCTGCCTTGCCAACCTCTACCCAGAAACTTGCTTCACTCCCGCCCTCCCCAAGAGCCTATCACATTTTTGCTTTTGATGGCATTTCAAAGTCGCCGGGCCACTAACTAAGGGAGTAATTAAAAGTGAAATAAAGGAAGAAAGCAAGCAAGAAAAAGAAAAGCAAAAAGAACAATTGCAGTTGCTCCCCATGCCATGGGGCTTGGGGCCGTCCCCAGATGTGCAGTAGCACTCCAGGAAGATGCACACAGCACAGCCACCTGCCCGCCCACCTGCTGCCCAGAGGGAGCCGTGTCATTCCTGCCACCTTCCATGCAGCCAGGTAAACTGGAAGGGAAATGCTGGAGAGAGGACAGCTCAGGATTTAGCACCAAGCAGATTGCACCCTCAAGGAGGCTGCCAGCCTCTCCCAAACTCAGAGGGCAGCTCCCGGGCATCCTGTCCTGTGGCAATTTGCAAGGCCACCTGCCCCAGAAAGTCAGCTCAGGCTGCTTGGGCCCACTCCAGAGGCTGGGCACACGCCTGCTCCCGGCCAGGGTTGACGCTGGCACATCCGGACGTGCTTTGCTTGGCTCATCGCGGCCAGACGTCGATTGCGTTAGGTTCAGACAAGCGCCACATGTTTCTCGTTCTTCTGAGACCCATGGGTCCCCAGGGCACATTTGTCTGTACTGATGTCACACCCAGAATTCTCTCTGCCAGTTGCCTCCGTCTGAACCTGTGACTCGGCTCTGACTTCAACCCTGCGGAAAAGTCGCAAGAATCATGCAAGAAACTCCCAGATTCACCAACTGTTTACATTCCGCCCCGTGTGTTTTGTCATCCCTCCCACACACACATCTTTCCAAGAACATTCTCCTGCAGGGCCACAGCCTAATCGTCACGATCAGGAAATCTGACGCTGGTATGAGGCACAATCACACGTCGTCCCCCCGAGCCAGCGCCGTGCGGCTCCTGGGGGTCCCCTGCCTCTTCAGCCTCCTTCAATCGACGCAGTTCCTTAGATTTCTATTTCCTGACCTTGACGTGTTTGGAGGGTCAAGGCCCATTACTTTTAGAGCATGCCCCTAAGAAGCGCTTGTCTGTGTTTTCTCCTCATCTCTCTCTTGACGATGCCCGGGGATGAGGCTTCCCCCTCCTCGTGGCCATACTGGGCAGAGCTTTGATTTCCTTCCTGGCGATGGTTGTGGCCACCAGTTCTCTCCACTCACAATTACTCGTCTTCCTTTCATAAGTAATAAACGACTCATGGGGAGATACCTTGATTCTATGTAAATATCCTGTTCATGGTCAAACTTTCACCCACTGGTTTCAGCCTCCAGTAATGACTCTCAGAGCTCTGCACACGCTGGTCACCCACCTTTCTTCTCCACAGGTGGGATTCTCACGTAAGGAGAGCTTTCCCTTCTCACCAGTTCGTTCATTTCTTCATTCATGTATTTATATCCATCTGGACTCGTTGGTTTTATTTTATTCATTGGGCCATAATCCGTTATGACTGTTACTTACCTTGATGCTCAAGTTGTCCCAGATGTGGCCAGTGGCAGCCGGTTGCTGCATCCTTGTTGTCTTCTGACAGCCCATCAAAAAACACTCTTTGAGCACGTCTGGGATTTCTGATGCAACAAGATACCCCAGATTCGCCTGTGCTTTCGTCGGTTGTCCCAGCTGCGCTGTGCACGAGCTGACCCCACGGTACGACCCTCGGGAGGACCCAGCCCCATCACACAAGCTCCTGGCCGGGAGCAGGCCTGCGTGGTGCCCGCCCTCTGCAGTTGAGTGTTTCCCGGGTTAAATGTGGCTAAGGCAGGGCCAACTTGACAGTGTCCTAGGCCCTGCCAGCGCTGACATTGGAGAGCAGCTGGTGCATCATTTCAAACAGCCCTTTAGGGATCTGTGGCTCTTTGAGGATGTCAGGGCTCTTGTGGGGCCCGGGGAAGCCGACGCCCCAATGGCATTGCTCCTCCGGGCTGTCGTCAGAGAGGCTCGAGACGCCCTACTGTCTGTTAGAAACAGGATGGCAGAGCCAGGAGGAGCGGGAAAATGCAGCGGGGTCCTTCCTCCACGTCCTCTCATCTCCAAGCTTAAGGAGAAGGTCCGACCTCGGGGATCTCGGCCGTGGGAGGGGACCAGGAAGCCGCGTGAATTGCTCTCCTTCCGACTCCCTGGTGACCACCCCTGGGCCGAGTCTCAGCGCAGCTCCCAGGCCATCGTGAACTGGAAACGATTTGTCACATGATGCAATATCAAGGCTATAAATCCTCCCAGTAGCAGAACCCATAAACCCTGGTTTTTATTACCCACTTACTGCACAGACCCTGAGTGTTCCTTCATCGCTGCACAGTTATCCCACAATTACTGTTATACTGTTAAGTAAAGAGTGTGCCAGAAGCAGCAATTCCAGGGCTCATCAGTACAGAAACAAACACCCCAGCGAGGCCCTGGAGCTCGAGGATGGGACAGGACGAGGGTGCATGTGGTGGCACCTGGGACTTGGAACTCAAGACATCCTGTGCCCGTCTGCTATGCAGATGGGACCCCTGGCGGCCAGCGCCCATCACCCAGCAGGGCGTGCAAGCCGTGGGTGACAGAGCGTCAGGACCCGGACCTGCTCTGCGACCAGGACGGCAGGCAGCACGGCGGCCCCCCTTTGGCACAGCCGCTGCCAGGGCAGGCGCAGCACCGACGAGCGGGGGCTGCCATCCCCACAGATGCTGCGGGGGCTCCTCTCGCGGGCCAGGGAGCACGTGGGTAAAGCGCGAGAACCGAGCAAACTCTCGTGGCTTTTTTATTAAACAAGAATGTTCACAGCGTCTTTCTTTACAACAGCCCCAAACCGGAAATAGCCCCAAAGTCCATCAACAGAAGAGTGGACAGACTGCAGCGTATTCATAAAACGAATCCTGGTCAGTAGCAAAGGGGAAGGAACGGCAGACACAGCCCGCAACACGGAGCAGCCTCACGGACGTGACGGTGGCCCACGGGGGCCGGAACAAAGGAGTGCAGGCTGGAAGTTTCCAGTTACACGACGTTTTAGAACAGGTGAAATGAATCTCGGATTTTAAAAATTCAGCCCACTGGTTCCCCAGGGGACTGAGGAGAAAGGGGCAGGGGAATTTCGGGGGCAGTTGCAAAGTTCTGCGTCTCGGTAGGGGTTTCGGTTACGCGGGTGTGTGCGTTCATCAAAACTCATTGAAGGGGAGCGCCTAGGTTTGAGTTTCAAAAGCAAAGCCGCGAGGGCAACGGGGCAGAGACCGTGTGGCCTCGTCTTCAGAATGTGCCCCCCGTGGGCCATATCCTGTGGCCTGACCACCCACACCACGGCACAACGGGGCAGCGTCCTGCAGGGCGAGGCCAGGCCTTCTATAAAAGGTCACTATTCCAACATGGCCTGTGCCCACGCCGTGTCGGGAGCCGGCGCTGCAGGTGGGAAAGGGAGTTCTGGAGATGCCGGCGGCTCCTGCAAGCGTCGGCTGGAATTTGGGCTTTGGGAACAGGGCATGGAAACGCCTCAATCAACGACAGACGCACCGGGAGAAAGGCCGTGCTTCGTCTTACACTTTTTCTTTCTGAAGCTTTTCCACATCGCCCTCCTTGCTCTGCTCCCTGCAGTACGGCGCCACGGGGCAGGCGGGACGAGGGGCCTCGTTCTTGTGGAAAGAGTAGCAAGTGAGCGCAGCCCGGGGGCGGACAGCGAGTTAGGGACACGCTGAGACAAAACCTCCGCTCCCCAGGTCGCGGCCCCTTCCGTGCCTCTCGTCTTAAAAATTAAAAGATAAATAAATTAGAAAGCAAGCGAGATAGACGCGCATTCGTGTGTTCTAAGGCAACACATGCTCATCACCTGTGTGGGCAGAATAACAGGACAGCCACCCCCGTGCCCAGAACCCGTGTCAGGCCCCACAGCCAAGGGGGAACCAGGGTGCGGGTGGGATGCAGCCGCCAGCCAGCTGCTTGAGACAAGGAGACTGTCCTGGATTATCTGAGGGGCCCGAAGACGAGGTGGCAGTGTCACAGCCTGAGAAATGCGGGGTAAGAAAGAGAGGCGGCAGCTGGCTTTGCGGACAGAGGGCGGGGCCGGCCGAGGAGCGTGGCGGCTGCTGGAAGCTGGAGAAGCAGGACAGGGACCCGCCCGGAGCCCCCAGAAGGAACGCAGCGCCACCCACAGCTGACTGCAGCCCAGTGAGACCCACTTGGAACTTCCGATCTCCAGGACTGTAAAGTGATACATTTATGTCATTTCATGTTACAGCAGCGACTGGAAAAGTGAACACCGCACATCCTCCGAAACCGCGGAGAACCCGGAGCCCCTCTCCTCCGAGACGGAGAAGTACGCTGGGCTGCGTTGCTTCGCGGCTCCTTCTCGGCGGGATGCTCTGGTCCCCGCTCAGCCGAAGGCCCTGGCATCCCAGGCTTGGCTCCGGGGAGTCCCCACCCCGTGCCGCACCCCAGGCGCTGCTTCCTGACAAGGTTCAGGGGGAAGTCGCTCCCCCAACCCCGCGCCTGGGGCTGTCTCCTCTCTGACCCCACGTTCTTGCAGAGCGCTGAGAGCCGGGCACCCAGTGGCATCTGTTTGCAATTAATGAAATGATTACCAAGCACAGATTGCACGAAGAGCAGTATTGCTTCTTATAATAACATCTTCTAACAGGCTACTTTGCAACGCATCTGTTTGTGCCCACTGTTTAAATTGAACATGCGCTTTTTAAAAATTCTATTTGCATTATCTTATCGAGCGATCATTCCCTGGAACATCATAAAACAAACATTAATTAGGACTCCAATTGGTGCAATCTCCTCAAAAGCTCTCAACCATACCACAGGCCATTCCATCCTTGGGACTCTCATTTTAAGAAAGTCGTAACAATCATCTGGTGTCTCCAATACAGAACTCGAATGCTCTGTGGTGCCTTTGGTGGAGAAGGGACAGAGAGTCTGGGTACCGAAGGTGATGGGGAACAGCCCAAGATGCAGACCAGGCCTGCCAATGGCCGAGAGGGAAACCTGCCATGTGGCCAGAGTAGGGGACACTGAGCCATGTCACCACATCTGCACATTTGCAACACACTTTCCTGCCCACACACCCATGGCCTCACACGCAGACCTCTGTCCAGCTCCAAAAGCCCCACTCACTGTCCTGATAACCACAGGATGATGTCTGGTCCCCTCAGCCAAGAGACACTGGAAGGAAAACAAGTTGGAGAGTCAGATAGCTGGACTTCTCTGACCATCTGTCTCTTCATCTGTAAGAATAATCAAGACTTTCACGGGGTGACCAGCTCGAGCCTGGTTTGCTTGCCAGTTCTCCCAATAGATCTCAGCCCCCTAAGTGACAGCTCGAAGCTGGGAGCTGGAGCCACCCTTCAGCTTCTCTGGGGTCCCCAGCACATCAGAGTTGCATGTTTAATGCTACTGAAGAATTCAGGCACACTCAAAGTGGCCGTCTCCAGAGTGTGCTGCCAGGCACCTTTCTGTGGCATTTTGGTTCGTGTTGACTTTCCATCATGTGCGAAGCAAAAACAGTGGGGAACAGGGGAGATGACGCCTGATCCCAACATGCCCGAGGATCAGACGGCACAGCCGGGGGCAGCTTGGGGGCAGCATGGGGCCAGTCAGGCCAGAAGAGAGGCCTGGGTTCCAACAGACACCAACAGCCACGGGGACAGGAGTCCAGGCCCAGCAGCTCCTCCCTGCAGATAACGTGACCCCGCATGGGCGCTCGCAGGGCCTGCGGTCGGCGCTGAGAGGCAGCTTCCAGGGCGTCCCTTGCTGTTCAGACCCCTGCTCTGGACAACCTCGCCACACACGCCACCTTGCTGTCTTCACTCTGACCCACGTAGCCCTGCGAACCCGGGTTCTTTAAAGTGTGTGTTTACATTCAAAGGATGCTTGGCCGTTCCCTGGATGCATTTCGGATGAGTGGGGAGGGGGCTGCTCTCTACTGTTCCCTGCCTCTCGGTCCCTGCTGCCCCAAATGGGAGAGTTATCTGCAAGTCATGCTGTCTCTGTCTCTCTCTCTCTCTCTCAGACGTGGGCAAATCTGAGCTGCAGTGACCGACTGTCCCAGTTTGCCTGGGACTGAAGGGTTTCCTGGCTTGTGGGACTTTCACTACCAAAACCTAAACAATCGCCAGCAAAGCAGCAAGACTGGTCACTAGCCTTAGGGAACAACTTCAAACGGAGCTTCAAGAAGACATATCCAAGGGGCATCAATCCCCCATTAAATACGAGACGAGGGGGTCTGAGAGCTGGTTCCCTTGATATTGGGAACAGAATCATTCTGGTGATATTCGTGTGATTGCACGCCAGCTTGAGGGTCTAGGAAAAGCCCCGGGCAGAGTGGCTGAGCTCCCCGCAAAGGCTGTTGGGAATGGCTGCAGGGAGCATGGATTACCTGGAACCCTCAGGGCACCAAACCGGAGACGCAGCGGTGCCCCCACTTCAAGGAAGCTCCGTAGATGCTGTGAATGAGTCTCAGTCTGGGATGAGCCCTCGGCTTCAGCTGGGAGGAAGACAAATCCTAACCATTCTCCTGGTAAGGTCAACAGTTCATCCTTCTTTTTCTAAATCGTCACCGCACATGCCTCCCAAGTTTACAAAATAATAATAATAATAATAATAATACAATCCTTTCACCACCGTCCTCCCTGGCGGTGGGAAAATTGCAAGCAGCTCACTTTGTGCGTCCACCACATCACAGCACATGGCGCCTCAGTGGCTGAGTTATTTTCACTATATTACATATATTTTAAAAAGAGAGAAGCCATCACCAGAAGGGTAATTGTCCTTGGACGTAATCCTGTCTCGGACGGAGCCGGGCGGCCCTCACTTCATTAAGCGCAGAGACTCTACCTGAAAAAATCAATCGCAGCCGGGATCGTAAGGACAAAAATCAATCCCGGCTGCGCGGTCCAGGCCTCCATCACACGAGCACATCGAGGGGCTTCAGAGGGGCCGGCCCTGCCCCGGCTCAGGGCGCACCACGCCCAGGGGCAGAAGGCCAGGACAAGAGCTGCTGAACATTTAATCGGAGAAGCCCCACAAGAGAAGGGGAACCATTTGGGGCCCTTCAAGGGGAATGTGAAAGGCACAAAGCAATGTCCATTATTCACACATTTATTGAGCAACTACTGCAGCCTGGCCCCAGAAAAGGCCCAAGGATTCAAGATAAACAATCTGGTGTCTGTCTTCTGCTTCTCTAGGGGGTCTCCATATGGTGGGGAAAACAAGCTTGTGGGCACTACACTTGGCCTGAATAGGCATGGGAAATGCAAAGGGCCTCAGGGATGGGAGTTGAGGGAAGGGGCAGTCTGAATTGGGTCTTGAAGGATGAATAGGAGGTTACCTAGAAAAATTTTCCTTCCTACTAGTATCGGGAGGCAATGTGACAAGGAGAAAGGACTAAATCCCTCTTTCTATGATGCCTGAAAGGTTTGGATTCCCAACACAGAGGACACTATGGCCAAAACCCAGTTACCCTTTCCAGACAGTTCTTGAAGTCCTGGTCTGCCTTTCTACCTCGGGGAAGTGAGTAGGTCAAACCGCAAAGAAACATGAAGGTCCCTTAACATCTCTCACTGCACCCGAGGGCCTGGGTTCCTGCCTCTTCTCCTCTGAGTGCTGCTTGATGAACCTAAAAATCTCAGGGGGCTCCAACCCTGCAGTTGCCTCAGTTCCTTCCCCTGTTTCTCTCACTCCCTAAACTGGGTTCCTCTGGGAAATTCATTCCTTTACTCACTCTTCGTTTGGGCAGCATTCCTTAAGCGCCAGATGCTTGGCCAGGTGCTAAGGATACAGACCCTCAGGAGGTGGGCAGGATCCCAGCCATTGGCAGGTGTGCAGGAAGGACACCTGGCCCACCCTGGGGGCATCTGGGCAGGCTTCCCCGGAGGTGACTCCCGAGGTAACCCCTGCGTCTGGGGTTGCCCGGGCAAGTGTGGGTGGTGGGCAGGGCACTCAAGGTGAGTTTTGAGTGCATGACCAGGGTCGCCCTCCCAGTCCCTGGTGCCCCACTTAGCACACGGCCTCCACTGTGCCACCCGATCCCCACGGCAACCTGAGCGATGAACAGCAGCAAAGAAACTGGCTTAGAAAAGTCCAGTAAGTTTCTGAGCCCTGCCCACCTGGGGAGGGGCGGAGTCAGGACCGACGCCAGGGCCAGGGGCACCTCCAGGTGATGAAGAGGAGCCGTCAGAACAGGCAGGGACAAGGGTGGGACCCAACACTGGCTGAGCCTCAGTGACCTTGGCCAGGGGACAACATCCTCACTCCCCATCAGGCAGGCTCCCCTCTGGCCCTACCCGGAGGCGGGATCCACTCAGCTCTCCCCTGGCCAGCCCTCAGGTCCAACAGGCGCCTCCCCACACATCCCGCAAACGTGTATCGGGCACCTGCTCAGTGCTGGCCCGTCCCGGGGCCCCGGGCCCAGAGAGGGAGAAGCTCACCCGGACTGCCCTGATGGGTCCAGCGCCAGCTCTCTAGGACGTTGCTGCTCAGCGCGGATCCCTGACCCGGCACAGGGTCAGCCCGGAACATGTGTGAATTAGCTCCATTTAGCCATTGCCCAGAGGGTAAATGTATCAAAGCATCACGCCGTACACCATAAATATATACAATGCTTATCTGTCAATTAAAAAAATAAAGATCTTTTCTGAGGATACCTAGATAAGAAAGGAAGGAAGGAAGGTAGGAAGGAAGAAGAAAAAGTAGTATGTGAAAACAAAAATGCAAAGTCCCAAGCCCTGCTCCAGAATCTGCATTTTAACAAGATCCCCGGTGACTCACATGCGAGGTGAAGTTGGAAAGGCCCAGGCCGGGGGAGGGCGGCGGGAGGGAAAATGACCACACGCGGAGGGTCTCCTGTGCTTCCTGCACGGGGACCTGGTCTTTATAGTTAATCTTGTTTAATAACAGTGGCCAAACCTGTTCTTCCCAGGGTCTCACTCTTGTTGAGCAAATGCACGCCCAGGAAAGGGTTAAGTCGTGCTAAGACCTCAGGTGATCAGGCACCAGAACGAGAAGAAAGACAAGGGGGCAGAGGGGCCTGGAGACGCCGGGCGGGGAGCCCTGGGCAGAGCGCACTGTGGTGAGCGACGCCGTTCGTATTTCCGCGGCTCGCGGTTTATGGGCTGTTCTGCCGGTGCCAGCTGGACAAGGTGTTATAGCGGCCAACACGCAGCTCCTAAGCGCGCGACAGAACCCGGGCCTGTGGATGCCCCAACCACAGGCTTCCTGCCTCACGGCAGCTCGGGAGCCGAGCACATCCTCTGATCGCCTGCGCCCTCGTGTCTGTGCTGCCCTTCCCCGGAGACCGTCAGCTCGGTGAGGACAGGGCCCCGTTTGGTCCACTGCTGCACCCCCGGGGACCACAGCAGGCGCGCATCCAATATCTGTCGAATACACAAATAGGTCCGACAGCACAGCAGCCGAAGGTGACGTTGTCACCTGAGCGAAGCGCGAGCCCCACCTTCGGGCAGCCCGCCGAGAAAGCAGGGGTGACCGGCAGGGTCGCACGGGGCCGCCGGCTTGAACTCGCTCTCCGTTCTGCTCTCCTTGCCAAATGGGGAAACAAAACGCCCTGCTCACTTGGCAGGAAAAGTCCTTATGGTGTGAACGGACTCACGCTGTTGCGAGGCGTAAGTAGGTCGGGGTGAATAATGAGCGGTCAGTGGCTGCGTTCGGCGTGAAGATACTTACCAAGTCGCCGTGACCTTGTGCAAGGACAGCCCTGCCTCCCTCTCCGGATCCAGATGCCTGACCCCTTGGAGGACGGCCCCAGGGGACACCACTTGCGTTCCTGGGGTAACTAGCAGCAGAGAAGGGCAGAACCTTGGTCGAACTTGGGCCCTCTTCCTGGTTCTCTGTTCTCGCGTGGGCTGGAGCGGAAACCACACAGTCCTGGGTTTCCGCTTCCCCCGTTTGAGTCCGACCCGTCCAGTCTCCCTTGGCTCACTTCCCAGTATGGAGGGACCCTGATTACGGAACATTCCTGACTCTGTTTCCTTCCACACCCTCCCTCTTTCCAGGGGGCAGAGCGGCTTAGCCCAGGGGTGGGTTTTAGTCTTAGTTTCCTACCCTGGTTGTAACAGATCACCAAGCATGCTGTGTGTTACAACAACATGCATTTACCATCTTGCACGTGTGGAGGTCAGAGTCTGAAAGTGGGCGGATTTCTTTGCCGGAAGTTGTTCTAGAAGCTTCCCACATGCCGTGGCCCGTGGCCTCATTACTGTGACCTTGGCGTCTGTCGTCCCACCTCCTCTGACTCGGACCCTCCCATCTCCCTCTTGTAAGGACCCTTCTCATTACATTGGGCCACCCGGAGACTCCGGGGTCATCTCTCCAGCGCAAGGCTGTTGACCCGGTCATGTCTGCAAAGTCCCTTTGGCAAGGTCACAGATCCACAGGTTCCAGGGTTAGGGAGTGGGCGTCCGTGGGTGTTACTCCGCCCAGCGTGGGGGAGGGACGTGGCCGTGGCTGCCCCACCCCTCCCTCGCCTGCAGAGGGGTCAGGCCCTCACCCTCCTCGTGGGGCACCCAGTGCAGCCAGCTCTGGCCTGGGTGTGACCAGGTGTGTGAGACACTCACAGTGTCACCTCCTTCTCGGAAGCCTTGTGAGAGTGAAGATATTTCCTTCCACTTTTCATGGACTTGATTCTCGTGTCCACTTCCCACACCTGGGGCTGGCTCGGGGAAGGGCATGTCCTGTGCCCGCCCACTCCTATTCTCACGCCTGTCACATTCCCAGGAACGTATGGAGCAGACTCAGAACGGATCTGGGACATGGACATGATGGAGACTGAGGTTTCCAGCGTGGTCTCGGCAGGTGGCTTGAGGCCTTGGCGTGGACCCACCCTGACCTTGTGAAAAGTCAACGGTGCTCGGCCAGGGTTCGAGGAGCTGCTGCTTTTCCCAGGGGCCACGCTGGGCCTCAGGCCTCAGAACACGTGGGCTCTGCCGGGATCTTGCCCTCGGCAGGTCACTGCAGCCTGTGGAGGCTTTGACCACAGGCCGGTGGCTGTTTTTCAGCCGGTGTAGACCTTCGCGATCCCAGGCAGATGTGCCTTCTTTTAGCAGCACAGCCCAGGCCCGTCTTCGATGACAGAGTCTGTGGGTACATAGACTTTAAGGCATTAGGGACTGGAACCATTTTTTTTGCTGCTTTTAACTGTGATTCTCAGTCAGACTGGCAGGCTGGGGAGGCAGGATTTAAAACCACCAAAGTGGCTGCTTCTGCAGCTTCTGGAGTGGGCGGGAGATTTCAGCTTCAAGCTGTCCGTGAAGGCACAGTGAGCAGGGTCGGTCCGCTGGCCGGGCGTGTTCTCCTGCCTGCCTCCCTCCCTCCTTTCTTCCCTCCTTCCCACCTTCATTCATCAATTTCTAATGGCCTTCAAGGCTGAGCCTTCAAGAGCTGTCACGGTGCTAACCTTGAATCCACGGGGTACTTATGAGTCATCCCTACCACGTGGTCTCAGTGGACCCTGGTTTGTTAGTCACATAAATTCTGATCATGATGTGGACTAAAATAAAATCTTAAGTCCCCCAGCCAACTGAATAGACCCCTTCTTGGCCAAGGGGATCCCCCCCAAAAAACCCTTAAAGCTGAGGCTATGAGGAGAATGGAGTTCACACACGCCTAGTTACACCCTGTCCCTTTTGGAGTTACTCTTTGTAACAATAAGATGCAAAATCATTAACAAGCCTAAGGCCATGTAAGTCAAAGGTTAAACACGCCTGCAGGCCACCAATTTGCTGAACAGATAACTTGAGTCTCGGCATACATCTGGTGTACGCCCAGTAGCTTGTCTCTGGTTAACAGGCTTCCACATCTTAAAACATTCCAAGCCTTTAGACAAAGCTTCATTTCTTTAACCAGTTACAAATCAAAGAATCTTTAAACCCGCCTATAACCTGTAATCCATCCTTCAAGATGTGCTGCCTTTTCGGGCCAAACCAACATACACCTTTACGTGCAATTCCCATCTCCATGAATGTATAAAACCAAACCGTAACCCAACCCACGTGAGACCACTTGCTCAAGGCTTCTTGGGCGCTGCTCTCCAGCTGTGGCCATTTAAATTTCTTTAAATTATTTTACAGAGTTTGGGTTCTCTTCCTTGGCCATGGCTTTAGATTTCTGAGGCCCCGGCTGTGGCTGCATGTGCACAAGGCAGGAGGACCGGTTAGAGCCCGGCTGAGACACAAGGAGCACCTTCCTGGGAAGAGGCGGGGGGAGCCGCGCTGCGAACCCGAGGGCTGAGACAGGACCGCAGGGCGGCTCCTGCACCTCTGTCTCTGGGAACCGGACTTGCTCAGAGGGACCAAGGAGGAAAGGTGTGGATTGCGAATATGCCTGAGAATTACTCTCAACCCCGCAGCTGTGCATCGAGGTAAGCAAACGGGAAGACATGGATGGATGCAAGGAGGGATTTCCTGGAGGAAGGTGGTGCTCTTAGAAACAGGCCAGGCAGACGCGAGGGGGGAATGAGACTCTGACGGTCCGTCTGCTCTTGAGTGAGGGAAGTGGACGGTGTGAGGCCGAGATCACACCAGTGTTAGAGCAGAGTCGGATCCAGGTGGAACAGCTCTAAGGGGCAGAGACGCCGTGGATCTCAGCAATTGGAGGGGTCGAATCTCCGGGGGCAGGTGACCTGACTGCCCAAAGGAGCAGGAGCCCTGACGCATTTCTAACTGCAGGTGAGAGTGACAGCAACGGCAACTGGGGGGTCACCCCGTCTGAGACAGTGACAGTTGCAGGACACGGTAGTGGGAAACCAGGCAGCTCGCAGAGCGGAAGCTGAGGAGCGGAGCTTCCTGGGCTCTCGCTGGAAGTGCTGGTGCAGACAGTCGCTGAGAGAGAAAATTGCGGATCAGGCGTCAGTCTCATCTCGGGGAGCCCACCGGAGGGGATGCAGTGTGGCAGGGAGGGCCTGGGTTCCGATCCTGGCTCTGTCACCTGGTGCTGTGCAGCCTTGGGCACGTCATGTAACCTCTCTATGCCTCAGTTTCTTCACCTGTAAAGATGGGGCTAATGATCTTATGTGCATTACGAGACTAAGAATCAGACAAGTTAGCATTTGCAAAGCCCGCGAGAAAGAGCCTGGCGTGCGGTGCATGCTGTCCTAGTCTGCAAGTACACACCCAGGAGGGGCCACGCAGGGTGCTGACCCACCGGGGCCGCGCCTGGGGGGAGGTGGCCTGGTGCGATGAGATGCTGGAGCAGGACTTTCTAAATCAGGAAGGGGATGAGGAATAGATTTTCTTAAACTGTGGTTTTGGCAGACTTAAGACGTATTGATTTCATATTTCTCACTACAGCAAAGAATCCAGAGGAATATGTTAGAAAAACAAGTGCCTGGTTTAGCAAACAAAGGAAACCGGCAAGGAGGCAGGCCCCGAGTGCCAGCAAACACAGCAGCCCGCACGTGCCGGGGGACGCAGACAAAGCTAAGCGGCAGGTTAACCGTTAGACACGTGCCGGGTCATCCCAAGGGGCGAGGGAGATGGCAGAGGGGGACGCATGAGCGCCGGGCCGTCCAGCACAGAGCCACCAGCCTCCTGTGGCTATTTCCGTTTACAAAGACGTTAATTAAAATGAGATAAGATTTAAAACTCACACATTCGGTCACACTAGACACATTTCAAGTACTGGTGCTTAAAATACTGGACGTCGCAGATGGAGACACTCGCACCATGGCAGAAGCTCCCGTGGGAGAGCGCCGTGCCGGCTTTGCTTCCCCGCGCCCCCCTCCTGCAGAAAAGACGCAGGGGAATGTGCTCTACGTTGGAACGCAAGCCAAGGGGCAGGGATTGCACCTGGGCTCTGCTCCCGGCTGTGTACCCAGCCCGGGAAGTAGTAGCTATGGTAGGCAGGGCAGCTCCCAAACATGTCCACGTCCTTGTCCCCAGGACCCGTGAACATGTGACTTCCCACAGCAACAGGGACTTGCAGATGCGATGAAGTCAAGGGTTTTGAGATGAGGAGATTGATTATCCACGTGGGCCAAATATCACCGTGATGGCCCTTTTGAGAAGAGGAAGGCGGGAGGGTCAGAGACATGGCTGTGGTAACAGAGGTCGGAGTGATGGGGCCCCGAACCCGGGGATGCAGGTGACCTCCAGAGAAGCTGGGAAGGTCGTGGAAATGGGGTCTCTCCCCAGAGCCTCCGGAAGGAACCAGCCCTGCCCCCATGTTGACTTCCCACTTCCAACTTCTGACCTCCGGAACTATTAGGTAATACATCTGAGTTATTTTAAGCAGTTATATTTGGCTAATTTGTTACAGCAGCAATAGGAAACTCATATAAGACACAACACATGCCTGATAAATATTTGTTGGGTGAACAAACGAAAGAATGAGTGAATGAATGATAAGAAATATCCCACAAAGGTCTTGAACACACAGAAGCCGAGGAAATGCACTCTTTCGGGAGCACCGGGTAGAGGCCCGTCCTGTGGTGGCCGAGTGTGCGGCTGAGTAACTTTGTAGGGGAGGCAGGAGCCACCTCCAGGAGACACGACGTTAGGCCCAAGGGTTCCATCTCGAGAGGCCAAGGGAACAGGAAGGAGAACCCCTCACGGAAGGCACTGTGGGGCTTTGGTATGAGACACAGTGACCCTCAGTCCAGCCCGCGGCACCCAGAACACAAGATGAAGAGGCTGTACCGATATGCAAAGAATCGTGTTCTAGAAGACAGATGTTTTTCAGCCTTGGAAATAGCAGCCTCGGAGTTAATTTAGTTCACGTCCTCTGCCCATTCACTCCCGAGCCTTCTGAAGAAGGGTCTGCACTGCCCACCAGCAGTCCTGGTCGGCCCCCAAACGAGTAACAGTTTGGGGCGCATGGCAGCAGGAAGGTGGGAAGGCAGGCCTGAAAGCAGCTCATGTCGTCTGAGGAGGAGGCTGCACCCCCGGCTACCGCGAGCTCATAGATTAAGAGAGCAGACACTACAAAAGGTCATGCTCCGTGCTTCCATGTGAGGACATTTTGGGGGTCACACTCCAGCCTCTGCAGCGCCCCCGAGCACGCCTGAGCTCAGAAGGAATGAGCTGGGCAGAGCTCCTGCCTGCAGAGCGGGCGGATCCAGCCCTCCTCCCTGTGACGCGGGCAGCTCTGCTCTGGGTCAGCCTGCAGGGAGCCGTGAGTGCCGGGGCTGGGGGGAGCACAAGTTGGCGAGTCCACCTGGACGTTCCCGAGGCACATACGCCAAGTAGCTGCATTAGCGACAGAGAAACACGTTTATTTCCAACCTCCTGTCGCTGGCGTCTCTCTTGATCGGTTCCAGACTTGGGTGGGGACCGGAGGATGTTGCCTGATGAGCATCTGCAAATTGGCGTGCAGGACTGAGGCCACCCGGGAATCCGAGGAAAGAGGAGGGCTGTGACTGAGCGTCCACACGTGGAAACCCTAAGCCCCAGTGCAGTGCTGTTTGGAGGTGGGGCTCTGGGAGGTAATTAGGGCACCAGGGTGGGGCCCTGGGGATGCGATTAGTGCCCTTATAAGAAGAGCCAGGAGGGGTCTTGTTCTCTCTCTGTCTCTCCACCACCTCAGGACACAACAAGAAGGCAGCCACCCGCAACCCAGGAAACGGGCCCTCACCTGACACCTTGATCTTGGAGTTCCAGCCTCCAGAACTGGGAGAAATAAATGTCCATTGTTAAGCCATCCAGTCCATGGTAATTTTGTTACAGCAGCCCAAACTCAGACAAAAAGTTAGCGGTAGACAAGGCAGGGGCCATGTCTAATACTGGGGTCGATTTAAATACGCTGCTAAAACGTAATTGCACACGGGTAGAATCCCAGGTCCCAGAGAAGAGGGTTGTTCGCAGCGCCGCTGTCGAGACCACCCCAGTTGTGGAGGCACGGGGCTGTCGTTGCCGGACCGCACTGATCAGACTCCCGGGGGTCCGGTCTTTCCTGGAAATGTGACCACAGCGCTCCCCAAGCTCCGGTGCGCACAGGCGTGTCCGCCAGCAAGGTCCCTGTGCTCGGCTCACGGGAGGCCCAGCTCCCTGGTGACTCGATTTCACCTCGAGTGCCGCGATGGAGCCGTTGTCTGTCGCGCTGGTGATGGAGCTGCTCGCTGCTTACGCAAGGACGCCCTCAGCGGGCAGCCAGCGACGGGCCTGCCTCGGGAACAGCCCAAGCCCATCCGTTCTCTACAGAGGCCCAGCTGAACCCGGAGACCTTTCATAATTTAACATTTGATTACATTCTGGGCCCGTGGAGCTCAGTGTTTGAATGCTTCAGGCAGAAGTCCGGGCTGCAGGCACGCGGGCCTGCCTCCGTGCGGCCAAGCTTCCCCGGCCTTACTCATCATCACGAAGGGGGACGGGCCCGGGTGAGTGATGGCGTTGCCACGGTCGCGGGCAGCTTCATGACTTCCCATTACAAGCAGCTGAAAGGCGCTGTCTCACCGCCACCAGGTCGTTAGGATGCCGCGGAATTGAATCCAAGGCAATTTGCGTCCCCTCCGCAGGCAATGAGTCGTCCAGATTGGAGTGTCTGGGCCTTTCCTGGTGACAGACTCACGATGCTCGCTCAACACTGAGGACCATCATTCACCCCCACTCCTTCGGGGGAGCACCCGGCTCTCTCAGAGAAAGCCCTCGCTTAAGAAACTCTCCCCACCCGCAGGTGGTCTGGGCTGATTCCGTTCCCCGTGAACACGTGGCGTGTGGTCAGATGTGGGTGCAGGGCCCTCGCAGAGCTGAGCCTGCTCCCCCGGAGTGTCACTCAGCTCCCCTTCCTCAGCCTTCCGTGGGCCCCCATCACAGGAGCCCTTTGCTTTGGGTGGGGGTTGTTCTCGCACTGAACCTACGAGATCTACGTGATAAATTGCCCCCAAAGCAGCGTTGCTGTCAAATCAGTCCTTTGTGGCGTTGTTTTTTTTTTGAGACAGAGTCTCGCTTTGTTGCCCGGGCTAGAGTGAGTGCCGTGGCGTCAGCCTAGCTCACAGCAACCTCAAACTCCTGGGCTCAAGCAATCCTTCTGCCTCAGCCTCCCGAGTAGCTGGGACTACAGGCACATGCCACCATGCCCGGCTAATTTTTTCTATATATATATTTTTAGTTGTCCAGATAATTTCTTTCTATTTTTAGTAGAGACGGGGGTCTTGCTCTTGCTCAGGCTGGTCTCGAACTCCTGACCTTGAGCACTCTACCCGCCTCGGCCTCCCAGAGTGCTAGGATTACAGGCGTGAGCCACTGCGCCCGGCCTAGTCCTTTGTGTTTTAAACATTCATCCATTCATCCAGAACTGTCGCCGCGTGCCCAGGAGAAAGGCTCTGTGCTGGGAACGAGGGCATCTGATGTTGCAAAGAACAAGTCTATTAGGGGTCCCACTGTGTCCCCCCAAAAAATTCACGTTGAAGTCCTACGCCCCACAACCTCGGAATGTGACTGTATTTGGAGATAGGATCTTTGCAGAAGTGATTAGGTTAAAAGGGAGTCAGACAGTGGGCCCTAATCCAACAGGACTGCTGCCTCTACAAGAAGAGGAGATCGGGACACGGACACACACAGAAAGAAGACCACGTGAGGACACAGGGAGAAAGCAGCCGCCTACAAGCTACGGAGGGAGACCTCAAGAGGATCCAGCCCTGTACACACCTTGACCTTGGACTTCCTGTCTCCAGGACTCTCAGGAAATAAATCCCTGTCGTTTAAGACCCCCAGTCGGTGGTACTTGGTGTGGCAGCCCCAGGAAATTAAAACAAAGTCCTTGCGGTCAGGACGGTCATGGCCTTGAGGTGAGACAGACGAGTAAGCAGGTGACTAGGCTGATCAGGACAAGTCACGGATGCAGGCAGGATGGGAGCACAGGAGGCACGGAGGGAGGGATCCCCCCAAAACCCAGGGAGCCCGGGCAGGCCGTGGCTCTGTGACAGACACGGGAGTGTCAGAGCAGGAAAGGATGAGTGAAGATGAGTCAACTAGCCCACCACCCCCACAGGATGCCATTTGTACCAAGGGGTGCAACACAGAAACAATGTGAACAACCGGCAGAAGTCAAAGGCTTCCCCAAGGAGGGGCGTGCAAACTGGATTTTGGAGAGTGGGCTGCATTTGGGAGTCTAAGTCATAGCAAGTTGCTGGAAAAACTGGATTCCCATGCTTTGGGGAAAAGGAAAACTTCTAGCCCAGGCTCTGGCCCCCTCCAGAGGGGGAGTCAGGAGAAACCAAGAGGCCAGTGGGGTAGAAGCCAAACCACAGCCAGTTAGGTGGTTTTGCCGATCAGCAGCGCTTAATGGTCTGTGGTGTAGGCTTGTCTCACCCTGCGGCAGAGGGAAGAGAGGAAACCTGTGTCCGATTGTGCTGTGGTTTGAACGGTGTCCTTCCGAAGTTCACATGTTGGAGCTTAAACCCCAAGGTGATGGCATTAAGAGGTGGGGCTTTGGGGGAAGTTATTAAGTCATGAGAACTCTGTGCCCGCGAACAGATTAGTGTTTCTACATAAGAGGTTAAAGCAAGTGCCCCAGTGTCTTCCGCCTTCCACCTCTCCCGCCATGTGGGGACGCAGCATTCGTCCCCTCGGCCCCTTCCACCCTGTGAGGATGCAGCAAGAAGCAGCCTTCGTGCAAGCAAAGAGCAGCCCTGCCCAGACACGGAACCTGCTGGCACCTTGAGCTTGGACATTCCAGCCTCGGGGATCACGTGACATGAATTTCTGTGGTTTACGAGCCGCCCAGTCTGTGGCATTTTGTCACAGAAGCCCGTACAGACTGAGACAGAGTGGCTCCTGGCACAGCCAGATGCTGACCCACCTCTGCTTTGCAACTTTGGGACATTTACTTTCCGTCTCAGATGCTCAGTCCTTGAGAACATGAGACAGAAATGGCAAGACGGAGCCACGGAGGTTTGGTATTTGGAGCTCAAGAACTCACCAGTGTGTGATCGCGGAAAAGAGAAAATCAGTACACCAATATCAGCTCTGCCCCGTCCTTGCTGTCAGCAGAGCCCCACACCATTCTAGCCGGCACGTGGCCGACCAAAGCGCACACCCGACACTTGCGATGTGACGTTATTTAGAAATAGGGTCTCTGCTGTTGTAATCAAGTTAAGATGGGGTCACAATGAGTTAGGATGGGCTCTGAGTCCCGTGCGACTGGGGTCCTTGTAAGAGGAAGGAAATGTGGACACAGAGACAGAGAAGGAGGAAGGCCAGTGACGATGAAGGCAGAGATTAGGATGATGCTGCCACAAGCCAAGGGCCGCCGGCACTGCCAGAGCTGGACTGAGGCAAGCAACACCTGCCGACACCTCGATTTCAGACTCCTAGCCTCCAGAACTACAGGAGAATAAATTTCTGTTGCTATAAGTCACCCAGTATGTGGCACTTTGTTGTAGCAGCTCTTGGGAGCTAATACGGAGGGGTGGACCAGTTCAACCGAGAAAGCCAGGGAACAGCAGAGGGGCGTGGCGTGTTTAAGATCGTGACTACAAGGGATTCGGGGGGTGGTTGCTCTCACATGGTCTGGACCGGGAGGAAGTAGATTTTGAGGGAGTGTTATTGACCCCCCCCCAAAAAAATGTGCCACAAGTTGGTCCTACAAAAGCCTGTGATGGAACTTCAGGTCCTCAGCCCCCAGCACGGGGCGGGTTCCACTGAGGATCTTGTCCTGGCGTCCCGGACGGTCTGCCGTCCCCACATCACTGGGCTGTCTGTCCTCCCTCCTTCCTCCCGGGATCCCAAATGCCAACTGTGGCTGCTGCCACGCTGCCCACATGCTCAGTGCCTGTCCTGTGGGTTGAAGCCCAAGGAGAGAGGCTGCGCGGCAGCCCCTCCTCTCCCAGTTTGACGCCAGCTGGAGAGCGGTCGGGAAGAGGAAGCAGTCCACAGAGGCGGTGCCGGGGGCTTGAAGGCCGGTTCGCTGTCCTGCGCTGTCGAGTGCGCATCTGCTGGTGCCGGCAGCTGGGAGCCGGGACCCCCAAGACCCTCCCAACGCAAGGACCGCGGGTCATTGCTCCTCTTCAGAAGGCCCCGGAGCTCCGACACCATGGCAGACACTGCCGGTTGCCTGTCTCAAACCCACGAAACCCGCTCTCTCACTAACAGAACCCGCGTTTTCCGGAGGCGGCACCGGGCCAGCGGGGAAGAGGCCGCATTCCGGAGTCTTCCTCGCAGCGGGGGTGGTTCCCAACGCCGGCCGGCGGGAGGCGCACGGAAGCCCCTGGGCAGGGCCGTGGGAGGAGCTTGTGTTCTCGTCTCTGCGGTGCCCTAGCAGGTTGTCACAAACTGGGTGGCTTGAAAGGACAGAAACTTACTCTGTCTCAGTTCCGGAGGCCAGAAGTCCAAAACCAGTATGACTGGGCCAAAATCGAGGTGTCGGGAGGGCCGCGCCCCACCGAAGGCTCCAGGGCGGGGTCCGCTCCTCGCCCCCTCGGCTCAGGCTGCTGGCCTTGGCTGTGGCCACACCGCCCCGGCCTCTGCCTCCTGGGTCACTCTGCCTCCTCCGTCTGTGTCAAATGTCCCTCTGCCCCTCTCATGAGGACACTGGTGGTTACAGCACACCCACCCCGGTAACGCAAGGCAATCTCCCATCTCACGACCTCTGTGTCCACATAGGGTGACATTTACAGGGTCCGGGGATTAGGAGCTGATGTCTTTGGGGGAAATTGTCCAGCTGACGACAGCTACTTACGAGGGGCTGAACCCGTCCCTACTAGCTTTATGCTCTTGTCCTTCCTGCTTCCGGCCTAAGCCACGGACACTACGCTGTGACCACAGGGGTCCCCTGGCCAGCTGCTGGGGTGCCGGGAACACAGGAGGCTGTGTCCTTGATGGCATCTTTCAGACACGGCACCCCCCGGACTACCCACCTCTGGGCTTCCTGTTATAGGACAAAGAAGGACACCCCAGGTTTGTTGGATCCACTGCTTAGCGACATTTTCTGTGGCTCTCAGCCCAATGGCGTTCTCGCTGGTGAAGATCCCAGTAGGGAGGCCGGTGGCCCAGCCAGGCCAGGGCTGGGGGACTAGAAGCACTGGGGGTGAGGCCAGGGCCGACATCCTCCCTGTCACGCTTCTCAGCAAGTTCACACAGAAGCCCCAGCCCCAGTGCATGGCCCGACTGGGAGCCATTCCTTGGGAAGCTCCGGGTAGCGTGTAGTGTGGTGCCTGCCACCGCACTCAGCCGAAAGTCCAGGTGCCCCTGGGGAAACCACACTGCTTCCTGAGGGGAGACATCCCTGTACTCCTGCCGAGGCTTCAGCAGGGCTCTGGGGACTGAAGCCCTCCCCTGAGCTCCCAGACTCGCCTGCCTGGCCGGTCAGGAGCCCTCAGTCGTGTGTATTTTCCACCGAGGCTTTGGACAGGGCTCTGGGGCCCTGTATGGCCTGGGACCCTGCATGAGAGTGGCCATACTGTCCCTATAAACCACTCATGGTCACATCTTCAGAAACCAATCTGTTGCAAAGCCTCTTACCAGTTGCTTGTATGATGAGTTCTACCAGATCACACTGAACCTGAACTCCACCCGAACTCAGACGTTTGCTCCCTGTGCACCTCCTGGCCCTTCTTAATGTTCTTCAGGCCTCTCTCCTCTTACTTTTACCCATAAATGGCCTCTCTCTGACTTATTTCTGCAGCAGAGGCTTCCGAAGTCTGGTTCTACAGGACACAGGAGGTGTAGTAGCTGCTCAGGCATGATGCTCAGGGGTAATGTCGGTTTATGTAATCAGCTCTCATTTATTCACACTGCACTGTGCCTAGCTAAGCACGTTACTCGGATCATCTCACCGCACGGTCCCCCCGGCCTGGGCAGGTAGGCAGTACCACCAGCCCTACCTCACCAGTGGGGAAACAAAGCCTCAGGCTGGGTAAGTGGCTTGATCCAGTCACAGCCGGAGGGCAGCAAAGCTGGGATTTGAGCTGGGCTATAGCATTAACTCCTAGCGCTGTTAGTGGTCTGGCCAATATTAAACTTCCAAGGGGCTGGGAAGTAATACATTTATTATAGCAATATTAATACGTGTCTAGTATAGATAACGCAGGCAACACATCCATGCAAAAACATAAATATGCAGAATGAAATTAAAGTATTCCCTTTATTCATAGATAATTATTGTAAAATAGTCATCCTTGTAATTATTATACACACACACACACACACACACATGAAAACAGGAACACGCACAGAGACAAAGTAAGAACATGCTCAACACAGTTTTGTCATCTGCTTTTTCTTTAAATTCGTAATATTTCATGTTCATCTTGCTACATCATTAAATATTCCTTTAAGTGTAATTTTATGACTGGGTCATAAAATTTGGTTTATGGCTAGTACCATAGTTCACACAGATTTGTTTGGAAATAATGTAGATTTTTTCTAATTTATTTCTGGTCATTACAAACACAGCTGAATTTAAATCTTTGTACACATCAATTACTATTTTCTTGGAATAAATTTCTAGAAGTGAAAATGATGAGAGAACGGGTCTGTGGACTTTTTTAAAGAATCTGTATCTGTTATACCAAATTATCTTCCCAGAAATGTTTATCAATCTACGTCCCCTGCCCCGCAGTGTCTGAAAATGCCCATTTTTTGCTCTCTGATGGAAGCTGACTTTTATCCTTGAATTGCAGCCAGCAAACAGGAAGCAAAAGTGTGTCTACACGGGGATTTGTTTTTACTTATCCTGCTCAAAGAATTGCTTTTTCTGTCAATCTCATGTCTTTCATCAGTTCTGGAAAGTTCTCCGTCCTGTGGCTCCAAATGCTGCCCCTCCCAACTTGCTCCAGCCTCTCCTCCGGGACCTTGAACCCACTCCTCTGTCTGATGTCTGAACGTTTCCTTAAATCGCTCATCCTTGGTGGCAGCCACCTTGTCCGCTTAGTTTTATTTTGTCTAATTTCTGTGGTTCTGCTTCATTCTCTTTCAGACCCTCCCTGTATTTTTTTCATACTATCCTGTTCTTCCTTTATGGTGCGTTTTCTTCCTTTTATTTCTGGAAATACTTTAAACACACTTATTTTAACGTGCCTTTGAAGTTGTCCTATTTTCTGGGCTTCCCGGCGTGTAATTTACCCCTTTCATTATTCTGCTATTTCCTGCGCGGGCCTGCGCCTCCGTTCTCCCCGCAGCGCAGGCCAAGCCCGGCCCCCAGCCTTGCCACCAGCCCGGTGACCCCAGGCACCACCAGCTTCTAGTGCCCTGCATGGCTCCGCTTCCTCTTGGTTTCTGGGATCTGAGGACTTTGCTTTCTTGCTCCTAGCCTGGGCACGTGCATGTGCGTTCCTATGTGCACACGTGCATGTGTGTGACTGTGTGCACACTCTATGACACAGGACTCTGGTGAGGGGAGCTTTCTGTGCCAGCCGTTTCCCATCCTCAATGGAAGTCTCTTTGCAGTAGATGTTCAGTCAAAGATCACTCATTGATCAGCTAATGACGATAGCAATAATAATAATAACAATAATCTAATAAGTGTCTCTGAGTTTCTGGGAGACTTTATAGCCATTATCACAATTACAGCTCACACTAGTAAGTATTTAAAGAGCATATGTAATCTTATTTAACTCTCTGAACAAATCTTGTCATTACCCCCATTTTACAGATAAGAAAACTGAGGACGAGATGGGATGAATGCATTGGCTTTGACGTAACCTGTGTAGCAGGCCGGCAATCATGGCAGGCTTTGAAATTGGGCCCTCCTCTCCACCTGAGCGTGCACACAAGTCACAGAATGGGGGGCGCCGAGGGAGCACGTCCAGCATCGGCAGCACTGAGGGGAGCCTTGCTCCTCTCCCGTCCCAGAGCAGGAGGCCACGGGGCTGCGATGGCCCGTGCCTTGAACACTGAGCTCCCAGAGTTAGGCAGCCGCAGAGAGGAGGCGAGCCCAGGTGCGTCTGGTTCCACCACCCCGGGCTGCTTTCCAAATGCACAGATGTGTCTCTGCTCACACACACGCTCGCTCGCACAGGCTGCCCGGCGGTGAGAGCTGTCCAGCTAAGGGAGCTGGAGGAGAGCTGTGCTGGCCTCACGATGCTGCCATCCGTGGGCCCTTTGTCAGCCGGTGGCTACTCCAGCCTGCGGCCCTGCCTCTGTCCCCCAGCCTGGAGGGTGGAGGGCGAGGTCCCAGGCAGTAAGCATCCTCACGCCGCCATCCCTGGTGCTAGGCCGCCCCTCTCTGACCACAACGCCAAGTAAGGAGCTGCCCAGACTTCTCAGAGGAGGCCCACACATGAAGCTGCAGCCCAAACCAAGGGACGGCAGCCCTCGTCCTGCACAGGGCTGCCTGGTTTCCAGGGGAAACACTGCACAGGGCCGGGTTTCCCCAGAGACGCACCTGAGGGGCCTCTTCACTAAGCTCTGACCGTGCGGGGACCAGAGCAGGGCGGCAGGGAGCAGCGGAAGGTCGGACTGTCGCTGCAACAGGAGAAGGTGTGTGTCACGGGCTGAATGTTCGAGTCCCCCCAAAATTCATGCGTTGAAACCCCCAAGGGGACGGTATTTGGAGGTGGTGGCTTTCGGGGATGATTGTCATGAAGGTGGAGCCATCGGGAATGGGATTCGTGTCCTTATAAAAGAGGCCCTGGCCCCGGCCGCCTCGTGAGGACGCGGGAAGAAGGCGCCGTCTGTGAAGCAGGAAGCGGCCCTCCCGGACACCGAGTCCGCTGGCGCCTTGATCCTGGACCTCGCAGCCGCCGGCACCGTGAGAAACCAGTTTCTGCTGTTCATAGCCCCCAGTCTACTACTGTATTTCGTTGTGGCAGCCTGAGTGGACTCAGACCCCGGCGGGCGATGATCCCAGTGTGCACGCGGCAGAGCAGAGGCGCACCTGGGGCAGGTGGACCCTGGAGAGACGGGACCAGGTGTCAGCACAGCCCTCGCTCTCTGGACGCCAGCACAGGCTCAGGTCAGACACGGAGCTGACGCTGCGCGGCTCTTGGTCCCGACCGCCTCATTGCTCAGCCCTGCCTCCCTCGCCCCGTCTTCCCCAGGTGTGTTCAGGGGTCACGGTCATTCGGATGGACCTGACAGGGCGTGGTGTGCCCTGCCACGCTGGGCTTAGGAAGCCGTTATCACTGCACACGGTGCGGTCAGCTTGGATCCAAAGAACCACAAGGCGGCAGAGGGATTTGCGAGATGCCTGGGGAGTGAAACTGGCGTGATTTGGTGATGGGTCAAAACCGGGGAGGCAAAGGTGGGAAGAAGATTTGGGGTTCAGTCTGTGCTTTGGCCAACCACTGCCCCCACCGTGCATCCAGGTGACTTTGTAGCCTGTATCTGCCCTGGTGGCAGCTGAGGACCACAGGGCCACGGCCTTGCTCCGATTCCTCCCCCACACCCTCTGCTTTCCCCAGAGGGGAAGTTTCTTCCTCCGGTTTCCCGTTGGGACTGGGTCCCTGCTCCAGCCCCAACCCGGGCAGCAGGACCTGTTTCCCACGCCCCAGCCTTAGGCTGAGGTCTTCTGCCATTGCAAAGATATCCCAGCGCTGCAGGGTCCTGAGTTACCACATACCCGAGTGGGTTGAAGTTCTTGTAACTGCCTCCATTAACCAAGTCACCGGACTAACCAACTGCAGAACGTTCCGTCACCCTGTGCTCACCGAGTACCTGCTGTGGTGGCTGCTCTGTCCCACCAGAAAGCACAGCTTATTGTCAAGGGCTGAACAATACATGGGTCTTATTCAAAACGATATACTGTCCCCCAGAAAGGTATGGCGAATCCTGTCTGGCTCCCGCTCTTGGAGCTGGGAGTCTTCTCGGATGTGATCACTTTGAGCTGAGCTCACACTGGAGCAAGGCGGGCCGTGACCCACAGGACTCGTGCCCTTGTAAGAAGAGGAGAGACAGACACAGACACACAGCCGGGCCACGTGCCGACGGAGGCAGAGACGGGCTGATGCAGCCACAAGCCAAGGGACACCAGAAGGTGGCAGAGAGACGCGGAACAGATTCTCCCTCAGAGCATCCAGATGGAACCAGCCTGCCCACATCGTGATTTTGGGTTAGTGGCCCCCAGAGCCGTGGGAGCACAGATTTCTGGTGTCTGAAGCCTCCCGGCGGGTGGCACTTTGACACAGCAGCCCCGGGGAATGAAGCCACCAGCCGAGAGTCCCCTGTGCCCGCTCCCAACCCTGCCACGCCAGTGGCCTCTGTGAGGAGGTGATTTAGTTAAATCATATGTAAGGCAATCTATATGACGAACTAAGAAAGCCGCTGTCCTGAAAACCAAACAGATTGCTCTGGAAGATAATAAAGGTAAGTTCTTAAATATATTGCCATGGAATTAGGTTGGGCAAGTCGACCATAAAAGATTGGAAAATAAATCATATGAATCTATCAGGATTCCAACTTTAGATTGTTTTATATATGACTTTGGGTTCTCAGTCCACCTCAAAGAAATCTACACTAGAAATGAAAGATTGAATATTGCAAGTGTGGTTTATGACAGAGAGAGAGAAGGAAAGAGAGGCATTGGAACGCCAGCCAGGTAGCCGTGCTCAAAGACAGGGGCTCTGCCTTGCACCAAAAGACTAACAAAATGATACAAATGTTACACGTCTCATGTTCAAATGCAAACATTTATAGCACCCACGTAGCAGTCTTTATGCTTCCCCACTTTGTCCAACTTTCAGTTTACCAAATAACCCAATTATGTCAGTGTAGAGGGTTTTGCTCAACGCGCAAGCTCCTTCCCCGGAGGCCGGCTATGCTTCGAGAAAAATCCTAAACAAATGGAAAAGCCAAACAACAACGAACTCAGAGTACCGGCATCTATGCATTTGGCCGGAGTTAGGACCAACTTATATCTGGCCTTCAAATTCTATTTTGTGTTAGTATTTAATGACTTGCTCGCGGGATACCCTACCGTTTACTGGCTATGAATATCTCCTCCCCAACGGCTGGTCCCTGAAGCAGGGCCTTGTGACCTTGCGAGAATAAAAGAGTGTTCGGTGCACAGTGTTTGTAAACACAGACTGTCAGACACCTTCTCAGATTCCAGCAGCCGCCTCCGCCTCTCCTCTCCCCCGGCCAATCTATATGACGGTGCCCCAGACACCGAGTTGTCCCTTCATGACAAGACATGGATAAAATGTCACGCCGGGCGGTAGGTGGGTCTGACCTCCCCAGCAGCTGCTGGAGAGACAAAGACACAATTCACAGGAGTGGAGAAATTAGCTTTCCGACAGGAAATGGGAGGCGGGAGGGACAGAGAAGTCCCCATTCTCTCTCCTCTTCACAGATGTCCCCGGTGCCATTTCCCTGCACAAACCTGCCTGGGAAGTCCCACCTGCCGAGCAAACACACCTGCTGGTTTCTTTGTGGCTCTTTGCGGAATACGGAGGAGCGAGGGCACACATCCCACTGCGCCGCTTTGCACTTTTTCTGTCCTTATTTCCCTTTTCTCCGCACCTTGCCACCCTGGGCTTGTACCTGCCATGTGAAATGCCAGCGCTTGAGACTTTGCTTCAGGCTCTGCCTCCCAGGTGATGCGAGGACTGCCGCGAAGGTTTCTGTGGAGATTGCATGCATGACAGGAAGCGCTCACCCCGGTCTCCAGCTCCAGAGACATCCCAGGAGCAGAGGAGCGAGGTCATTGTCAGAGCAAATCCAGATGTGTGTTATTAGAATGAGGAATGCTGTTCGGCGTGATGAAGCGCTATTCTTAGCGATTCCTTAGAAGGCTCTCAGGAACCCCCCGAGTCCCAGAATCTTTAGGAAAAGACGGCTCTCGCGAGGTCATGTTCTCTAGTTTTCTTTGACAGGGAAAATCCATTCCGACCACCCTAGAAGGCCAAGTGTTTGTCCTGAGTCAAAACCACTCCTAGAAATCCAGGCACCTCTGCCGTAGAGCATCTTCCTTTCTGTTGTAGTTTTAAGTTCTCCCTGCCATGCTCCAGCCCAGCCCTCCCTACATTTAAAGGCTGTGGCCAGCTGCCCTGTCCCCAGTTCCGTCGCCTGGGCTCCACAGGGCGGAGCTACTGCCCGTGGCCACCAGGCAGGTCGGGGCAGGCTCCCGGGCCAACCCATTCCTTGCCCTGCACACGTGCCCAGTGTTCCCTCAGCCACCTCCCATTTGTGCAGCTTTGACCTTTATTGTCCCCTCTAACTGCGGAGTCCTTGACCTGGACAGCACCCCAGCAGGCCGCAGCCAGCCGTGCTGCCCAAGCCCAAGCTCCAAGTAAATAAGCCATTTGTTCCCGGGCGATTTTTATCAAGGCTCGTCTGTCTTCCAAATTAAGGCTGAGTCATTTATAAAGCATGCAAGTGTTTAGGTTTTAGCAGCAAACATCCATCCATTTTAGAATAAATGATTAAAAGGCACTAATTAAGTCCCTCTGTTGACTGATGCCAAGGCCCCAAGAACGGATTGGTCTGCTGGCTCCTGGCCGTCCCAACTGCCACATCACCTAATGAGAGCTGGGGCAGACTTCGGAGAGAAAATTGTTGCTAAGGCGGGGACTGATGGAAGACAGCAGGAAGGATGGCGCTCAAGCCCCTTCCCCAAAGATTACAGCACCGAGTCACTTTACCTGCAGAGTGGTCTCACCTGATAACCTTGGCTGAGGATGGCCAGCCCCTCCCCACTCCGACGGTCTAAGGACCGTGTGCGGCATTCCTTGCCATTGGCATGGGGAGTGCTTAATTCAAAAGTCAAGGCAATAACTCAATAATTACTCAAAACTATGTACTGCAGCCCTAATACGCGCTGGGCTCTATGCCCAGCACCAGGAATACGAGAGTCGGCAAGACCCTCTTGTGACCCCTGCGCTGGAAGGTGGAGGACAGAAGACCACAAACAGGTGAACCAACTCCCAACAGGACAGTGGGACTCAGACCACAGGCCTCGCCCCTGGGCTGGCCAGCAGGTGCTGTCTGTGTCCCAGCAAATGCCCATCCTCAGCCACAGGGGACTGAACCATGCCTGGGGCCACCTCGGAGGCAGCAGCACCCCTGGAGTGTGTTCCTTCCAGGGCCCCGGTCCTGTCCTTCCATTTGCTGTCTCCAAAGGGTCCTTTCTGAACATCACATGGGACTGTCCTCCTTTTGTATGGAGTCTCTGACAGCAACCCACAGCCCGGGGAAAGCACAGACTCCTGCCGGCGCCTCTCACCAGGGTCACAGTGTGACTTTCCTGGCTTTCTGCATTAAAAAAAAAAAAATACTAAAACGTAAGTATTATGGCATCAGCATAAAAAGGAATATATTGATTTACATACTAAAATATTTTTCTTCAACCTAAAAGTTCATTTTTTCTCTTTTAATTTTAAAAGCAATTAAAACATTTCACGGGCCCTTGGAATTGCTGTGGGCCTGAGGCACTGAGCCCCTGTGCCCGGCGGAGAAGAGGGCCTGGCTCAGCCCTGCTCCCCACTGGCCGCCCAGCCTCCGATGCCCATTCCAGACCACCCGCCTGTGCTGCAGCGTCAACCCCGCCCCGTCTCCACTGCCTGGAAGAGTCCTGCGCGTGCTCTAAGCCCTGGCTCCAACGTGATACTCCCCACCCTGGAGGGTCTTCTTTCCTCTCTGCAAAGCCTTGACAGACCCCGTTGCAAGAGCTGACAGACGGGGGTGGGATCCTCTGCTCATCCCACAAACACCTCTGTGTGCCAGGGGGATGCAGGCGGAAGGAGCTAACCTATGGCCCAATCAATGCTTAGTAGCTTCCAGGAACTACCCGAAGCCCTTGTGTGTGCCGGTCCAGTCAATCCCCACGGACCACACCACGGAGAGGAGATCCCACTGAAGGGACACGGGTCCTCCCGGGGCCAAGCGGGTGCGGGCAGCCCTGGCCCAGAGTCACTCTCCGCTCCACCCTCCGCCCTGTGCTGCCTCTCACGGGTGTCCTCGGAGGTGGGAATTGTCACTCCTATTTTAGAAACAGGGACACTAGGCTGAGGAAGGTCAGACATTCGGTCATCAGCAGGGCTGGGTTCAAACCCAGGGCAGTCCAAGGCCAGGCAAGCACGGAGGGTTTGGCTCGAGCGGAGCTGAGTGGACACATGGCCAGACAGCAAAACGTCCTCAGACAGCGACGTGACCAACCTGCTCCTCCCACACTTTGGGCTTCGGGGGCCCAGGGTCGGAGCACCGTGCTCTTTGTGCATACTGGCTGTGGCAGGGAAGACGGGACACTGGGTCCTCGGGACACTGATGGGACCCAACAGTCCATTCAGCTCCGCACCCCGAGGCCCCACAGGGAAGCTCTGGCAAGCGCTGGCCCCACGGCACTGAGAAAACATTACCTTTCTGCCTGCGGTTCTGCTCACACACAAGATGTCGCCCTTATTGGCTCTCCTGGCGATGGCGTCCCCCAAATGGAAGGTGACAGGCCATTGGTGGGGCTAGAAGGCAGAGAGGCCCATGGGGCCTGGGTCCCGTCTCCTTTGCCGCGTCTGCCCCTGCGTGGATTGCTTCCAGCTAGTCCAATCTCATTCATCGAAATGAAACCATTTCCACGGAATTTGATTTAGGGACCTGCCCGAAAACATTAAGGCTGACGCTGATGGAGGGTTTTTAGCTGAGTTCTGACACCGCGGTGAGGAGGGGACACCGGACATGATCATTACAGGCTAATCTGGGCAGGTCCCGGGGTCACTGGGGTGAGGGAAGGTGGGGGCCTTGCCCGAGGCCGTGGCAGGCGTTCCTTTTAAAGGATGGAAGCAAGAGTGAGCACGGAGGTCTGGTCACAGGAGCGGGCTCCGGTGACAGCTCCGCGTCCAGGGCGAGGCCCCCACCTCGCCGAGCCCCAGCCTCTCCCTCTCCACCGTGTCAGCACCTGCTCGGCCCCAGGGTTCAGTGAGGCGGTGCTGGCGGTGCACAGCGCGCAGCGCTAGACTGAGAAAGTGCTCCCGAAGCCAGTCCTCCTTTGCGTTAGTACTGAGTCCCCACGTAATTTAAGCTCAAGGTTGCCCTTAAAAAGAATCACTGGTTTTCAGCTTAGATTTTTAGCACAAACTCAATTACTGCTGCTTCCAAGGATGAAGACTTATCCAGGCAAGACAAGAGCGAATGTCCCAGAGCCCGGCCCAGGGTGGCCTGGGTAAGGGGCAGGCAGGGGTCCAAGGTGGTCCCCTCACTGAGCAGGGAGCTCTCACCACCTCGGGCGCAGAGGGCTGGGCAGGCTGCACTTCTCGGAGCTGACTCTGCGCCAGCAGGCAGGGGCTGTCATCACCCCGTTGTTTACAGAGGGGGAAACTGAGGCTCGGTAAAATTATCTGACGTCCAAGTCCACAGCATTAGTCAGGGTGGGGGCAGAACTTAAAGGGGGCAGTTCGACTGCAGGGAGCCTGCTCCTAACACCTCCCCGCCCGGCGGCGTCGTTCCTTCCCCACAGCACTGCACATTCGGGGGCGGCCGCTTTGCCATGGGGCCGCCTTGCGCACGGGACCAGTTCACCGGCACCCCCAGCCTCTACCTGCTGGATGCCAGGTGCAACCACCAAAAAAAGTCTCCATTAAATTATACAATTCGGTGTTTTCCGGTGCATCCACCAAGTTGTGTAGCCTTCGCTCGTCAACGTTGGAACATTTTCATCAGCCCTGACAGAAACCCCGCATTCAATAGCGTCGCTCACCACTCTTCCCACCAACCCCCAGCCCGAGGCAACCATTAGTCTGCGCACTGCCTCTAAGATCCGTTTATTTGGGCAATCTAATGGAAACGGAGTCCTCAGTAAGTTCCTGACTGTGAACACACAAGCGCACCCCGAGGAGAAGGATCTGGGGACGTCAGGTGCTCAGCCTAGTCACAACGTAGGGGCCACGCGTGGCTCTCTGCGAGCGTTTTGCAGGGACCGGAGCTCTCCAGCGGTAGGCCAGCTTACGCAAAGACGCAATTTATCGGAACAACGAGCGGGGCTCTCAGGACCAAGGGAAGGCGGCGGCCCAGGAGCCGAGCGCTTCCAGAACGTCCTAGGGAAACAGGGGTGGTTGAGTCTCACCAGGCAATGCCAGTGGAGAGCAGGGCTGGGCTGCAGCCACCTACACAGTCCCCACCACTCTGGTCAAGACGCAAAGCACCAGGGCAGGGGGAGGCTGATGCCACAGGGCTGTGGCCCACAGTGAGAGCCACACGGAGCAGACTCAGGTGTGACCTGCAGCCTCAGCAGAGCCACCCGCAGACCACGGAACGTTCTGTGTTCACTGCTGTGAGCCACGGAGATGCGGGGATTTGTGCTAAGCAGCTTTATTACAAAACCAGCTACGATGCCCCAGCCTCCCAGGCACAATCTCCCACACGCATGCTCCGCCCCGCCACCACCATCCCCGGCGCACGCTGCTCGCGACTTCGTCTGAGAAGAGATGCTCAATGTGCAGGGCCCCTCGCACGTGAGCAATCCCGCCGCCCTCGCAGCAGTTGTTCTGAGCCCTGCGGGCGCTTTGCCAGGGAGTGAATGAAACCGAAGGCTGTGCTCTTCCCACGCAAGCTGCCTCCTCTGGTGGCCCCCGGCACCCTGTCCTGGGGCCCTCGGTGTGTCTGCCGTCCCTGGACGTTGTGTTACGCAGAGGGAGGGCAACGAGGGCACGCGAGAGCTGCTGGAGGTGGCACCTGGCAGGTACGAGCCTCAGAGGCTGTGCGGTCAGCCAGGCAGCTGGGAAGGGCAGAGTGTACACCCTCCCCGTGTGCCCCACCTGAGCAAGCATCCCTGGGAGTCACCATGGAAGAGGAGGGGCTGTGTCTGTCGTCCCGGAGCCTCCAGACCGCTTGAGGAAGCAGCCCCACAGCGGCAGGGCCCCCCCAGGCCCCATTCCTCACCACACACTGCTGTGCTGCACGGAGTCCCCACGCGCCCCCACCCAGCTCAGGAGAGATCTCCGCAGATGTGCGAACCGACAGCTTGGACACGAGCCCCGGGACCAGTGTGGGGGGGCTCCTTCGGTTCCAGGAGGGAGGAGAGACGGAGTAGCTACGTGCACCCCGCAGCTGTCAGGGCGACTGTGTTCTCGTCCCGTGGCTGCTGCAGCAAAGCACCACAAACCAGAGGGCTTAAAACAACCGAAATGCAGACTTCCCAGCACTGCAGATTGGAAGCTAGAACTCGAGGTGTCGGCAGGCCGAGCTCCCCTGAGGGTTCCAGGGGAGGATGCTTCCTTGTCTAGTCCTAGCTCTGGGGCTCCGGCAACCCCTGGCAGTCCTGGGCTTGCGGCCGCGTCACTCCCGTCTCCGCCTCTGTCTTCACACGGCCGTCTCCCTCCGGCTGTACGTGTTCTCCTCTTCCCACAGAGACACCAGTCAAACAAGATTAGGGCCACCCTAGCGAGTATGGCCTCCCACCCTGGCTAAGCACATCTGCGACGACTCTATTCCTAACTAAGGTACCTTCGGAAGTTCTAAGTAGACGTGAGTTTTGAGGGGACGATTCAACCTAGTGCAACCAGTGGAGGCAGCAGAGGCTCCAGCTTCTGCAACACAGGACAACGTTATCGACTCCTCCAGTTCAGCTCCAATGACCTGCCAGAGGCCGTCACAGCCGCCTGGACCCCTCGCCCACCGCGTGGACACTGGGACAGGCTGGGACTTCTCAGGTCTGGGCAGACCGGTCCCTGGGGTGGGGAGGCTTGTCAAATTTGCACTTCGAGCTGGAGAAAGGGGTCCGGATATTTCCAGCCTTCACGGCGGACTTGTGCAGGGATTTTTGACTCTAGGAAGGATGGATTGGAGATCCTCTGCTCTCGGTAGACTGAGGCACACAGATGACTGTGGAGGAAAACGTCCCAGAAGTAGGGTGCTCAGGCCGGGGGAGTTCACGCACGCTCTTCTCGTGCTGAACTGGGGACTTCTGAGTCCACCCTCGGAGCTGCGGTCCTACTTACCGAGCCCGGCTGGGAATGTCCGCTGTGATTCAGGTCCACTGAGTTTCCAGAGCGCTTGGGTAGGAAGTAATCATTGAAAACATGTAAATTAGGTTACCCCAGGAGCTTAATAGATTAGCCATCGACTTTTTTCCTCCTGTTGAATCCTAACCTTCCACGGAAATTAATCACCAAGGATTCAAATGGCCACCAAGGATTAGCGCGCTCCGTTCACAGACCTGGCACGTGGGGACTCAGGCCCAGCCCCGCGGGGGAGGAAGGCCCCCATCTTCACTCCCTTCTCCCCTCCTCGGCAGCCCTCCTCTGGGATTAGGTGCAGCGACCCTGCGCACGGCTGGAGACCCCGGTCACCTGTGTCTCCCTTCACAGCAGCCACCCAGGAGCAGGGAAGAAGGGGTCTGCGCTGGTGGCGTTGGTGGCCCCTTGCAGGGGGTGCACGAGTCAGTCACATGCAGGCCAAAGTGGAGGGGCTTCTGCCTCAACAAGGGAGTGAAGAGGGGCGTGCGTCTCCCCTTCGGGCTGGCCTCCTGGCACTCAAAGACAGCCCTGAACACTCATTCATCCTGCATTCACTTTTTGAACATTTATTGAGCACCTACAGTATGCTAGGACCTGCACTGGTGCTGAAGACACAGAGATCCACAAGATCCAGTCCCTGCACTCAGGGGACATACACAGAGTCACGTGACCCCAGCAGTGTGGCCAGAGTGACCACAGGGTGTCCTGGGAGCCCAAGAAGGAAGGGTGGGAGCTGCCCGGGGGAGGCCTGAGGGCTTCACAGTGGAGGCGGCGCTCTGAGCTCCTTAAGCACGGCCAGCGTTTGCCAAGGGGCTGCTCTCCGGGATGGGCCACGTCCAGCGTGCAGGCAGCAGGGTCTCTGGGGTCAGTGGATCCAAGTCCAAAGTCAGATGCAGCTCTGATCAGCTCTGTGACAACCCTGTCACTGGGCGTCACCTGCCCTCCTTGAACACGGGTCTCCCTGCCACATAATTCTTAATTTGCAAGCAGGTCACAGGAGCAAGCACAGGAGTGGTTGCTGCTGCCGCTGCTGTTATAAGTTCCAAGAGCTGCCTGGCCCGGCGTTGGTGGAGGGTGGGATGTGCAGCAAGTTGGTGTCCCTGAGGCTGCAGAAATGTCTAGGAAAGGTGGGCAGAGAGATGAATGAATGAGTGAGAGAGTGAATGAACGGGAAAGTGAATGGAAGGATTGGAGTTTTATCCTAGGAGTCGTGGGGAGGGGCGGGAGGAGAGTCCATTGCGGAACTGCGAGCTCAGATTGGCACCCTAGCGCTGCTCCCCTGTGGCAGCCCTACGGGGACAGGTCACAGCCAGAGAGAGCAAAGCCCTCCGGTTCCTGCTCTGGCTTGGTGTCTTCCACCACTGTCCCGGGTTGTCTCTTGTCCTCGACCCAGCGGTCCCCAGGTCTGCACGTGGAGACTTCCGTCCCTCTGTGATCCCACTCTTGGCCCCTGGATTGGTTTGCTGTGGCTGCGGTGACACATCGCCTCTCACTGGTCCAGCAGAGGACAATTGGGGGCCTCTGCTAGAAGAAAGGAGCATTGGTGGTGAAGACCACAGACGTGCTGCAGAGCCAGCAAGGGGCACAGATGGTTTTACTTTGGAAATTAAAGAACTTTGGGACATGTGTGATAGACAAGCTCTGGTTCAATCTGCCTACAAGTTTCTTCCAGGACAGGACCATGGCTGCACCTGTCCAGCCAGCCCTCACCTGTCCAGACAGCCCTCACTTGTCCAGACAGCCCTCACCTGTCCTGCCAGCCCTCACCTGTCCAGCCAGCCCTCACCCATCCTGCCAGCTCTCACCTTTCCAGACAGCCCTCACCTGTCCAGCCAGCCCTCACTGTCCAGCCAGCCCTCACCTGTCCAGCCAGCGCTCACCTGTCCTGCCAGCTCTCACCTGTCCAGACAGCCCTCACCTGTCCTGCCAGCTCTCACCTGTCCAGACAGCCCTCACCTGTCCTGCCAGCTCTCACCTGTCCAGCCAGCATGCTGTCAGGGCCAGGCTCATACCCAGGCTCGAAATACATCTGTTGATGTCACAAGCCTCAAAGTTGAGAGGAGCAGGCAGAGGAAACAGGGCACCTCTTTTCTCCCTCTGGGCACCTGAACAGGGGTTGCCTGCAGAGCCCACGGACCCGTGATGGCCACGACCTGCACCCCCTGCTTTCCGCGGCCCGGCTGCCTCCAGCGCCGGCACGGAGGCTGCGCAGGAGCCTCGCACACAGCAGCTGCTTCTGGCAGGCACGGAGTCAGGGCGATGCCAATTTGTGGCAGACGTCTGAAGAAGCTATTTCTAAAACAGCAATTACCAGAAAGGGGAACAAATTACTACTTACTTCAGAGACTTTCACACATGGAGAATCAGGGCCCTACAAAGTAATCAGGGCAATGTGTTTGCAAAACTGCATTATTTATATTGAAATATTTCACAGAGAAAGGTCAGGAACAGAAATTGAAGGTTAGCGAGGAATGAAATGCCAGGGTCACTGTTTCTCCACGACGTCTGCACAGGCCCTTGATTACCGCCGCGTTAGGCACGTTTGGAAACGATCACAGAAAGCCGGCTGGCGTCCAGCATCAGAGCTTTAGGAAAAATGAGCTCGGTTGTCCAAACTCAATAGCACCCCCGTGCCTGCAGCCCATGGAGGGTCGGGCCCTGCCCCAGAAGCGGCCTGGGGGTGTCAGGCCTGGCTGCCCACTAGAGACCCAGTCCATCCATCAGATAATTGGCGCTCAGCTTGTTCGGTTGCCAAGCAACCGACCTGCCCCTCTGGAGCTCCACCCCAGCTCACCAGGAAATCAGTAGCTGACCCGGAACTGCAGAGGGAAGCCAGGCGGCCGGGGCCGGGGCAGCCTTGGCAGGACCCCGGGTTTGGACCTGTGACAGATGCCAGGGGGTCGGGGGCCAGAGTGGTGGGGCCTCCTTTCCACCCTACACCCTCCTCCCCACCCCCACCAGCCCTCAGGGCTCAGCCCTTCAAGGGCCTGACCTGTCGCCTGTGCCAAATGTGCCGCCAGGAGGAAAGTGCCATCGACGATCACTTAATAACACCCGAGGCACGTGTGTGCTCCCCTGTTATCTAACCTGATCGTCACAGCAGCCGGTGAGGCTGGGAAGAAAAGGATGCTCCATCTCAGTGGCAGCTGCCAGCCTTGCCCGGCGAGTCCCACCTGCTGCGGCGGCAGACATTTACCTGCGTCCCCGCTCCGGGCACAAGCCCCAGGCCTCTGCAGCACCGCCCAGAGCTCCACTCACGGAGAAGCAAGGTTTCGGGGACAGTGATGGGGAGAGGGAGGCTGGCATGTGGGATCCTTTGGTGGCTTTGCCTGTGCCTGCCTGAGTCCCTCCCTGCCTGGCACAGAACCCCTCCAGGCCAGCCCTGGACCCAGCCCATCACCCTGGCACTGGGGCTGAGGAAAGGGACAGCCTTTGCCATAAGCTCTGGAGACGGCACGGGCCTCTGCCAGAGGCTCTCGGCGGTTCTCTCTCTTATGCCATTGGGCCTGGACCATGGTCCGCATCTAGGCCCCTCAGCATGACTCCAGCCTGAGGACAGTCCTGTTCCCCACTCTGGCCCCGGCCAGGCCCCTCCCCCACTGCCGCATGAACAAGCCTCGCCCGCCCCAAGCTGTCCTTGTTCACCTTGCACCAGGTCGGCACGTCCACCCTCAACCATTCTCACTAGCCCACAGCCCCTCCCAGGTGAGTCCCCCACCCCCTCCGCTCTGCGTGAAGCCTCCTCACCTGCACGGCCCCCACCTGGCTCCTCTTCTCCAAGTGCCCATGACTCCCGGGCCCTCCTGCGCCACACTGCAGCCAGCTGCACTCAGATATGCTGTAAGCCTTGGCTCTGTGCCCAGCGTAGACGGAGTCTTCCTGGAGCTGACACCATGCACGACTGCCCGTCCATCCATTCTCTAGGTGCACCGATGCTCCCGGGGCAGGGTGCTGTCTGTTCCCTGCACCTAGAACAGCATCTGTCACAGAGAAGGCGCTCGATACCTACGTGGGGAATCCATCCATCATCCACCATCTGTCCATCATTCCCACTGTCTGTCCTTCCATCCGTGCATCCACCCATCCGTTCAGCATCTGCCACCCACACGTACGGGCACCTAAAGTTCTCTGGGCAGCTCTGGGACAGGCCTAGGCAGACAGAGCCAGAGTCCACAGAAAGGGGACCCTGGTTGTCTATCAGCGGCTTCTGTGGCATGTGGAGGTTGGCCAAGGACAGAGCAGATCAGCCTGTTCTCACGGAGGCACTGACTGGCACACACACGGCAAGGTTGTGTGTTTGTGACCAGAGGAGGCATCCCAGGGAGGGACTGTCAGACCACGCAGGAGACGGAAGGCGGCAGGGAGGAAGGATCCTACCCTATCCGCTGTCAGACAGCAAAAAGCATATCAGACAAGGTCAGAGGAAGAGGAGCCTGAGGCCCCGCTGAGGACACCCCCACCCACAGCCCCAGCCAGAGAACCCCGGGACAGGAAGGTACGGCCAGCACGTGCGACACGGCTGGCAAGGCCCAGAGCAAAGAAGTGTCATTCCAGGTCCCAGCACGTAACTCCCTCTCCTTCCTCCACTGCCTCTGACTCGACCTGCCCCGGCAACTTTTATTAGCTTCATAATGCCCTTCTAAGTAAAGACAAATTTAAATTTTCAGTCATTAACATGGCTTTTACCGTTCATCTGTCTATCGTGCATGGCCAGTTTTATTAATAAATGCAACTGCAGGAGCATTTATCTCACATGCAGAATCACCAAGATTGCACAATTCCTGCTTTGCAGCTGGTGCGTGAATGTGCACCGTGTCCTTCCTAGGAAAGTGGGGGTGTCGCACGAAGCCACCCCAGCTGCTTTGACTTCCCTTCTGTATCAGGTACGTTCGCCAGCACCGTCCACACTTTGCTCCCGATGGGTGCAGGAGCAGCGAACGGAAAAAGGGCTCCGGCTGCCGTTGCTCCCTTTCCCTCCTTGTCCTCACTGTCAGCAGAAGTGGCCACACGGGGCGTAACATGAATTGGGACGGCTGTGACGGGTGCCATGGTCCTTTGTGTTTCTTAGGACGCCAGGACCTTCCTCCGCTCTCGAAGACACAGTGGGTTCCCCTCAGCGGTGCCAGGGTCCTGCCGCTGCAGACACAGCAGCCTGCCCTTGTGCCACCGGGAGTCCTGCCGCACCCCGCAGAGCGTGGGAGTCGTGCTCGTGGGGCCTCACGAACGCCAGGCGCCAGGGGCACGGCTCAGGACCAGGGAGACACATCGCAGCCTCTGCGCTGTCACGGGCATGCCCCGGCATCCCATTGGACCTGGCTTACATAACACAGCTTCAAATATAAAGAACTATTACCGATTTCAAGATGGCAACAGCGCAGCATTAGACCAGGCACGAGGCCCTTCTTGGGGGGCCTCGTGGGGCTGCACAGCTTGTACGTCGTCACCTTGGCCAGGGTCAGGCCAGCGGCTTGGTCGTGGGTCCTGGGTGGCCCAAGCCTCTTCTCAGCGGGAGGGACCTGTTGAGCTTCCAGGAGACTTTTCCCCAGCTCCATACCCAGGGAGTCCAGCAGAGTAAAGGACGGGCTCCAGGGACAGGTCCTCAGCTGCCACAGCTCACACGCCCTCACACGCACACGCCCTCACACGCACACACTCACACACTTACACATGCGCGCACACACTCACGATCACACAGCTGACCCTGGGCCTTCGGCCCCCGGCTACCTGTGTACAACAAGACAGAACAAAGCCACAGCTCGGCTGCACAGGTGCAGGGGCCCTGCCAGAGCTCGTTTCCATTTCCGAAAGGTCCAGACACAACCCCGGAGCCAGACACGCAGCTTCAGCAGGACTGGATGTTTCCAGCGTCCACTCAGGTCGAAGGTGGAAAATTCAGTGGACCTGTCTGTTGGTCTTGCTTCCAGCCTCGCGAGCTATCTTTAAAATCCCTTTTGGGCACTGGAACCATTTTGCCTTCATGGCCTGCGGAAGAAAGCACTTTCATCAGGGCCCGGCCGACCCCCACGTACAGGCAGGAAGGTGCCCACGACGCCCTGGTACACATGTTGCATTAAATGTGGCACATGCAGAGTGAGGTGACAGAATCCCGGCCACTTTGTCCATGAGATGCCACGACCTTTGCACAGCAGTGGATGACATCCCTTCATCTGTGGCGCAGGCTGGATGTCACATGGCTGTGCTGGGCTGAGTCTGCTCTGGAAACTGTGACACAGCTGGGTGCATTGCTCTGAAGGTCCCCAGAGGGGGACCACCTTCATCCCCTGAGGTTGCACACAATTGCTGGACATGGCCACAGGTCGCCCTGCACTGAGGCGTGGGTCTTAAGCCTGCTTCAGTGGTTCAGTGCACGGCCTCTGGTCCCGGGCTGCTTAGGGTTCACCCTGGGCTCTGCAAATGCATTTTCGGTGTGACCTTGGCCTTCACCCTCTAGGCGTGGTGGCCTCTGTCTGAAGAGTCTGGGCACTAAGAGTGGTGCCACTTCCGAGAGTCCTTCTGAGGATAAAATAAGACAAGGTTTGTGAAGAACAGTGCTACGGAGTCTCTGGCACGTGGTAAACGCTCGGTAAACATCCGCTATTTCCATCCCGCTGTGTAGGAAAGAGATATTCTCTGGTAGGATTCAGAGAGGGGCTTAGAGAGCAGCAATCCTGGGGGCCGTGGGACGCCCCTCAAAGTCAGGCTGCCCAGTCAGTCTCTTTCTTCTCAGCTCCAAGAGGCCTCTAGACCAGCCCTGTCCAGCAGAACATTCTAGAATGATGAGACATTCTCTTCTGCATTGTCAGTAGCCACCGGCCGCACATGGCTACCAAGTGCCTGACACGTGGCTCTTGTGACGCCGGAAGTGAATTTTAAATTTCAGCTCATTTTAATTTATTTAAATTTACAGAGCCACATGTAAATAATACTGGAAGGAACAGCTCCAGATAATCATTTCAGAGTTTCTCTATGTGAAAAAAGAGTGGGCAACATGAATTGCTATTTCTCCCTCCCGAAGTGCTTGAGTGCTTATGAACTGAACAAAGGCTCTGAGAAGTCCTGCAGCAATTGAATTCTGTCCATCCTAATGTCTCTTAAACGTGTTTGACCGCGGAACCCCTTTATGTGCAGACGTATACGACACCCACTGACACCCTACAGAACATTCGGAAGGAAAAGGCTGTGTCCACTGGAACAGTGAACGTCATTTTGACTTTAAAAAAGCTCCAGAAAAGGGAGTTACATTGTATCTCCTTTTAGTCAGTGCTAATGATTCCAGAAAGCAGGAGTCAGCACCAAGTCACTCATGCATTCATTCAACAAACATGTGATGCACACTTACCACATACGGGGCCCTGTGCTGTGCCACAGTCAAGCGGGCATCTCCTTCTGTACCGGGTGCGAGGAAGCGCTCTCTGCCTGCCCCCGGAGGGAGCAGCGTGGGACTGGCTGCACTTACCACATGCACCCCTGGCTCCCCCTCTGAAGGGCCCAGGCTTTTGAAGCTCCCATCGTGATGTCACTCGGAGCCGAGCTTGGAACCAGTGGTGGGGAGAAAGCAGGGGATAGCGGACCTACCCCCGTCTCGGAACTCGGCCCAGGTGGCTCCACTCTCCAGGGCTGGTGCTGCTCTGTTTGAGCAGAGGAGCCAGCTCCAGCCCACTGGTGACAGACTGGACCAAAGGGAGAACAGACAAACCCTGTTGTCCACCTGCCCCGCTCCTCTTCCCAGACAGGTGAGCTTCCACCCTGAAGGTGGAGGAGGGAACGAGCACCCAGGCTTGGGGACCGGGGCTGACCCCAGTTGGCTGCCAAGGACACAGAAACAGAGTGGAGCCCGTCAACTTCCGCTCAGCACGGAGCCCCTTGATGACTTTTAGATTAAAAAGCCAAGACACTGGCATATCCTTACGATGCCTAATAAAGCAAACGGCCCATAAGCCAATCCGGCCCCCCCTGCATGAAGCCCCAAATGGGGAAACGCAGCCAGCCTTGCCAGGCCTGCTGAACGCGGAATTGGTGATGTCGCTGACAAGCCTCTCGAACACAGGCCTACAAATAAAAGAATAATGTACAAACCGAGTCTCACCGAGCCCCACCGGTCTGCGCGTGGCACACTGCTCAGGGCAGCTCCTTCCTGTGCTCTGGGCCGGCCCTTCAGCCCTGCCAAGGGCTCGCTGTGAAGACAGAGCTCCCCACGCCTACGTGTGTGGTCCCTAGAGTCGCCGCAAAGTGCCAGAAGGCAGGAAGCTTGACCTCTTAGGCACTGGAGCCCCCCAGCCACACAACTTCAGGGAGGGCCTTGGAGGCCAGCCCTCGGACCCTGAGGCCAGGAGACGCAAACGGTCGCAGAAATGCACGCCCAGACGCCCCCGCCGGGCCCCTGTGCTGCTGCCGCGCTCCTCCGCAGGTGCCGCCGGGACGCCTGCCTCCACGGCCCATCTCGCCGGCCGTCTGCACATGTCCATCCGACGCACGCCAGGCCCAGGCCAGCCCTCGCCCCTCGCTCGCTCTGCAGAGGACCCCGGCTCCAGGGCTGGCCCGCAGCACGGACTCTCCTCCAGGCACTTCTGCTGCACATGAAAGAAAGAACAAAGAAGAGAAAGGAGGGGAAAGCCGGTCTCTCAGGATTCCAAATGAGAAGAGGAAGGTTCAGAAGGGAGAGAGCCTGTTCAAAGGACTTTTCATGCGGCGCCCGCACGGCTTGACAGCCTCGGAACAGGCAGAGCTCTGTGTCGACGAGACAGACTCTGCAAAGGCTGCCCGGGTGCTGGAGTCCTGGGAAGAGAGGTGGACGTGGCAATGCCCTCGCTAACCCTGGGTGCAAATGCGTGAGCACCCTGCACCGGCCGAGAGGCCACAGCGATGGCCGGTGACCTCTCCTCCATCAGTCTTGGGTCTCCTGGGGCACCCCCTCCGAGGGGCAGACCCTCGATGTCCCCTGTAAATAAGGGCGCCGGGCTGGGTGACTTGCCGGGGCCTTTCAGTTCTAGCTCTGCCGTGGTAACCTTATTTGAAAAACAGAAACATGTAGTAACAAATATTTATCAAGCCTCTAGCTGAGCAGCTCACACAAAGGAGGCGGTTCATAAATATTGGATGGTCTATTAATTGGTTGTCATCATTCCTGCCTTACAGCTGCTCAGAGAACCGGCTGCCATGCACACTAGTCCTGTCCTCAGCCTGCCCAGCACCATCTGTGCTCGTCCCACCAAGACGGGGCCCTCCGAGGGGACAGGAGCCCCTCGGGTGGCTCCTTTGTCCAACAAAGCCACAAGACAACCAATCCCACGGGTTTCCGCATTGCTGCACTGAACTGGACCCCTCTTCCAACTTCTTTGAACTTCTCCTTTGAGGTCCAAATTGAAGGGGCCGGGGAGGTGGAAAGTCCAATAAGCGAAGAGCAAACTCTTTGAAAGGAGCGTCTGCAACTTCTAATGGTATTAATCCGTCACAGGGTGCCAGAGGGGGACAGCTGCGTCTGTACCTAACTGTAATAACTACATATCGAACAGCTGAGACTGTATTAAGGATGAGGTTTTACAAGCAAGCCGCTATTGACAAATGGCAGCAATCTTAGGCACCCCAGATCAATACCCTTTAATCGAGTCAAATCTCAACAAATTAAATTAAAGCAAGATTCCAAAATAGCCCCAAACTAAACAAATGAATTTGTGGAAAATTCCCCACATGGCTGGGTGACATGCAAGTGACTGTCACTGGTTGGCGGCGGTATTTTTATTCATCTATTTGAAAGAGAGACACCTTCCCGGGGCGCGGCCTTAAACTGTCAAGATCGCAGGTCCTTCTGCGCCCCGTGGTCGGACGCCAGGGAGGGAAGGGGAGGTGAGCACAGGCATGTCTGGCCCCTGGTCCAGCACCACCTTGGGAGTAAATTCCTTCCTTCCGTTCACCAGCACCCGGCACGTTCCCTCCAGGGAGGAAACAATCAGATCTTGCAGCTCTCGGCAAAGACCAAAGCCAGATCCCACTCTGCCCCAGGTGACCTAGGTGATCTTGGACAAATCAGATGTGCCTTTTTCACGTACAAAATGGGAATGATAACTTTGTTGCCACCTCCAAAAAGTACCCATGACATTAAACCAAACAACACAGTTCAAAGACCAGGCCACGGATGTTGGCCGGAGCAGGTACCAAGCTGGACGAGAGCTCCCGAGGCCGCCTCCGCCCCGCGACGCCAGCACCTGCAGCCAGCCCTTCCCCGGGGAGAACGCGTCCCTCCACAGCCGGAGGGTGGCCAGAGACACCCTGTCACAGTACGTCCCTAGCTCTGCAGGAGACCCCAGAAGAATCTCTCAGTGGGGAGCTTGTACTTTGGAAACTTTTCTCCCTGGAATTTTCCAGGGTCTCCGGGGAGCTCTTGCTCCCTGGATTCCAAGTGCGAATCACGGCCCCATCTGTGGAGGCTTAAGGAAGCCCTCCGGGATCCGGCTGTTCCTGGTCAGCAGCTAACAGAGACGATACATCTTCCAGGCCACTGCATCTACTCCACAGGGAGCAGGTCAGAGGCTCGGGGACAGCCCAGGGCCTCCCCAACACCTGGCGCAGAGCCCGGCGCAGAGGCTGGCGACATGGCCGCAGAATCGAGTGGAGAAGTCACACAGCAGGCTCGCTCGCGACTGGAAGGTCGTTCGCTGTGCGGGATGGGCCGTGCCGTGGGGCCAGGGTGCTGGGGGGGCAGGGCCCCTTCTGTGCCTCCTCAGGACCCTCCAGCTGGGGGTGGGTCGAGACGCAGAGAGCAGCCAGAGCATCACGCTCCTGTCGCTTGTGGGTTTCTCTGCCACACCACGCGTGCTTCGTAAACATCCGCCCGTCCTGGGTGGGTCGCTGTGACTCCTACCCAACGAACAGGCACAGGAGCAAACGTTTCTTAAGCACCTACTAGGTGCTGGTAGAGCGATGGGAGCGAGATCTGCCTCGGCCTGGGTCTGCGTCTTTGCTGCACTGTTTGTCCGGCGGTGCCTGGAGCTGGAGTTCCTGTCCTCCTTCTGCCGGGGCCACCTCTCCCGCTAGACCAGGGGCTCCTCGCTTGCTCCCGGGCACCTGCAAGTCCCCTGGCCACATTTCATCATAACCGTTTTTGTTTAAAGCCACAACATCAGTGGCTTAAAACAACAGAAATCCATTCCCTCGCCGTCCCGGAGGATAAAACCGCGTCGGGTGCTGGCAGGCCGCGCCCCGCCGAAGGCTCTCGGAGAGGAGCCTTCCCGCCCCTTCCAGCTGCTGGTGGCTCCAGGTGCCCCTTGGCTTGTGGAAGCGTCACTCGGACCTCTGCCTTGGTCTTCCCACGGCGTGTCTCCCGTCTGTGGCTGGGCTCTCTGCCTTTTTCTTGCGAAGACACTTGTCATTGGATTTAGGGCCCACGCGGATTATCAAGGATAATGTCATCTCAAAATCCTTAGTAACATCTTCAAAACCCTCTTTCCAGATAGGGTCCATGCACAGATTCTGGTGATCAGGATGTGGATATATCTGTTTCTGGGGGGCACCGTTCAGCCCACGACACGCGGTCATCACAGGTGCCTGATTAGCATCTGCGGAATGAATGAACGAACAAGCAGCGGCTGCCGCTGACGTGGGCCAGCCCCTCGGCCGCCAGGGCCGCTTTCCCTCAATATTCCCAGGGGGTCCTTGCCCACACTGGCTACGGGAGTCCCCTCCTGCTCTTAGGATTATAATGCCCCTGGGCTGGGTGACACCTGGCCCCGTCCCAGACACGTGGAGACACGTGAGCGCTGCTAATGTTCTCAGATGCTCTCCGCATCCTGTTCAGGGGCGTCCCGCCATGACTGTGAAATAAGATCCCACCTCTGGGGCTGGGGCTCACCGCAGCACCCTCACTCCTGCCTCCTCTCGGCCTCCTTGCAGATCCCCAAATGGCAAATGGTACCCGCCTGGCCAACAGCCAGAGGCCGGCACCTGGACACCTTCGGGCCTCGGGTAGAGATGGAGGCCGCGTCCTTAACAGCCTCTGCCCAGCGGTGAAGCTCCGTCCACCCGCGGCCCAGCGTCAGGCTGCAGACACTGGAGGAGCGAGGCCAGGCCCTACTCTGCCTCCTGACTCACGCAGCAAACTGGCACCAGCCCCTCCTGTCCCCCCCCTGGGCCCCCGGCCCTGAGCCCGCTGGCTGAGGTGCGGAGCTGGAGACCCAGGACTGCAGCCAGACTCGGGGCCCCCTCCTCCGCTGGACGGGATGCTGCTCGGAAGCACGGGCAGTGTGTGTGCCTGTACACGCGTGCTGGTGCGTGTGCGTGTGTGTGTCTGTGCAGGCGTGTGCGTGCATGTGCATGGGTGTGCAGGTGTGCTCTTGTGTGCAGGCAAGTGTACAGGTGTGTGCAAGTATGTGCAAGCGTGTGTGGGTGTGTGTCGTGCATATGGGTCTGTGTTTGCACGTTAACTGGTATAATTAGCGAACATTACCGAGAGACCTACATTCTCTTTAGGCCCGTGATTTTCTGTCTGTCAGAATATTAGCACTAAAAATTATGAGACATAAATGGGGCTGGTAAACATAAAAGCCATAAAATATTTGTCTCTAATGGAGCCTGTGTACAAATGACCTGTCTTCAGGCTGCTGAGGGCCCTGTTTAAGGAGAGGGCTGTCTTCTCAAATGCGAGTAGCAAGGAACCTCTCCCCGGCTTCCAGGGCGTCCCCCACATCCCTCCCCGTGCTGGCATCTCCTGGTGTTTAAGGCACTGGTGGGGGTGACAAGGGAATCTGCAGTGTCTGGGCGTCCTCCAGGCACGAGACAAGGGCCCGATGTGAGCTGCTGACTCCCTGCGACCCCCAGGGACATTCTCCCTTCTCCCCTGGACACACGAGAGGCTCGACTGAGCGAAGGTGTCTGTCCCAAGCCACACCTGACCCCCAGGAGCCAGACGGGGAGCTAAACTCAGGGCTGGGCCCCAAATCCACGTCCATTCCAGTGCAGGCTCCTGCCTTGCGGGACAAGAACCACCTGGTGTCGGTGTACAGGCAGGAGGGCGTGAGGTGTGAGGCTTTTATAGAACAACCAACACTCAGGCCTCCCTGAATCCTAGAGAAGCCCAGTCTAGAATCTTCCTCTTTAATAAGCCTCCTGGTGATTTGGGTCAGAGAGTCCCCCAGCCGAGCCACTGCAGATGGGGCTGGCGGGGCTGGGGGGCTGGCGGGGCAGGCACAGGGGCTGCAGATTTTTCCTGGCCGACCTGCTGAGACTGGTCCAGAGAGGCTGCGGTCAAAGGACCCCGTGCCTGCTGTCCCACCTGTACAAGGCCTGAGATAGGGCCCTGGGTGACCCTGGGGCCCCCACGCCAAGGAAAACTCAGAGCTGCTGGCTGCTACAGGAGACCAGGCGCGGGCAGGTGTCCACCTCGTGCCTCCGCCTCGCCCAGAAGAGCCACATGGGGAAGCTGCTGAAGCAGGAATTTGTCCCCCGGCCACGCCCAAGCAGCTCCTGTCAGGGACGCAGGCTTTGCCCGCCAAGGCCTAAGGCATTAGCACAGATGGGACTTTTCCTTCCGTTACGGAAGCCACAGTTGCTCTGATAAAGTGTTCGGTGGGAGAAAGAAGACGCTTTCAATATGGTGACACAGACGCAGAGATAGATAGATGCTCGGTGGGAGGATGGGTGGGTGGATAGGCAGACAGAGAGACAGACAGACAGACAGGTGTCTCCTCAGACCTGGGTGTGCTGGGAAGCAGGGTCTGCAGGCAATTCCGTCAGATTGTCGAGGGCATGAGGACTTGTGATCCTACCTGCAGATTCATTCTTTTGTTTATTCATTCAACAAGCATTTAGGGAAAACCTACTGTGCACCAGGCACTGTGTTGTGGGCTGGGATGCAGCAGCGAGAAAAAGGCATTCTCTCCTCCCCCCTCAGAGCAGAGCTTGGGTAGTTGAACAGCAAGTAAGACAACGAGGGAAGGACGTAGGGTGTGTGGGAGCCACAGCAGGGCAGGGGCAGGAGGGGCAGCCTTTCGGGTGCGGCGAGCAAAGGCATTCAGGAATAGTCCAAACAATCACCCACCGAGGTCAACATGCACCGGGAAGAGCTGAGCTGTAATGGCCACTAACTGCCACCCTAAAAAGTCATGTCACTTTCTGGGCTGGACAGGAGGAGTATGCACACCAGCCCCCAGGTGGTGGAAAGTTCTGTTATAGATGGAAGAGCCTCTCCCTATCTCTCCTTATCTTTCCCTTTCTTCCTGTCTATGTATCGATCTACCTATGCATCTATCCATGTACCTGTCTTTACCTATGCGTGCACCTGTCTAGCCATTTTCTATCTATCTGTGCACCTGTCTGTGCTTGCATGCGTTTATCTACTTATTTATCTATCCATCCATCCTTCCATGCATTCATGTATCTACCTGTCAACACATAATACACATATACATGCATCCCCACGTATGCAAATATATGTATGATAGACACAGACATGAATATCAAGCATGGAAAGAGAAGCTGTGGTTAGGCTCTCGGTCTCATGTGAGTCCATGTAGACATTTCTCCAGAGCAGAAAACATTTTGCCTAATTTTGTTCTGCTGAAATTGTTTTTGAAAACATCTTGCAGATTCTTCCTCCAGAATAGCATGTTTTCCCCAAAAATAACTGGGCCAGGGTTATCCTGATTAACTGAGTATTCTGGACAAAAAAAGAAGTTACCTTTAGAAATGATACTACATATAATTGCAAAAATTTCCAGAAATTGGCCTGGAACGCGGTGGAAGCTGCCTCATCCATTGGAGCGCTGTGGTCGTGGCGCCCTTACCCCAGGGTCCCGCGGCTCCAGACCCGGCCCGGCCCCTGGCAGGAATCAAGCCTTGATACTTAGCCTGTTCTTATTTGGGTGGAGTTAACTGGAACTTACAATAAAAGGCTGACTTTGACTTAGCGAGCTGGGAAACGGAGGTTCAAGACTTACTTTCCACTCTCTTAAGCAACATGTTTATGAAGAATTCATCTGAGTCCCGTCTGTCCTCCCACGGCCTCCATCCATTTTTAATGACGATCCGCCAGCCTCACAGCCCCCTTCTCCCTGTTAATATCCAAGTGTTTCATTATTCACGGTGTTATCCGTCTTCTGCCCCCACCACGTCCCCACCCTTTACGTCACTTGACAGGTGCCGATTTATGGTCTCTGACTCCTAGGTTGACGTCCCCATTCTCAGGTCTTTAAATAAGCCAGGACCTACTTACTGAACAACTGAAAGCCAGCCAGCCTCCTCGGGAAGGCCACTGCCCTGGCACAGGTGGGGCGCGGCGGGGCATCTCTCAGCCCCGTCAGGGCAGAAGCCACTACACCCCAAATCAGGATCCAGCCTACGCACCAGAGTTGACCCTAAAAAGTGCCAGGAAGCATCAGACACTGGGTCTGGCCCCAGCCTGGGCACCAAGGGGTTGCTTTTTCGTTTCAAGCACTAAGTACACGTCACGGAAGTTTAGAACATGGGCTTTGGGGTCACCATGACTGAGGTTCAAATCGCTGCCCCTCTCAACTGGGTGACCTTGGACAGCTGACCGCTTCTGGCCTCCCCTCTCCGATGGAAGCAACTACCCCCATTGCAAAGAGTTCCAGCAGGGCAAACAGCGATGCTCCACGTGTCCCTGCTGGAGACACAGGAGCACACGGCAGTGGGAGAGCACGGATCCCAGGTTGTGACAAGCGGCAGGAAAAAGAGCAAACGTGTCACACGCAGCTGGGAGCCCGAGGAAGACTGCAGAGTGTGACGAGGAGTCGCAGACCCGAATCCATCTCCTAAAATTCAGCCGTGTTTGAAATATGAAAGTCGCCATTGCCAGCAACAGCCCACGCGCAGGCGTCGCTGCCGCCGAGTATTTATGGAGACATCCTACCCGTCAGGGGAGACTTACGAGCTACATAAATACAAAGGATAATCCGGCAAATTCCAAGTTGTACTAAAGGCTACAAATCAGCGCTTGGGCTGGGTCCCAGATACAAAGAAAAAGTGTGATTAAGTGTGACTTTTTTTAAAGTTTTGTTTGGATTTATTCCTAAAAGCTCCTTCTCCCGCAGACGCAGACTTCTCGCTGGCACAGATGGCCGCCCTGTCGTGAATCAGAGGCCGCAGATTTGTGCAGCGTCCAAAAGCAGCCTAAGGAAAGGAACCACAAGCACGGAAGGCAGGACGACTCGCTACTTGGGCACAGAATTAGGATTTGTCACCCCCTGCCCGTGACTCTGGGGGTGCCCTGGGCTCTGAGGGACCGTGGGCTCTGAGGGTGCCGGGACCTCCTGCTCCGCAGATGCCGCCATACAGGCCCTAACCAGGCAGGGGCCTTTGCAGTGTCCCCGTCCCAGGGCTGTGTGGGTGGCCGCAGGCAGGACGTCTGGCCATGCAAGGGGCACGGCACAGACACAGCAGGCCTCAGCCAGCACAGCGCACGTGCACAGCATAAATGAAAGGACAGGGGGCGGAGTGACATCGCGAGACACAGAGGACCAAGGGATCGGACACTCAGCCAGAACAGGGTGCGTGTCTGTCCCTGAGACGAGGGCTCACCCACCGCAGCATCACCCCCAACCAGGGCGGGGCAGGAGCTCTGCGGCAAACTCCCCTGGGCTGGGGCATCCCGGCGTGAGACGCTGCGCGCGGGGCCCTTGGCCAGCTGTTCCGGAGCCTCAGTTTCCCAGTGTGTGAAGTGGGGATAGCAGCCTCCCCCACTGAGTTAGGGTGCGGGTTAAAAGAGAGGCCGGATGGCCTTTCAAGACCAGACGATAAACTCTACTTCCGAGGCGACGTCTCTCCCCGTCCCCCCCCACCGATGACGGCGGAGAGAAGAGGTCTCCTCTCCGCCCTTCACCCACTCTGGTGCATGTTGAGGAGTTGTGTGACTCGTGCTGTTTTATTTTCTATATTTCTGATGCTTTCACGTGTGCGGCCTTGCTGACCCTGAGGGCCTGTCCCTCCCCGGATCAGCCAATCCCTAGAGGTGGCAGAGGACGGGCCTGGGAGCCCCCTTTCCATGCAAACCCACCCACCCAGCACCTCCTCTAGTGGGGCCTCACGCAGGGCCACCGTCACCTGCCCCAGTCACCCCAGGGCCAGGTGCCAGACAACCGGGGCAGCCCCTCTGCCCGGAGCTGCAGGAATCACTCCCACCAGCCACCCCAAGCTGCTCGGCCTGCCTCGCCGCCTCTTCCTGCAGAAACCGCAATAAATGCTCTGCTCACATGTCCCTCTCATCCCCTCTGCCTCCTGACCACCCTCTGCTTCCCCTGGGGCCCCGCGTGGCGAGGCCTGCCCTCCTCATGGCTCTGCGAGCACCACGCTTCCTTCCCCAAGACGTCGTCCGCTGACCTGTTGGCCTCGCCACAGCGGAACGATAATAAAACCTACATTTGAAACAGGCAGCCAGGCCTGCTGAGCAGGTCTCTACCTGCTTCCTCGTGGGGACAGACGGGCCGGGGCCGCACACCTGGCCTCCCGTGCAAGGGGGGACACGCTGGCCCCTAGGCCTCTCTCTTATATTTCCCTGCATGTCAGACCCTGGGCAGCAGGAGGAGGGTTTCAGTCAGAGATCTCTCCCCCGGGGGAAAGGCAGTGCTGGCGGGCTTCACACTGGCCCACGTTCTCTCCCAGTGGCATAGAGAAGCTTCCGGTTGCATCTCAGGCAGGCTCCCAGGAATCCGCGTCTTGGCTGCCACGGAGCTACGGCGTCAGCCCAGCCTTCAGAGTCAGCAAAGACCAAAGTCCCCAGGCCCTGCTCTTGCCACCCGGCACCTTGGACTTGGACTTTCCAGCCTCCAGAGCTGCGAGAAACAATCTCACAGTTTTATAAGCTACCTGGTCTATGGTATCTGTCACAGCAGCCTGAGGGACTAAGACACGGGGTCACTGTGAAGCGCTCTCAGGGACCTCTGCAGAAGTGAGAAGCAGACGCTGCTGGGGCGGCCCCAAGATGGGGGCTGTTTGTTACGGCACAGCGACCCAGCCCACCCTGACTGACACAAACAGACGGAGGACCAAGTCAGCACCCAGGGACTCCGGGCTCGTAGCCCCAAAAGGACAGCGGCTTGGCTGGTGCTGGACATCCCCAGACCAGGCCAGAAATCTCCAACGGAAGGAAAAGTGACAGAGGTCATTTCACGTGGCTGCATCCAAGAGAGAAAATCAGATTCTAAATATCTGTCATCGAAATTGCCCGAGGAGAGAACGTTTATTAAAAGTTTTCCATAAGCATTCCCCAGCTCTTTAATCACAGAGAATTTTTTTTTCTTTCCCGTAAGATCTTAAACACGTTTACTGCCTTCGCATAAAGGACTTCTGCTTCTAATCATATCGATTTTGCTATAATTAATTTTTAATGTATTTTCCAGAGTGTTGTGCATATACAGACCAAGATATTTTATCATATGTTAACACAGCCGTTTCCACGCTTCAGGTGGGTTATTCGATGAGGGCTAATGTATTATTGCTTAAGATGTTACAATGTTAACTCAGTTATCACTTGTGTTCTGTCGCGTACACTTTGGAATGTGATGGGATATTGATACCGGAACCAATAGGATGAAATTTACCAAATCGAAGCCTCAGGACTGTGCTGAATTCTAATACTAGCTCGATCACCTAGCAGATACCCACTGTTGTCATCGAGGTGGCTCTTAGGGGACAGCACAAGTCCTCACTGCAGGGGCTGGACACGGGGTCAGCTGGGCTCACGGGTGAGGACCAGGCTCCTTTCCAAGAACCGGAGCCCACGTTTAGCTTCCATGTCCTGCACCAAGGGACTCCCATTCTAGGCTTCTGTCCCCTTTCACAAGGACCTGGCAATGACCCATCATGAGGAAAGCCACAGACACTGTTCAGCTCAGACTCCCCACATTCATGTGGGGGAACTTTTCCTGGTGGCTCAGTGCACCGTGGAGAGGGCCCAAGGAGAGGCCTCTGTGGCCACCAGGTCCAAGATGGGCACGTCGGCCACAGGCTGGATCTTGACCATCGTCCTCTGTTCATTCCACAAACCTTCACCAAGCCTGCATCTCTGTGCCCGCTGCTGCCACTGAGCAAGCAGCATCAAGGCCCAGCCTCGCCCTGGCAGAGATGGCGCCCGGGGCCGGCCAGAGCAACCCGACAACCGTTAGCAGGAGCTGAGCAAGAGCAGAGCCGGGCAGGTGCCCTTCACTAGCTGAGGCCCTCCGGCTGGGTGGCAGGGAGAGCCCAGAGGCGCTCTGTGTCTGAGGAGCCTTGCAGTGGCTGGACTGAGGCAGGCCAGGTAGAGGGGAGCCTTTTCCGGGAGACCACACCCCCTCCAGAACAGAGCAGGCACGTGCTATAAGGAACTGCCACCACCCCGAGAGTTGG
>NW_012152518.1:5747-6909 GCF_000956105.1 Propithecus coquereli | reverse complement strand
TCTTTAAAGGCCAAGCATGGTAGCTCACATCTATAATCCCAGTAATTTGGGAGGCTGAGGTGGGGGGATCACCTGAGACAAGGAGTTCCAAACTAACCTGGGCAACGTAGTGAGTCCCCATCTCTACAACAAATAAAATAAATTAGCTGGGTGTAAGTAGCATGTACCTACCTGTAGTCCCAACAACTCTGGAGGCTGAGGCAGGAGGATTCTTTGAACCCAGGAGTATTGATGTTGCAGTGGGCTATGAACTCTACTACACCAATGTACTCTAGCCTCAGTGACAGAACAAGACCTTGTCTCAAAAAAAAAAAAAAAAATTATCTTGACAATATTAAAGAGCAAAAATCTGACCTAAAAGATAAAATCCTTTTTATACTGCCCCTGCAAGAATAGCTGCCCTTGTGAAAATAACAGAAGCCAGTTCATCTTGTGACATAGTCTGTTAAAATTCTGTGTTTTTACTCCAACAATCTGGGTTCAATTTTGGTCAGAGATGAGTCTCTTTTGGTCTGATATTTATGTAACTTTTGACCTTTTGTGGTACTGATTTATTACTGATTCTTTTCTCTTCCTTACACAGCCTTTGATCTCCTGTATTCTTCTGTCTGTTGGAGGCATGCGGGGCTTTTGGGCCTTTGTGTATACATAGTCAGCTGAGAAGCTGAGATTGAAGAGAATATGGTTGGACGAAAATGTGAGTTTTATTCCATTTATGGCTAGCAAAACTTTCTTTTCTTTGAATTGTTTTTAGCGTGGTTTTAGGTCTTGTAAAAACTGTTTTCTACCTCTTTGGAGACAATTCGTACATCCTTGGTTAAGTCACAACCCTGGATAAGCTTAATTTAAAAGACATCTTTAGTTTTAAAGAAAGAAAAAAGTTCAAAAGCCATAAATATCAGCTGTTTGGGCTAAAATCTGCTCCTGCTTACTTTTACTTCTTCCTATTGCTCCTTCCTCTTTGCCATCATGCTATCACATGAAAACCCTAGAGGGTACTTTTTATGACTCAGACCCCTTAAGGAACTCTGCAAAAGGCACCACTCACCCCCTTTTGGGAGTTTTCTTTTTTCCTTGTGGAGTCTGAAGAGTCATGGACAGATTCCTATCAAGTATAAAACTCTTCCCTCTTTTGTGTTATGTTACCTGATCTCTTTGGCTT
>NW_012152518.1:2469-2781 GCF_000956105.1 Propithecus coquereli | reverse complement strand
CTCTTAAATATAGGTTTCTGATACCTTTGATGTTTATATCTATGAACTAAAACAAAACAAAATTCCACACTTTTAATTAAAAAGCTGATACCGTCATGAAGATTACTAACTCAACCTTAAGCAGAACAAAAATTAGTTACATCAGAGTAAACTAATAGAGGACTGAAATAACTTTTTAATGACTTTTATGTTTAAAATGTTGCTGATTCTTTTAGTGTTTTGTTTTTCAGAAATCCAGAGAATTTTTGGTTTTCTTTCGAGTTATTTATAGCTTGCAAAAAAATTGATACAGCATGCTTTCATGAGCAAAAT
>NW_012152518.1:356-1718 GCF_000956105.1 Propithecus coquereli | reverse complement strand
GAGGCTTTGCTGGGTTTCTCCACTCAGTGTGTTAGCATTAGATCATGCCCATTTTGTCCAATCATATTTCTACATAACTGTCCATACTTTGTTGAGCAAAACATATATATGTGTATATATATATGTATGTATATACTCACACACATACATGTGCATGCGCACACACACACGCACATATATATATAATTGGTATCTCTTTTGTGCTATTAATCAATTTATTTCATGGCATTGATTTTTCAGCAGATTTGTAGGGGGTCAAGAGCCTTGGTCCTTACAAAAGCTGTAGACCCTTATGATCTGAAGGCAGTACTAAAAGAATCTACATTAATAAGCTTTACTAACTAGAGTTTACAGCCATTTTGTTAGGTAGACAGTGAGGGATTCCAGCGCTCCTAGAGACAAATGCAGGTTCCCATCTTGGTGCTGCCTCACCTTGATCCTGCCCTGAGCAACTGCCACACATGGGAGAAGGAGGAACACCCTGCTGATCTGCAAAAGAATGCAGGGAATTCCCCAGCCCAAGGGCCCGGCATCCCAGGCACAATAGGATCTGGAAAATGACAAGTGGCATAGAGTAACCTAAGGCTAATTATCATGTCCTTAACTGTCCATCAAAGTGGTTCGTTGGTGATATCTCAACCCCAAGGAGGGCCCAATCCAGATTACTATAAAACAAGACACCATATCATTACCGGAGCCTCTTGTTACGTCAGGGAGCCTCGTTCCCTGTCTGTGCAGAACATATCTTGTTCTTGCTCTATAAACCTAGATCTTACTCTCGATCTACAAACCTATCTTGCCCTTCCTCAATAAACTTTGTTTCATGCTTGCCTTGCTTTTGGTGGGTCTGGTCATTCTTCAGCCAAGGGGCACAGCAAGAACAGAGAATAGACAACTGCTGACCTGACAATTCATGTGTCTTTCCACAAGTTGTAGCCCCTAGAGACTCAAAGTCCTTTCCTTTGTATTGTTGCTCTGCAACCATTTACTGTTAAAGAACAAAGATTGAAGATGCTATATAAGCTGAAATCCAAAGCCACCTATTTGGGAACTAATAATTTCCTGCATTTTTCTTATGTGTATGTAAAATATACATGTTGTACGAGCAAAGAAATTTTTTCCTTTCCCTCTTAAGGATTGAGTCTACTGAAATGAACTGACAATGGACATATTAACAGATTAAAAGTTTATCAACATGTGTAAATGCAGAAGCCATACTAAATATAAGATTAAAGAAGAGCCAGTTGGTTGATGCTGAAATATCCTCTTCATAGGTGAGAGGAAAGTGGGGTCTGTAGGCCATTATAAAGGGGATAATAAATAATTTCTAGGGAAAATGAATGGACTCAGTACACAGACATT
>NW_012152518.1:0-306 GCF_000956105.1 Propithecus coquereli | reverse complement strand
AGGGAAAAGATAATGCAGTATTCAAAGAGGGAATTAAATAGTAGAATGTTGCAAAGTAAAAACCCTTTTGAAAAACTATTGCTTTGACATGGTCCAATTTGCTACAGTTGTCCCAATGCCCTTTGTACATTTGAAAAATTAGCACCATTTATGATTAAGAAATATTTTCCTAGATTTGAAAATATTTTCATAAAATCTTATTTATATTTTCTTTCTCTCCTATTTGTTATGAATAAAGGTCATAGCTTGTGGAAAAAGATAATTTGCCTTACAAAAACACTTCTAAAATATTTTCCCAGAATAGGT
>NW_012152517.1:25215-25626 GCF_000956105.1 Propithecus coquereli | reverse complement strand
AGATTACTGAAAGAATTCACCCAAACCCCTATTATTGAACACTTAACCTCTGCCTAGTTTTTCTGCATGGTTAACAATGATGTAATGAACATATGCATAAATGCATCAATGGTGTGATCATTTCCACAGAATTTTCTAAAAGTGAAATTACTACGATCTGAGACAAAGCACAATGGGTTTTCACGCAGGCAAATGTTTGTTCATTTAGGCTAGGAAACTGATGGAGCAGAGAATGTTGAAGAGAGGGAGGAACTGGCAATGGTGAATTGGGCAATGCCGACAGAATTTCGGCAGTTTTGCTGATTTTTTATTCCCCCGGCCTAACTTATTTATTTATTATTATTTTTTTTTATTTCAGCATATTATGGGGGTACAGATGTTTAGGTTACATATGTTGCCCTTGCCCCACCC
>NW_012152517.1:13991-14460 GCF_000956105.1 Propithecus coquereli | reverse complement strand
AGCTAGAGGAATTGGAAGCTGTTGGTACTCTCAAGGTAACCATATCAACAAAAAACCTCAACCCAGGCCAACTCATGACAAGACTGACTCAATCCTTCAGACTAATGTCTAGCAAAAGATGCGTGCTTATTTCTAAAAATAAACGCTATTTAAATCAGTCTCTCTACCAACCTACACAAGATGCTCAGCTTTCAACCAAAAATTATGAGCAAGAAAAATAATCAAGATGAGTAAGAAAAACAACATATTAAGAAGCAAAGCAACAAAACAATATGCAGATATGACCAAGATATTGGAACTATGAGACAGGGAATTTAAAATAACTGTGATTAGTGTATTGAAGACTGCAGTGGAAAGTTGGACAGCACACATAAATAGATGGGGAGTTTCAGAAGAGGATGAATACTATGAGAAAAAAATCAAATATCAATGCAACAAATAAAAAAAGGTAATGTTCTTTATATAAAAA
>NW_012152517.1:2869-3245 GCF_000956105.1 Propithecus coquereli | reverse complement strand
ATAGGGAAATTGAAGTCCTCATACATTGCTGGTGGGAACATGAAGTGGTGCTGGTGCTTTGGAAAACAGTTTGGCAGTGCCTCAGAAAGTTTAAACAGAGTTAACATGTGACTTAGCAATTCTACTTCCAGTATATATTCAAGAGAAATTAAAGTATGCATCTATGTGAAAATCTTGCATGTGAATGTTCGTAGCAGCCTTACTCTTATTCATAGTAGACAATAAATGAAAGCAATGTAAAAGTGAATCAATTGAAAAATGATTGAGCAAACTTTGGTATATCCAAACAATGGAATATTATTTGGCAATAAAAAGGAATACAATGGTGATACATCCACAACATTAGATGAACCAAAAAAACATTATATTATGCTAA
>NW_012152517.1:0-2404 GCF_000956105.1 Propithecus coquereli | reverse complement strand
AAGTTGGCATTTTATCCTGTAGGTAATGGAGTGACATTAGATCCTTATTTTATAAAGACAATATTTAAAGCCAGGAGAAAATAACACAATCCTTATTTTAGAAGTGTCATATTTGCAGCAGATGAGAACAGATTAAATGGAGAAAACAGTGTAGCCTGGGAGATTGGTGAGAAGATGACAAAAATAATACAATTGAAAAAATGATAGATTTCATTCTAATGATTTGCCTACAATCCAACACAGTGTTCCCATATCATTTTGAAGTCAAAGTATATCTACATTATTCTCCATGTATCTATTTGGTATTTAAAATAAAGCTAATTGAAATGAGTTTTCTGAGAATATTTCCAGCACATTACAATCCGCCCCTGACACTAAGTGAAGATAGCCAAGGCTATTTCATCACTGCTTCCTCTGTCCATGCTGTTCTACCACAGCTGTGTGGTAATGGGCTGCAACGCAGTGCTTAAAAGACTGCAGTGGACCTTGTCAAGATCATAGCATCAGCTGCAGCTCTTTCCATTGTCCTCCTGTAATAAGATAATGCACGATACCAACACAATGTCAAATACAGTAGTTATTCATTTAATAGTTGTTGCTGTCATGTCTAAGCTGTGCCAAATTTCTGATTCTGGTTCTAGAACGCTTCAAATGGTTTCTGAGAACTTGAGCTTGATTACATTCCATTGTTATTCCAATTGACCTATGCTGTCTAGACCCAATTTGAGTCACCGTTGCTCATTTCTGACACACGGATAGAAGAATGAGGTATTACTCCCTTACTCTTTACTCTGTAAAGAGTACATGTTACTACTTTTGAGCTCTCACTGTTCCAGCATTAGCCAGAGTTTCCATGAATCCCTTCACTGTTAGTCAAAGGAAATATTCTAATTGTCTTTCAGATTCATTTTTCTAATATGAGTTCACACCTTTTATTGCTAGATATTTCAGACAATGAGAAGATGTCCTAACTTCAAAATAGTTATTTCTTTTTAGACCATGACATTTAGCGTCTAAATTTAGCAATCCTCAGAAATTCAAAGATGTAGTTGACAAATTAAAAACTGAAGGAAAAAAGGAACTCAGATCTCATAGATAATATTTCTCAGATGTTTGGTAGAACCAGACAGATGTATAAACTGACACATACTCCAGGGCATGTCATGTTCTTCAAATAGAAATAGAGGATTAGCAGTATTTCTTCATCTGCAAAATGGGATTAATAGTGTTTGCCACCTGTCATCTCACCAGGGTGTTGAGAGGAAAAAAAGTTCACTCAAGGAAAGTTCTCTGAGCTATTTAGAAGACAGGCTGCTCATTAATGCAGACATCACTTTGTTTTGTTGCAAAACAACTGAGATCCTGACTTCCCTGGAGGACTAAGATCTTATTTCCAAAATGCATGCCTTTGAGAGATAAAACATGAAGAAATAACATTCTATGAGTAATAATTCCATATCTGCCTGATCCAATGAGAGACAGAGAATGATAATTTAAGCCAGTAGGGAAATGTACAATTGAAATAGTTCCGGCAAACATCTGGGTACGTACATTCTTGTGCCTTCTCCCCTGCCTCCATCCTCGCCTGCCTTCTAGACTTCCCTTCACTATACAAAAGAATAAGATTGAGGGGTTTTTTGTTTGTTATCATGGTTTTAAACATCAGAAAGGTATGTAAACTAATTCTTCTTGGTTTTACAAAAGAAGCAGCACTGCCTTACTGTGAGTTGGAAGCACACTCTGTGTTAGGAGACAGTTTGTTGTTCTAGCTATGTAAATATGCTCTAGGTTCAAATGTTCTGAGTTCAAATGCTGACTTTCAGCCACAGTTACCTTATCTAACCTTAATTCCCTCGTGTGTAAAATAATATCATTTGCTTTTAAAGCCCTTAATGTACCCATGACACGCAATAATCACTTGTTAAGTGTCTTATGTTACATTTGCCACTTTCTGAAAGGGCTCAGGAATGAGGGCTGGCTCGTTGGAGCTCCTGCTTCCATTCTCTGGAGCTGGTGTGTTTATATATCAAGGCAGAAAGGAGTTTTTCCTAATTATGCATTAAAATAATTAACAGTAGAGATAAACCAATGGACTATGAAACAGAAAGCTTGGGTTTCTAGGCTCTGCCTTTTACCAAGTACTGAACAGAGGTTAAATCATTTTGAGATTCTGTGCCTCCTCTTAACTAAGAACAGGAAAAATCCTCGCCCTTCTTCGTCAACTACATCACATAGGTGTGGAGGGACAACTTCAGTAAGAGCACATTGATTACAGGAAGAACATATAACCCTCTCACATAAGTAGGAAGCAGTTTTGAATATTAAAGCTCCAGCCCTGCTCATTCCCCTTAGTCTCAAATATAGGCTGTTAGTTTCAGTAGGATCATTTTTACTAAGAGAAAGA
>NW_012152516.1:6015-6376 GCF_000956105.1 Propithecus coquereli | reverse complement strand
GTCTTTAGACAAATGTGACAATAATAATGGTTGCAAACAAGATACACCAGCAGGTGCTAAAGTAAGTGGGCAATAAATAAAATAAGTGCAAGGAGAAATAGGATTTGTGTCGTCTCAGTGTCTCCCCAAAGGTACTATATAAATACAAAGGGGAACAATAATAACTTTAAATGAAGAGACTCATTAGACACCAAACCAACCAAGTAATCAAAGTAAACATAACCAGTAACAAAATACATCCCCATCATGAAACCTTTGATATAATGCACCAGGAAGAACATCAGCATGCTTTCTGTGATATTCTTGCCAAAGTGTATAACCTCATTTCAATAATGAGAGAACGTTAGACAAACATAAATTC
>NW_012152516.1:3415-4096 GCF_000956105.1 Propithecus coquereli | reverse complement strand
AGATATAGCCAAAACATGCATATACTTTGAATATTTATTATGTTATATACCAATTATTAATTTATCTTACTATCAGTAGTCATTTATTAATTACCTTTTTAGCATACACTGATACTATTTTCCACAAAAAGTAGTTAAAAAAACTTCTAAAATAATATTTTGCCAAAAATTACTCTCTGAAGATTAATGAATGCTATGGTTTGAATGTGTCTCCTAAAAGAATGAAAAGCAAGTTTTGGAAACTTAATCTCTTCTGTGATAGTATTGGGAGATAGGGCCTAATGAGAGGTGATTAGGCCATGAGGGCTCTTCCTTTATGAGTGGATTAATGCCCATATCTGCAGAGTGTGTTCATTATCACAGGAGTAGTTTCTTTATAAAAATAAAAGTTTGTCCTCCTTTTGTTCCTCTTTCTCATCCTCTCTTTACCTTTCCACCATGGGTTGGTGTGTCAAGGAGTCCCTTGCAATATGCCAGACCCTTGATCTTGGTCTTCCCAGCCTCTAGAACCATGAGCCATTAAATTTCTCTTCACCATAAAATGCCCAGGGAATTATTCTGTTAAGGAGTGAAAAAAAAAAAAAGAAAAGAAAACAAAAGACAAAAAAAAAACCGCCCCCTCCCCTTTAACAAACTTTAATTTCAGAAATTACAAGAAATAATAATGAAGATAACTGTATG
>NW_012152516.1:1095-1489 GCF_000956105.1 Propithecus coquereli | reverse complement strand
GTTCAAACCAAATGCTAAGTAGAAATAACAACAGTGATGAGAAAGGTAGATGAAACAGAGATTCAATTCTGTATTCAGCACCTGAGGACAACTGAGATCATTGAAAAGACTGAGTAATGTATTAACACAGTTTTTATGTGCAATAGTTGATACATTGGATAAATTTTAACAAGCTTGAGGATTTTTCCCCTAGTAATCTCTGCAATGCTTCTAAAATGAAAAATTTCTGAAGTTACATCATAAATACTGTTATCCGAGGATTCATACCACTAGAAATAAAATGTGAAATCTTAGCTTTCAAGAATAGTTGAGTCTTATATGTTGATTTAAAAAACAGCTAAAAAGTATAAGATATAGCCAAAACATGCATATACTTTGAATATTTATTATGTTA
>NW_012152516.1:0-675 GCF_000956105.1 Propithecus coquereli | reverse complement strand
CCGATGAATGCTACTACTATATGTGCACTTAAGTGTTGGTCAGCTAAGTCAGTTAATACCAATTTGATGGTGAGTACATATGGTGCTTGTTTTTCTATTCTTGTGATACTTCACTTAGGAGAATGGGCTCCAGCTCTATCCAGGATAATATAAGAGGTGCTAGACCACCATTGTTTTTTGTGGCTGAGTAGAACTCGATGGTATACATCTTATTATAGGGAGAATTACACTGAGGAATGAAATAGCAGAGGACGTAAACAGGTGGAAAACCCTTCCATGCTCATGGGTCGGCAGAATCAACATTGTTAAAATGTCTGTGCTACCCAAAGTGATCTACAGATTCAATGCAATCCCTATTAAAATACCATCATCATTTTTGCAAATCTAGAAAAAAAATCTATGCTTCGTATGGACCCAGAGAAGACCTTGTATAGCAAAAGTAATCATAAGCAAAAAGAAAAAATTGGGAAGCATCAATTTACCAAACTTCAAGGTATACTACAAGGCTATAGTAACTAAAACGGTATGGTACTGGCACAAGAACAGAAACATAGACCAATGGAACAGAACTGAGAAACCGGATATAAAACCATTCTCATATAGCCATCTAATCTTTGACAAAGCAGACAAAAACACACTGGGGAAAAGAATCCTTATTCAATAAATGGTGCTGGG
>NW_012152515.1:8229-8950 GCF_000956105.1 Propithecus coquereli | reverse complement strand
AGTCCTGATGTTTGTTCAGGTGATGAGACAACAGAATTCCAGAATGGTAGGGGCAGAGTTGAAAGAAATAGAGGATTGTCCACTGAGAAGCCCAGTATCACAATGAACAGCCAACTAGAAAACTGAGCTTTTGATAACAAGCATGTTCTGTCCTAGGTAGATACAAAAAGAGTGGAAAGTAACTTGACTTTCATGGCACGCTTGGTTAGGAGTAAGGAACTTACTGGCCCTTTGAAGTAGAATCACAGAAATTCAGATCATCTACAGACCAGGTTTTCTTAATCTTGGCACCGTTGACATTTTGGGTTAGATAATTCTTTGTTGTTGAGGGGCTGCAAATTCTCCAGGCCCTCCTCTAGACCTACTGAACTATAAACTGGGAGTGGGGTCACCTCTCCGTGTGATTCTGAGGTTGGTTACAGTCTGCAGAGCAGTAATCTAACCCAATTATCTCATTTCACAATTGAAGAAACACAAGTTGCATAAATGCCTCCCTAAGATTAAATGGCGGGTTAGTAGCCAAAACAAAACAGCACACCCTATCTCACTATCCAGAGTTTGCTAAGTGTGACCTCCAAAGAAGAGGTGGATATCCTGCAAAGATACTTCATCTAGGCACCAACCTGGGTAATGACACATGATACATGTTGTGGCACAGCAGAAAATATTTCAACACTTGCTGAATACGTTTCTCCAATTTGTTCTCTCTCCTAGATTCCAG
>NW_012152515.1:7683-8179 GCF_000956105.1 Propithecus coquereli | reverse complement strand
CAAAGCTTTGTTGTATAGATTAAATGAAACAACATGTAGCACATAATGTATGGTATGTGGCTCATAATGGCACCCAATAAATGGGATGGCTGTTACCATCATAAGTTTTGTGGTCTTATAAATGTTAATATGCTAATTAAAATAGGATTAAAAAAAGAGCCTTCTCTCTTTATTTTATATACCTAGCAACTTTGAAAAACAACAGCATTGATTAGTAGTTAGCTGGTTTCTATGTTATTAATTGCAGCTTAGTCTGTACATTTAGACCTAACCTGTGTGGACTTGAACAAGTCTGTTAACGTCTCTGGGCATTTGTATCCCCATCTGTAACTTAACGGAGCTGGATCTGATGATCTCTAAGGTTTTTTGCATCTGATATCCGCAGTTCCACGGAAATGGAAAAGGCCATGATTTGTGACCATTTGCCCTCTAGTGGCAAGAACCAGGGAAAACTATTCCTACTGAGAAAAAGTTTCAGGTCCACATCAAGATCAAA
>NW_012152515.1:2534-2884 GCF_000956105.1 Propithecus coquereli | reverse complement strand
TTCATTTCTAAGTTAGCCAGCTTTGAAAAGCTTAATGTATATCCTTCCAAATTTTTTCATTGTACCATCACATACAAACACATATTCATGTATTATTATGTTCAGCACATAGAACAGAACCAAGTATTTAAAACAGTATCTTAAACATTATAGGTGCTCAATAAATATTTGTTGAATGAATGAATGATTTAGCCTACAAAAATGGGATATTTTTTATAGGTATATATATTCTTTTCTATATGCAGCTTTTATCACTAAATGGCTCTATGTAATTTCTTCATATAGATTTAATTAATTCTTATAAATGGTTACATAATAGCCCATGGTTATGAAAGTAACATCAATTTTTT
>NW_012152515.1:0-579 GCF_000956105.1 Propithecus coquereli | reverse complement strand
TTTTTAATTTGATCAGATCCCATTTATTTATTTTTGTTGCTGCAGTGATTGTTTTGGGGGTCTTCTTCAAAAATTCTTTGCCTAGGCTGATGTCTGAAAGGGTCTTCCCAATGTGTTTAGAGGTTTTAAAAGTTCATAATCATTCAAATGTAATACTGGTTATGTTTAATTCTTAGAAGAACTAGCTGAATTAATTTCAGAATTTACCTATTCCATAGCATTACAATTAGTTTGTTTTTAAAATTTTCCTTCAAAATTGATTAAAACATAATCTAAAGAAATTGTTGAAACATTGTTCTCAATCAACTTGTTATTTTAATTTTTAGTAAGTATATAAAAGTACCATTCCTGCTTTTAAAGCCAAAATATGGAAATTCACTAAATGAATAAGTCTTTAAGAATCAGAAGCTGTTTTAAACCTGAAAAAAAAATTATTTATATGTATTGAGGAAAAGCTTCAGCCTCGCAGTCTTATGTAATTAAAGTTTCTTCCATTAATTTAACTTTACATATTATTATAACTACCAGCTTCAATTTAATATGTTGCTATATTTTTATCTCGTATTTTCATCATGGAAT
>NW_012152514.1:19259-19709 GCF_000956105.1 Propithecus coquereli | reverse complement strand
GTAGAGACGGGGTCTTGCTCTTGCTCAGGCTGGTCTCGAACTCCTGAGCTCAAACAATCCGGCCGCATTGGCCTCCCAGAGTGTAGGGCCAGTACTTTTTTATTTGTGGCTGTAACTTAAGTGACAGACACTTTATTTTTCTTACTAATTATTCATATATAGTATCTGTGCTTTATATCCTTGTCTAGAATATTTAGGGAATAAGAACCCAGTTCTATAGTTCATTTTTCATAGGCCTTTACATGTGCTGGATATTTAATACTTATTAATGAAAGATCCTAGAGAAAAAATCTGTCTACTGTATGCAGTTTGTGGAAAGGGAGAAGCGTTTTTGTTTTTCTGCACCTGCTGATCGGAAAGCATGCTGGGCTTTCTTTCAGGGAGCTGAGCGACTGTCAGTGCCAGACTGGAATTGAAGAATGTTTCTTAGCAGGAGCATCTGCAATTTAC
>NW_012152514.1:10717-12679 GCF_000956105.1 Propithecus coquereli | reverse complement strand
TCTTCCTCTTCACACCTTTCATCCAGCTCTTTCAAAGCCAAGGTGACGTCCTCTTCACAGATTGACTCGGGGTAGCTTTCAGGAGCTAGAGGCTCCGGCCCTTCAGTTTCTTCTAAATCAAGAATTCCCTGACACACGAGAGAATCCTGCTGTTCCTGAATTAAATATGACCCTTCATCTTCGAAGCCTGTAACATGTTCCTCCTTTAATACTGAACTGGAATCCTGCAAAACAATCACATTTTTGGTGGACTTCAAAAACATTAAAAGAATTTAATGACATAATAATTATTGCCATCTGTCTGTTTTATTTCATTTACAGTCTGATTTTTAAAGTTTTTGAAATGATATTATAAAATTGTTTTTTTTTAATTGTTCCAGGTTTAAGATTTCTTGAAATATATCACCTATTGTCATTTACAGTCTGATTTTTAAAGTTTTTGAAATGATATTATAAAATTGTTTTTTTTTAATTGTCCCAGGTTTAAGATTTTTTGAAATATATCACCTATTGTCATATAAAAACATCGAGGAGGTTTTTTTTTCCCTCCTTCTTCTTAAGTGACAGGATCTAGGTGTTTACTTAGAAATATGTCCTTTGGTAAAATATCTTCTCTCATCTATATTCATTGAGGAGGTTTTTTTTTTTCTCTCCTTCTTCTTAAGTGACAGGATCTAGGTGTTTACTTAGAAATATGTCCTTTGGTAAAATATCTTCTCTCATCTATATTCTAATTCTATACAAGTAAAACTTTATATTATTACTGTTATAAATTTCTCTTCTTTGAAATGTCATTTCTTTCTTTATACCACAACACAGTGAATTCTGAACATAAGCAGGAGAGACGGTTCAAGATGGCCGCCCACTGGCCTGTGACGCTGCCCCCAAAGCAGGAACAGCTTAGCCCGGTCGGAAGGATGCTGACCCGGAACAACCAGCGCAGCCTCACTGGCACAAATGAGCTGAATACTTGTGATGTAAAGGTCGTTTTCTGGGAATAAGACTATAATAAACTCATTTTGGCTTTGAGTATCAATAAAGCTTCACCACTGAGCTAGAGTTCAGAGGACATCAGGAAACTTTAGACTATTACATTTTTGAAAATTAAATGAATCACAAGCTCATTTATCAAAAAGAATGAAACATTCTCTTAAATCTAAGTAAACAATAATGAAAACATAAGTTATAAAGTATACTAGTGGTTTTCCTCTTCCCATCCATTGTAACGTTACTGAAATAATGCTGCCAAATGACTGCCTGTAGTATTAGTAGAAGCTAAACAGATACTGGCTGAATTGAGTGAGCCACCGCTATACTTCCGAAGTATACAGCATGACGGAATAAACGCCAGCTCCTAATTTGCATGAATATTAATTTCATTAGTTTGGAAATAAATGCAAACGGTCTCACAGTTTCAGGAATAAAGATCAGCTTCTTTCAGTATTTAGACCTAACTTACTTCTTACCTGTACAACAGTTTCTTGTCCATTTTCATGGATAAAAATAGAATTTTCCTTCCAAAAAGTCAGAGCCCCTGACCTTAGACTAGCCTGGGTGCCCTGGTATAAATTAATTCCTAACCACAGTTAGTTTATAATCTAACAACAGTGTTAGGCTATATGCAAATGACAAAAATATACATACACCAGGGGATGGTAAGTGCAAGATCATGTCCTCCTTCTGCTTAAAATCCCGGTTTTAATGGCTACATGCTGTGCGGCCCGGAGGATGCGTCATGAATGTACCTTGGCCCACTCCTGACTCCTTGTTCGCCGCTCACCAGCCCCGCTGGCCAGCTTTTTACACTTCAGATACACCAGGGTCTTTTCAACTGCTGCTTCCTCTGCCTGGAACATTCTTCCTCCAAACCGTCAAGGGCTGGCTCCTTTTGTCACTTAGGTTTCACTTCAAATGCTACCCTAACTTTCTCACCTCAGCCCACATTACTGTTAGATTTTAATA
>NW_012152514.1:9961-10667 GCF_000956105.1 Propithecus coquereli | reverse complement strand
TCCAGGTTGCAAAGATGAAGAAGTATTTGAGTCTGACACTCCATAAAGAAACGTGTTATTCCAGGTCTTAAAATGGCATGTTTCAGATTATAAGAAAGTTCTGAAAGGCTTCACAGAAAATTTGGAGCCATTCATATCGAGGGGAGGGACCTGAGCAAAGACTGGAGGAAACAATCAAAATAAAGCAGACATCTGAAGTGAAAACTTCAGTTATAGCCCCAAAAGATTAATCTTTAAAATGTCACGGTGGTGACTGATTTTAACAAAACGTGTACTGTAAGCTAGAGTAGATAACCTCTGTATCTAGTAGGGAGGCATCACTCCGTTTCAGCTGCAGGACTTGGCCAAAGAAAATTATTGGGCTTTGGCCTTTTAGGAAAGCCAAATAGCTGAACATCTACCCTCGAGTCACTTCTGCCATCCCTGAACTTGTGCGTGACCATGACCGAGTGACCGTGTGGGCTACTGCCGTATTCGGATCAGTAACATGAAAAAGGTATGTCACTAAGTTTATTATTAATATCAGAATATACATTTTCAAATATAGGTAAGTATTCTAGATATACTGAGTAAAAAAAATCTCCCATGTGTTGTACATACTAAAATTCTATTATCACCAGAAGTTTAAAGGTATGATTTTTATTGTAAAACTCTGAAATACTTGATTATAAAATACTAATTTTATATAAAAATAATTATCAAAGAG
>NW_012152514.1:0-386 GCF_000956105.1 Propithecus coquereli | reverse complement strand
TATCAATTCCGGGGCTAGCACAAAGTCCACTGCTTCTGTAAGCCTTTTGCACAGATTGATTTGGTGGCTTTTATTAGCTAAACTTAAATTTTTTTTCCTATAAGGAGGAAGCAACTTCCAAAAAAAAAAGTTTTTCTTTTTCACCCTCAATACCACCATCCCTGGGGTGGGCCTGGGAAGCAGACAGTCAGGTCTGCCCCGTGGCTCTCATGAGAGCTAATCTTTATTGAGCACTTACTATACGCGAGGTGGCTTTCCTCCTCCTAAAATTCCCAGCAAGCAGACGCTATTGGGAGTCCTGTTTTAAAGGAGAGGTTAGGTAACTTGACCACAGTCACGCGGCGAGCGGAGCCAGCCCGAGCCTACAGGTGCACGGAGGCGAGGCC
>NW_012152513.1:9200-9515 GCF_000956105.1 Propithecus coquereli | reverse complement strand
GGAATTGCTTGACCTCTTTGAGTCTCCATTTCCTCATCCATAAAGAGGGAAAAATAATAGTGACTATAATATCAGTTTGTTGTGAGGATTAAATATGATACTATAAAAAAGTGCTTAGAGTGCCTGGAAAATAGTAGCACCTCATCAATTTAAATATTTGTTACCATTCTGATTTTGATTATATCCTACTAATACAATCTTAAAGCAATGAGAATGGGAGAAACATAATCTTTTTAGAGTCTGAGGCACATTTGAGGTTATGTAGTTCAGGACAGGTGGACTTCATGGTCTGGCAAACACTCTCAAACACCACAG
>NW_012152513.1:5998-6711 GCF_000956105.1 Propithecus coquereli | reverse complement strand
CTTTCACTGATCAAAATTTCTTTTTTTTTAAATTTCAGAATATTATGGGGGTACAAACGTTTTGATTATGTTTTGCTTTCATACAGTTCGAGTCAGAGTTATAATGTGCCCATCACAAAGGTAGTGTGCATTGTACCTGTTAAGTGTAAATTTACATGCCCCCTCCTCCCCCTCTCACCTGCTTGGTTTCCACAGAGTTTTACTACCATATGTGCACACGGGTGTTGTTGGATTAGTTCTAATTTAACAGTGAGTACATATGGCGTTTGTTTTTCCATTCTTGAGATACTTCGCTTAGAAGAATGGTCTCTAGTTCCATCTAGGTTGTTACAAAAGGTATTAGTTCACCATTTTTTTATGGCTGCATATACATATATCATATTTTATTAATACACTCATATATTGATGGGCACTTGGGTTGATTCCACATCTTTGCGATTGTGAATTGTACTGCAATAAACACTTGAGTGCCTGTGTCTTTTTGTTAAAAATTACTTTTTTTCCTTTGGGTAAATACCCAATAGTGGGATCGTTGAATCAACTGATAGGTCTACTTTTAGTTCTGTGAGGTATCTCCATATTATTTTCCATAAAGGTTGTACTATTTTGCAGTTTAACTGTGTTGTTCCCTTCTCTCTACATCCATGCCAGCATTTGTTGTTTTGGGACTTTTTGATAAAAGTCATTCTCACTGGAATTAGGTGATAGCTCAT
>NW_012152513.1:3351-3974 GCF_000956105.1 Propithecus coquereli | reverse complement strand
GGTCTATTTCTCTGTTTTTGTGCCAGTACCATGCTGTTTCGGTTACTTTAGCTTTGTAGTATAGCTTGAGTTTTGGTAAAGTGATGCCTCCTGATTTGTTGTTATTGCTTAAGGTTGCTTTGGCTATTCGGGGTCCTTTCTGGTTCCATACAAAGCATAGAACTGTTCTTTCCAGATCTGCAAAATATGGTGTTGGTATGTTAGTGGGGATTGCATTGAATCTGTAGACCACTTTGGGTAATATAGACATTTTAACAATGTTGATTCTGTCGACCCATGAGTGTGGTATGTTTTTCCATTTGTTTATATCCTCTGCAGTTTCCTTCCTCAGTGTTTTATAGTTCTCTCTGTAGATGTCTTTCACATCCTTAAATATAGTCCTAAATATTTTACTTTCTTTGTTGCTATTGTGGAAGGTATTGAGTCTTTGATTTGATTCTCAGCTTGACTGTTGGCGTATATGAGTGCTATTGATTTGTATACATTGGTTTTGTAACCTGAAACTTTGCTGAATTTGTGTATCAGTTACAGAAGTCTCTTGGCAGAGACTTTGGGGTTTTCTAGATATAAGATCATATTGTCAGCAAAGAGCAACAGTTTGACCTCTTCTTTCCCCATTTGCA
>NW_012152513.1:0-411 GCF_000956105.1 Propithecus coquereli | reverse complement strand
GGGCATGGTGGCGCACGCCTATAGTCCCAGCTACTCGGGAGGCTGAGGCAGGAGGATCGCTTGAGCCCAGGAGTTTGGGGTTGCTGTGAGCTAGGCTGACACCATGGCACTCACTCTAGCCCGGGCAAAAGAGTGAGACTCTGTCTCAAAAAAAAAAAGCCACAATAATGATTGAGGGAGGAAATTTGATGGTAAAAGGACGTTTCCTGGAAGGAAATCTATTTCTGGATCTGGGTGTTGATTACATGGATTGCTTGTTTTAAAATTTTTTATTACACCTGCAATTAAGTTTTATGTAATTTTCTTAATGTGTATTATATTTCACAAATAAAATTGTTTTATGTGTGCGCACATTTGCTCCATTAAATTTCATCTCATTTATTTCAGATTGTTATGTGTCTCCCATCACAC
>NW_012152512.1:10470-10732 GCF_000956105.1 Propithecus coquereli | reverse complement strand
CAAGTTTCCACAGAGAGTTAATTGCAAAACCACTAGCCAGAGTCCAGTTTATGGAGAGACATCCTTCCTTTAATAACCCAATAGCTGTGCAGGGGTGAGAAGCGTTTGAAATAAATTCAGATGCAGTGAAACCTTCAGTGGGCAACTATTAGAAATTTCAATCTAGACAGAATAAGGATGAGCCAGCTCCATCTTATAGAAACAGAAACTTCTCGATACTTGAAATATCACAGTGCAGGGCTGGATGAGGAGGGGCTCGAGG
>NW_012152512.1:7625-8060 GCF_000956105.1 Propithecus coquereli | reverse complement strand
CAAAGCTTACTATAAAGCTACAATAAGCAAGACAGTGTCTAGCATGGGGCTAGACATGTAGATTGATGGAAAGAATTCAGAGTCCAGAAATAAACCCTCATATTTGTGGTCAATTGATTTACATGGATTACAAGACAATTTAAAGAGGAAAAATACTGTTTTCAACAAATGGTGCTGGCACAACTGAATATCATCAACATGTAAAAGAAAGTTAGATTCTTTCCATACATACACAAAGATTGAATCTATATGGGTATAGTCCTTAATGTAAGAGCTAAAACTACACCCTCTTAGAAGAAATAATTAGAGTATCTTCATATCCTTGAGTTTAGGTAATGCCTTCCTAGATACAACACCAAAGCACAATGACAAAAGAAAAAAATAGATTAATTGGACTTGATCAAAATTAAAAATTTTAATTCACAAAAGTCACCA
>NW_012152512.1:3643-4180 GCF_000956105.1 Propithecus coquereli | reverse complement strand
TAGACTTTGCTCCATGTCAGAAGGTGGCAAGGCTATACGAAGGAGGGAAGAGTTGTCTCATGAGTAGCAATGAAATGTGTAAAAAGAGGATTTTCGGACTATTGTACAAATACAAAATGAACACGTCAAAAATTTTATTTTACTCATTAATAAAATGAGGGGACCAGTAAGATGTTATAAACAGTTCCACGGAGACTTCCAAGAACCATACATTTATATGCAGGAAACAGTAATTATAAAATGAGTTTACAAATAGCCTTAAAACTGATCTTCCATAGGCTAATGATCAATTGCATTTCAAGAGGGGGAGAACACAATTAATTTGCACTTATATGAACAAGAGTAATTTGCATTAGTATCAGTTTTCTACAAAGTTATAGAGTTATACAAGAGCTCAAAGACAATGAAAGGTGTGGTTAACTTAATTGGGTGAGATATGTACATATATGTGTGTATCTATATATATAAAATATATGTGCACACACACACATACACACACACAGTTGATCTTTGAGCAATGCAAGAATTAGAGATGCC
>NW_012152512.1:0-438 GCF_000956105.1 Propithecus coquereli | reverse complement strand
AATATTAGAATAGTAATATAACGATACGTAGTAAGAACTCCCTCTCCTTTTACTAAGAAACTTCCAAACTACAATTTTTTCTTCATGATTCTTTATGGCGTATGCATATTATTAAATGCCACTTCTGTGTGCATCTGAGTCCTTGTGGGAGACAGTTCCCTTGTCCTTTCCAATTCTCCCTCCCAGGCTTGGTCTCGGGCTGGTGCAGTTTCTCTGTTCTTGGATTTCAGTGTTGCCACTGACCAGTGAGCTCTGTCGTTCACATGACTGTGAATTCAGCCTTTACCTTCTGAGAGGAACAATGGGGAGGTGTTGGGAGCTCAGCTAGAGAGCAAGTTTAGTGCTTGCTGAAAGGGTGTGCGCCAGAGAGTGGGATTTTTTGGTTGTTTGTTTGTTTTGGAAGGTTTTGTTTTTGATTTTGAATTCAGCAGGAGGTAT
>NW_012152511.1:18231-18798 GCF_000956105.1 Propithecus coquereli | reverse complement strand
ATGGAGTTGTGTACTCATGGGAAAACTTACCAGAAGCCAAGATACTTTAGAAACAAGGATTGGATATTGTTAGGAGACAGTTATACATGGGTCTTGCATTTCTGCTTGTCTTGAAAAGTGAGACATTGACTGCTCTTTGTTCCAGACTATCTTTTCAAGTAGTTTGACTAGAGAACAGCTTTGAAAAATAGAGATAATGTCTTCATCTGGATCAAAAAGTGGGATTGCTTACAGACTTGGAAGATAGTAGTATGTTCCTCCAGAGCAAAGGGTAGGCATGTTTACTGTCCAGTAAAATAAAAATAACGTCACTCTCCAGGGAAAAGAGCAAGCATGTTTCTCACCCATTTTGAAAGATTCAGGTTCAAAAACCGCAGGTTTAATCTCCTCTAATGCAGCCTTCTGCGTACATAGGTATTATCTGACCCTGTTTTCATCCACTCTGTGGACTTGGAGGTCAGAATTTATCTTAGGGAGTTAAACTCATAGTGTACAAATATAGAAGGCTATATGCACAAAAATGGTCTTTGTGGCATTATTGATTCACAATGACAAAAATTAGAACTA
>NW_012152511.1:14500-16131 GCF_000956105.1 Propithecus coquereli | reverse complement strand
TTTTGGCTAGAAGGAATTTGCAGAAGATAATGATTCTCAAGAAAAATGACTAAAGAAATATGCGATATGTTTACCTTCCTTAAATTAAAAAAGACAGCATAGATTTTTAAATGTCTTGCAATCTATCTGGGAGGAGGGAGGATCTATAGACCATGCCCACTAAACTATGCATGCAGCATTTTTCTGTTACTCTGGATCTCCCAGCCAGATTGAAGGAGAAAGCTAAGAATACAGATGTGTGCAACACATCCCTATCTCAGGGGTCTCAGGATCTATTTTAATTCCTCTTTAAAAACAATAGGTTTTCCTAAAAATAAAAGTCATAATGGCCAATAATAGAAAAATATTCTAGAGAAAGGGCAACTATCATGAAGCTTACATTTGCCAATTGTTTCCCCTGCTAAAAAGAGCTGGAAGTCAGTACTATGTTTGATATAAGATTTCAAAGACTGCTTCTTTCATTTGAGTGTTTGGAAATGTTGTGGAAAGGAATCTTGATAATATAACAAAACACATCAAAGAATCAATTGTGAAATATCTGGCCCCTCACACTCCCTGCTTTTCCATCCCCACCCCCTTCCACCACCACTAGCATCTTACAGAGTTGAAAATGAGAACAAAGGGGTGAGCGCAGACAAACAGAACATAGGACCTGACACGTCTGTGAAGAAGAATGACAGGTAAAGTGGTCGCCTGTGTTATTTGCAGGAAGGTTCATTATCGGATGGTAATTAAAATTATCCCTCACGTTGGTAACTTAGAGGAAGCAGAGCATACTTTTTCTCTGAATTATTTCGTAGTCTCCTAAGACTTATCCCTCCCCCCACCGTGCCCTCCTGACAATTTGTGCAATGCTCTCAGATTCTCTCCTCATCAATTTTCTTCTTGGTTTTTGAAAGAGAGAAGCCCAAGTCATTTTCCAAACCTACTTCTTTGTGCTTTCTATCGCAGATTGCCTTAAAAGGCATGTGCCATGAGACCGTACGTATTAAGGACGAGAGAGGCTCACCATGGAGTCTCTGTATCACATGAAGGATTTATAAAATAAAAGACTATTTATAGATTATGATCTAAAGTCTCATCACATTCTTTTCCTTCCCAGAGAATCCCACTTGGATTTCTGTTTCCCTTTCCTTGCTAATTGAATCTTCCCTTTTTAACGTCTCTTTCCGTTGTCTTGTCTTTGCTCTCTGTGAAGAGAAAGTTTGATTTTTATTCGCATTTCATCCTTTTTCATCTTGTTTTCTCTTGAATAGGTGGCTCTTTGTTTCGTGTTTCACCTCTAGGTTCAGAAATTCTCCACATCATTTATTTAATGAACTAATTACAATTCTTCTGACCTTAATTTGGTCAATTACAATTTGTGTTTGGTTACCTCGAGTTCCTAGACTGACACAAATTGTGTCACTTCTAGCAGTTACGAATGCCATTGAAAATAAAAGTTTGGTGTCGTTCCAATCACTCAGCTCTCCCTTCTCCTTTTTAATTATTTATTTTATTTTTAAGGCTCAAACTTCTGTCATTATGAAGAGGGTTGTTCATTATTCCAAAAACTGCTAAGAACAGGATTGCTACCCAAGCAGAAGAGAATCTGTTTTAAGTGGTGAGACATTTGGGTTGATTGTGGAAGA
>NW_012152511.1:11938-12270 GCF_000956105.1 Propithecus coquereli | reverse complement strand
TCATAGATGGCCATTTTCTTCTTGTGTCCTCACGTAGTTTGCCTTTTGTAGTCATCTGGGTCCTAATTTCCTCTTCTTAAAAGGACACCAGTTATACTGGATTAAGGTCCACAATAATGACTTCGTTTTAATTTAATTATCTATTTTAAGACTTTATTTCCAGATATGGTCACCTTCTGAGGTACTGAGAGTTAGGACTGCAACATATGTACTTTGGAAAGGCCACAATTCAGCCCGTAATATACATCACCACATGTGAAAGTCGCATGAAAATCAAATTTCAGTGTCCATAAAAAATTTATTAAACATGGCCATGCTTGTTTATTTCTATA
>NW_012152511.1:0-583 GCF_000956105.1 Propithecus coquereli | reverse complement strand
CTAAAAGGACACATGTGGCCCTAAGGTTGCAGTTTCCCCACACCTGCCCTAAGTCCTTTTTTGCTGCTGATAATTTTTTCAATTTAATATAGTTACATATTAATTGGATTTCCTAAAAGCCCAAATGCATCGTCATAAAATAATGCTATAAAGGATTTGATAGGCTATGAAAAAAGCTATTTCCCTTCTTAAGTAAACTTTGGTTATTATATTCATGTGTTAAAATCAAATTCCTGTGTGTATTGGTTATTGGATCACAAGAGAATGGCTGGGTGTATTTTGAAGGTGTGGTTGGGATGATACATAGAGAATTTGTTTCGGAGTACCCTGGCTAACCGTGGTGATAAAAGTCATCCAGAAGGGTGGGCAGTCATCCACAGTGACAGATGAAAACAAAGTCCCTGGGGCTGCTATGGAGAGAGAAAACAATAGTGGTTTCAAATTATGAGCCCCAAAGGGGTTGATTTGCAATTGGGATGCTACTCTTGTGGACGTTTCCATAGGTGAGCAGTAGCAAGCACTTCTGTGTTTAATGGTAGTTTTTGATTGTTCCAAGCAATTCTAGAATGTCTAGCTGGTATAG
>NW_012152510.1:7847-8238 GCF_000956105.1 Propithecus coquereli | reverse complement strand
TGGACAGTTGGGAGTTATATGACCTGAGTCTTCCTGTGCAGGTGGATCTCCCAGGAGCCTCTCTGAAAGCCCGTTGCTCTAGGTCACTTTCCAGATTCTATCGTACCTAAGCTACTTGGCGTCTGGGCTACAATCCTCTGCATTTTTTTGTAGTTAGTGCACTAAGTTCTGATTGGCAGATTCATAGAGGTTCCCTCCTCCCCCAGGTATAGCAGTCTCCTGCCTTGTTCACAAGAGGAGCCAGAGGTCTCTAGCTGTCTACCTAACATACTAATTTAATAATCAAATATAAAATAAAAATTTCCAAATATATTAATGTAAAAAAGACAGGAACAGGAAAACAGAATGGGAATAGAAGATTGCTTAACTATGTTTCAAAAGTTACAATTAA
>NW_012152510.1:3103-3603 GCF_000956105.1 Propithecus coquereli | reverse complement strand
AAACAGTAGGCACACCGAATAAGGTACATCTTTAAGTTGATTTTGACCTTTGAATAGTTTTCTAAACCTCATCTCATTCCACTCTCTGTCATTTACCACCCTCTAGTAGCTTATATTCTTTAAGGATCTTTAACTCTGGGAGCTATTTGATGGTTTTGGGGTTTTGTTTTTCTTTATGTCTAAAAACCTCTTTCTCTACTTGGTGTTGCTATATCTGATTGCTTTTCATTGTTTAGGTCTCAGCTTGCATTGTTTTCCCAGCAATACATTTTTCCTAGCCATGATAGCTAATAGGAACTCTTGTCATAATTCTTCATCACTGAATTGTGTTAGTTTTGCCTAGAGTACTTACTATGATTTTTTTACTAAGTTTTAAAAAATTCTCAATCTTCTCTCTGCTTCTATTAGCTTATATTCTTTAAGGATCTTTAACTCTGGGGGCTATTTGATGGTTTTGGGGTTTTGTTTTTCTTTATGTCTAAAAACCTCTTTCTCTACTT
>NW_012152510.1:2675-3053 GCF_000956105.1 Propithecus coquereli | reverse complement strand
TTCAAAATATTTAAAATTTTCTTGGGTACCTATTTGAAGCACCAATGATTAGGAAATAATCAAGGAAAGTGACTCCTTCTGGTCCTGGAAATAAAATAAAACGTGGAGAATTAATTAATTTATACAAGAGAGTATAATATTAGTTTGCTAAAAATCTGCCCTTGGAAAATAGAGCCAATTCAGTATTCTCAAGAGCCAAGGTCATTTTAGAGTAGTCATTTGTCCATTTGAAATGTCAACGTAAATTCATACTCATGAATTATAATTCTATGAATAATTACCTTGTCATTTTTTAAATCACTTTGTTTAATCTCAAAAGATTTTCCTCAGTTTTCCCTATTCTCATTGAGCTTCTGGACATAGGTTCTCAAGCTCTCT
>NW_012152510.1:0-800 GCF_000956105.1 Propithecus coquereli | reverse complement strand
AACTCTTATGCAATCACATTCTTAATTTATTAGGGGCTGTGGTAATTTTCATTGATGTATAAATTTTTCTATTAAAACTTTTATTTGTAGATATACTGACAAAAATTCAGTACTTAGGGCACGCTATGACCTGAATGCCCTCCTCCCCCAAATTGATGTGTTGGAAATTTAATTCCCAGTGCAACAGTGTTGGGAGGTGTTTAGGTCAAGAGGGTTTCAACCTCATGAATGGATTAGTGCCATTATAAAAAAGGCTTGTGGGAGTGGGTTCAAGGCTCTTCTGCCTTGTAAAGGCATAGATAGCATTCATCCTCTACTGGCCCTTCCGTCTTCCACTATGTGAGAATGCAGTACAAAAGCCCTCACCAGATGCATGCACCTTGATCTTGAACTTCCCATCCTTCAGAAGAGTGATAAAGAATTTGTTCTTCATAAATTACTCAATCTCAGGTATTTTGTTATAGCAGAATAAAACAGATCTAGAGGGGACATATGCTAGCCAATAGGTGATAAATAAACTATATTTTCTGTAATACATCTCATGTTAAAACATAGTTTACCTCTCAATAAATGGAAAATGGATAAAAAATAATTCTTTCTGTATCATGTCTATTTCTATGAGTGTGAGAATTGATAGAATTCCATTTAAAGTAATTATTATATTTCAAGTATGTGAATTATAAAGGGGAAATAATAATTTATTATTTTAATTATAGTTGTTAGAATCATCATCATTATAAATCTAACCATTCAGTGAATTACCTTGAATGAAATAAAAAATAACTAATTATTTCTGAGAA
>NW_012152509.1:9486-10656 GCF_000956105.1 Propithecus coquereli | reverse complement strand
TGGCTCACATACTATTTGGCTTTTTCATCTAAGGTAAGGGGATAGGAATCCCTACTTTGGATTGTATATGTAAATACTTGAAGGACATAAAGACAGTGCAACCTCACCAAAAAAGGATAATATCTGATCATTGAGTGATTTGTCAAAAATTTGCTGAAAAGTCTTTCTTAATGTTTGAGCATTTTTAACTATCATCCACTAAATCATCTAAAGAACATATTATTTGGTTTGAGGCCAGAAAAAGAAAAGGAAATCTTCCCTGATTTTTTTGCTAAAATTTCCTTTAAACCAGATGATACCTTATCTTTTCGATTGAATTGTGCATTTCTTCAAGGAAATGGACAATCTTCTACATACTTTTCACAATACACAGCAGCTAATTTGCACTAATGAATAAACAGATAATTAATTAACAGATTAGGAAAGGAGGAATGGAAGCATGTTGCTAAAATTGTCACAGAGGGTCAACCAAATAGCTGTAGGCTTCTTAACAGTTTTTCCACCTAACCATGACAAGAGTATGCTATGTCTGCAGCCTTACAAATTAAATGGGAAAAAACCGGTTCAACTTATAAGAAGTAGATGAAACATGGGGAAAAACAAAAGAACAAAACAAAACAAAAACAAAACAAAATTTGAAAAAAACGACAACTTCCAAAGCCTTAGAAGCAGTTGAATACTAAAAGACCATACGTCATCAACATTAGTTCCCCTTCAAAGAACTGCATGAAAACATCAAAGACATGTGTAAAGATGCTTTTGTACTCAGTTTAGGAAAACATTATTTCTCAGAGGTGGTAATTTTGTGCTATTTCATTATATAAGAAATGAGCTTTAAAAAAAAAGAATTTCTTGCACAAATCATAGTACTAAAACATCGCCCCCAAGATGAAGACTGAAGCCATGTGCTGCCCAGAGGCCTCTTGTACGTCGGGAGTCAGCATTGCCAGACCAGGGTGCCTGCAGAGAAGCAGGGTCAAGAAAATTTCTTGAAATTGATCAGAACAATGAACTTCTACATCATCCGCAGAAAAACATACAACAATTGGAAAGCGTTGGTGGGGGAAAAAAAATCTTTCTTAATAGTCTTCCTTTTCGCAAAAAAATTACTCTTAAAAAATAAAGCACCTTCTTTTACCTGACAAAGTCTCTTACTTGTCTAACATCAAG
>NW_012152509.1:6181-6465 GCF_000956105.1 Propithecus coquereli | reverse complement strand
AAGAAATTACCTTGAATATATGAGTTTAAAAGTTATGTTGTGTTTCTAGACACTGAGAATGAACCATCTGAAAAGGAAATTAAGAAATAAATCCCATTTTAAAAAGCACAGAAAAGAATAAAATAGTTAAGAAACTTAACCAAGAAGGTAAAAGACCTATACTCTGAAAACTATAAATATTGATGAATGAAATTAAAGGAAACACAAATAAATGGAAGACAGCCGTTCACGAATTAGAATATTTAATATTACTAAAATGTCCATACTACCTAAAGCTATCTACA
>NW_012152509.1:2353-3529 GCF_000956105.1 Propithecus coquereli | reverse complement strand
TTAAAAAATATCACTTCTGGAGAATTATATTTCAAAACCTCCTAGTAATAAAATATATTGTTACCTCACAAACAAAAAACATCCCCTTTTCTAGCTAATGATTTTCGCAATGACACTTTTCATCTACCTGTGTCATATGTCATATCAGAGGAAGAGGTGGGGGGAGTGGTCTAAGATTTAAAACATAGTCAAACGGTTTTTCAGTAGCTTTTATAACTGCTTAAGTGTTTGCACAATTACACAGTTTGAACAATATAACAGCATTAGTATTCAATAAAAGCAGATGCATTCAGTTCTTTTATTTGACTAAGTGAATAAAATATTCAATTCCCCTAAGGTACTGGATCAAGATACTTTATGATGACTTAATAATGTCCTTGTGCAAGGTAGGGTGACAGCTGAGGCCTTAGAAAAACAAGGGCATACTCATGAATTTAAAATCATGAATAAAACCAATAAAAATCTTTTCTTATTCAAAGAAATAATGGGTAGTAGTCACTTCTGTCTCGATAAAGTTGCATTGCATAAATAGAAATGTTTGAAATAAAAAGTCTTACATCTGCTCTGTTTAATTTGTTTAGTCACTTTGTATGTATAAATCCCAATGGAATTTTCAATAAATTTTAGTCATGTAATAGTCACTTAAAATTTTCCTTAAGTATGAAATTTCTATAAAATTTCTCCTAAGGGACTATTCTTTAGCTTTTTAAAAAATCAATATCTTCGAAGAAACAATAAAGTATTTTAAAAACTATGAATGTGTCTATTAGCAACACTTAAAACTGTGCACAGCAATTTATCTGTGCACATTTCCAGCAAGGTCTTAAACTTCCTCTGGCCTTCTGAATATTGTCATGCTAATACAATGGTTCTTAATGTCTACCACACGTCTTCAGTATTATTGAACCATAAACTTTACATTCATTGATGTCAGTGAGCTGCATGAATACAGCTTAAATAGCTACTGCTTGTACCACATTTTCCAGGACAAATGCCATTATTTACTCCATACAATTCCCTTAAATTCACTGAATATATTAATAGAATTAAATTAGACTTCATTTTTCAACATCTGAAGATATTTCAAAGAACTACTTGACAAATTCGTGGGAAAGAGTGTGTGTCTGTACGTGTGTGTGTGTATGTGTGTGTGTGTTTGCATTTTAACCTATACAT
>NW_012152509.1:0-418 GCF_000956105.1 Propithecus coquereli | reverse complement strand
AATTCTTTGCCTAGGCTGATGTCTATAGGAGTTTTTCCAACATTTCCTTCTATAATAGAATTCCTATGGTTTCATAAAAATATGGAAACATCCTTGCACAGGGGCCATGCTAATCTTCTCTGTATCATTCCAATTTTAGTATACGTGCTGACAAAGGGAGCACTGATAAAGCCAATTTGAGAAGTCATAGGTAAAAAAAAAAAAAAAAAACAATTAGAGCCAGCCACTTGGAAATCACTGTGGGATTTTCATTCAGTGTTTTCACTTCAGAATGAATTAAATAAGCAGATAAGTTAACTTTATCTGATATATTTCTGCCCTGGCACTATTAATAGTACTAATTAGCTCAAAAACTGTGATCAGGTTTCAACATCGCTGTGCCTCAGTTTGTGCAGTTATATAATGAGAGAGATTGACC
>NW_012152508.1:538156-538591 GCF_000956105.1 Propithecus coquereli | reverse complement strand
CAGGTATAATTATTTGTTTTTAATTTTACAATTTCTGGGACCATTTTAATTAAATCAGTCACCAAATTTACAAATATTCTCCATCAGAAATTTTTACACTTGGCAGGATCTTCTGACTGTGCTGTCAGCCTCTGATTTGAAAACCTGTTCCTTCTAAGACATTCATAGAAGTTATAAGGGAAAAAATACATCTGTGCCAAACTAACAAAAAAAGAAGAAATGCTTTTAAGATGGTTTAATTATTAATAGCACATGATTCATAATAAAAACTGACCGAGTTTTTATCTTAAATGATATGGTCATTGTAGTTACAGCATGCATTTGTTACAGTTTAGAAAAAAATGAATTTGTACTTGATACTGTGTACAGCATAATGTTAGACCAAAAAAAAAAAAAAAGAAAGAAAGAAAAAGAGAGAGAGAAAGAAGAAAGAAA
>NW_012152508.1:527228-529017 GCF_000956105.1 Propithecus coquereli | reverse complement strand
AAAAAATAAAAGAAAGCCAAGAGGAAACATAACATTTTAAATGAAATCTTGATACCTGTAAATTTTTATTTCAAATATGCTAAGTTTCTATCATTTTTTAAAACACCTAAGATGATTCAAAAACACAAAATCTCACAATATTGAAAACTATAAAATATTACAATAATCTGAACAGAAGTACAAGACCTATGGGGCTGAACTGAGAATTACAATTGGCAGCTGACAAGAGCTTGCCAATTGGAACAGATGGTGTAGATATGCTTTGGTCCTGTGCCACAACCTCCCCCTGGTAAGAGACCAGCATCTATGCCAACAGAAAACTTGGAAACTTCCCTCCTACTGCACAGACATAATATTTTTAGGAGATCATAGTATACCTAATCTTCTGTTGCTACACTGCTTTTAAGGACCTCCCATAATACGTATTATAATAAAAGGTTTTAAAAGATGGAATGAGGACGGAGAGACTGGGATTGATGTGTTGTATACTGAAAGGTGTTGCTTCAACATGTCAAATGTGGGCAAGGACATCCATCCACAGGAGTGCCACTATTCACATCTGCCAAGGATTATATTTTTTTCTGAATTCTTTTAACATAGTGTCTGAGAAAGTTGTCATGACTTTTGAAGATCATTATACGTCAGTCAAGTGGAATTACATTACATACACATTTTCCAGCCCAGGAAATGGGTCTAGAAACTCTATCATAAACCTAGTGCATACAAGTCAATAAGCTGAGGTTTGCTTGCTTTTTGTCCCTCTCCACTAAACAGGTTGGTATTTGAACTTTCTGTTTAGAAAGCAAACAAATGCTATAAAGTACCATATGTTAAAATGGTCTTCCTTATTCCCTTAGCTTAAGCCATGCAAAAGTCAGCCAATTTGCTTCTTGAATATAAAAGGAAAAGACTTCAGTCCAGCAATTCTATTTTAACACTATCTAAGAAGCGTACCTGATGGATAGTGAGAAAACCCAGGGTACACCAGAACATGTTTTCTTCTAGAAACAATGAATGGGTTGGACACCTCTTCTAGTGAAGAGAAGTAAAATAAATAAACAGAATCAAAATATACATAAGACATGGAAAAAAATAAGAGTGCAGAACAATGGCTAAGGGGAAAAGCATCTGTAAGATTCAAAGACTTTGCTTCCAAAGACTATTTAATTCTTTAGAATCCTAAATTCAAATATCCTCTATAACCACATGGGCCAGACCTTTAACTCTTCTGCTTCACTTTTATCTTTACTCCTAATTTGCAACATCACTGACACTTTCAAACTCTGAAGCCTCTTTTTTCTTCCCTTCAACCTTCTATTATTTGTTACTTTCAATCCAGCACAAACCCCAGAATCTCTCCATGATCTTCCCCTTGTGAATATCCTCAGCTTTTCTTCCTCACTCTATTCCACATTAGTTGCAGCCACCTAGAAGAAGTTCGAAGTTGGATAAACCCAGGATGTCTATTCTCTAAGCCTATGCAAGGTATGCAGAGAAATTTGTGTAAGTGCAAAGATTAAGATCTAATCTTGATATTATTTATTGTTTTCTATTACATAGCAGAGTTCTTGGTCATATCTTCTCAGGTCTTTAAACTTATCCCAGTTTAACCCTTCCTTTCAGCATAGAAGCTTGCTATACGAGTTAAAAAGAGTGACCATTAGATGAGAATACACTCCACTTCCTATCACCAAATTTTAAAATTGCCCATGTTATTGCTTGTCTTGATATCCTTCTGTTGTACAGGAAAAGCAGCTTTTCTGTTCACATAGGAAAACAAAGTAGGAGT
>NW_012152508.1:512024-512797 GCF_000956105.1 Propithecus coquereli | reverse complement strand
GGCCTCCCAGAGTGCTAGGATTACAGGTGTGAGACACCACGCCCGGCCAATAAATGCTTTTTATGTCTACAAAACTCATGAAAGCCCATCTGATTTAAACTCTGCCTTAACCCTTAAAATCTTTAAGACAGTGCTTTTGGTGTTCAAGATTAAAAAAATGGATTTACATACCAAAAATAATATAAAACAAGGACTTACCTTTTTGGTTTATAAATATGACATTTTTATATTTACCCATAATAAAAAAATAGTATTTGAATCTCACTAAAATGTAACAAATATACCAGAAGATTTAGAATGAAAAGATTATCTTAGTCTAGAGATGATGCTAATTTCTCTTTAAAATAGACAGCCATTATAATTACTAATCTGGAGAAACTAAGGCATAAACACTCCTTCATTCAGAAAGTTAGTGATATAATTTTCAGCAGTATCCTAGAAGTACTATTCTTGTATTACTCTTTTATCTATTTAACAACTTGTAAAGATAAGTTAAAGGTAACTTTATCTAAAATGGAAAACTATTATTTGATAATACTTAAATTTTCGAAGTGCTTGATAATTCAATTTACTTGTCTGTACATAGTAAGATGATATTGAAAATAGTCTTGAAATTATATTTAATAGACAATAAATTGAGACAGGAACACTTCATGATCAATTCAGTTTTAGATATAATAGTATGAAAAAATAACAGGGCAATTATCATTACATGTTTAGTCTCCAGTAAGAAATCATCAGTGCTTGATTTTTCTCAAATTACAGAGCTGTGT
>NW_012152508.1:510406-511974 GCF_000956105.1 Propithecus coquereli | reverse complement strand
TAGAGTACAATACTTACAATGTACACAGAATGTATACATGCAATACTCTTACAAAATTAATTTTTTTCAATAGTACACCGTACTTACTGTTAAAAATATATATGTTCTTTGTAGATAATTTTCTTCTAACACTTTATTTTTAATCACCCATTTTTAGGGTTTTTTTGGTTAAGCTACATTTAGCTGTTTAATTTACTTAATCATTTAGTTCACTTAGCAAGTGCAATGCTTTGGCAAAGTGTTTTCTGACTATAAGAATAATTGATGGCATATGATTATGACATCTCAAAAAGTCAAGTAGCTCCCAAATGAAGAGACTCTTTGAAAGAATGCTGGAGGCAGTGCCTGAGTAATTGTATAGTTCAGGCGTGACAGGACTGCTGGCTAACTTTAATGAGTCCATGGTGTCCATGTCAACAATAAATAATCTGGGACATTGTGTATTTCCACAATGGTTCATCTGTTTTGCCTGAAATTCATTTAAACAATGGTTGCTTCAATTAAACTCTTTATCTGTCTTGCTATGCAATCATTTAATTTCACTAAATTAACTAGCTATTTTAAGAGTGATTATGAATTAGTTGTCTAAGTTGATTAAATCCATTAAAAAGTAGAGCTTTTAATATGGAAATTTAGATATTGATGACTATATGTTTATAGTATTTTAAAAGAAGTTTATTTCACAGCTAAGGAAACAATCAGTAGAGTGAGTAGACAACTACAGAATGGGAGAAAATATTTGTATGCTATACATCTGATAAAGGGCTAATAACCATAATGTACAAAGAACTCAAATGAATTAGCAAGAAAACATCAAGCAACCCCATTAAAAAGTGGGAAAAAGACATGAACAGAAGCTTTTCAAAAGAAGTTAGACTAATAGCCAATAAGCATATGAAAATATGCTCATCTGTAATCATCAGGGAAATACAAATCAAAACCACAATGAGATATCACTTATCTCCAGTGAGAATGGCTTTTATCAAAAAGTCCCAAAACAACAGATACTGGTTCAGATGCGGAGAGAAAGGAACACTTATACACTATTGGTGGGAGTGCAAACTAGTACAACCTTTATGGAAAGTATTCTACTGATACCTCAAAGATATAAAAGGAGACCTACCATTTGATCAGCAACCCCACTACTGGGTATTTACCCAAAGGAGAGCAAAGGTATTTTATAAAAAAGACATGTGCACTTGAATGTTTATATTAATAGCAGCACCATTCACAATTGCAAAGATATGGAAACAACCCAAGTGCCCATCAATACATGAGTGGATTAATAAAATGTGGTATACGTATACCATGGAGTACTACTCAGCTATAAAAATGGTGAAATAATACCTTTTGTATTACCCTAGATGGATCCGGAGCCCATTCTTCTAAGTGAAGTATCACAAGAATGGAAAAACAAGCACCACATGTACTCACCATCAAATTAGTATTCTTATATTTTAGATGAGGAAAATAAATTTCAGTGAAGTTGTGCAATTGAAATGGAGTCATAGGAAGTTTTAACAGATCAATACACTAAACCATATTTAAATATGTATTAGTTGAGAATT
>NW_012152508.1:503436-504155 GCF_000956105.1 Propithecus coquereli | reverse complement strand
AGAAATAAATTCCTAAATTGAGATAATATCATGGGACCAATAAGAAAAACAATTTCTCACATTAAGGCAGAAATCACTCTTTCTAGGCCCACATCTAGATAACTCATAGTACAATTTTTTACATATTCCTCCAGTCCCTGACAGGGTGCTTCTATCAATGCATTTTATTTATTTTTTTATTTTCCTATGGTTTTGTATTCATTGTAAAATTACATGTTTGAGTTGTGCATATGTACATGCATTCATGTGAGAGACAAAGAGAAAAATAGTATGTATATGACCTGTAGAATACAGATATAAAATATTTTCTTGCAATTATTATAGAGATTTTACCTTTTCCCAGTTACTTTATGTAACTTAAATTTCTATATCAATGCCCCCACTACAGTAATATATAAACAGGGAAAATAGAACCATCCATGTTTTAAAGATACGGAAACAGAAGTTAAATGAATTGCCCACATTCATATAGTTAGCATAAAGTGAAAACTACTGGATCTGTGCCCTTTTTCATGGCATTACTTTGACTCCTTCCTCTCACCATTCCAATCTTATCACCATAGATGAGTGTCTCTTCTTCCTTGTGATGTTTTGGATGAATGCATAGTTGACTTGAAGATGTTTTTGCATGATGAAGCATTTGGTGGTAGTCCTGAAACTGCTGGCACTCTTGTGAGTTTGCCCCATGGCTCAGGGAAGATGGCAGAATAATCGATGGA
>NW_012152508.1:499667-501086 GCF_000956105.1 Propithecus coquereli | reverse complement strand
CTCAAATACAGGGTTTATTTCCTTTAGAAGATGAAAAAGCAGCGAACTGATGAAATGCAGTTTGTCCAAGATTAGCCTAAAAATGAGTGACTGAGGGGTGGTTCCCGAATGCATTTATTATACTATAAAATTGAAAGTAAGAAAACATAGATATTTTATACTTGTTCAGTGTCCTACAGTTTACAAAGTGCTCTCATATCACTATTTGATTCTTTCAGAAACCCTAGGAGATGCAGATATTATTACTAACCCTGCAGTACAGAGGAATTAATGGATACTTAAAATAACAATAATCACATACTGATGAAAGCACAGAGGCTAAGGTAGAAAACTAGTTCAATGCTCTCTCTATCAAATCATGCCAGCTGGCTTGGAGAACTGGCTGAAAGTAAAGAATATAGATATATAGAGAGAAGAAAGACATACATCCTGGAGGCCAATTCAGATGAGAATTTATGGCCTGTTAGATTTATCCTTGTTCTATAGGTTACTAGAACAAATGTGTCTGGAGGACAACCATGGGGAAAAAATTTGAGAAAATACAGGTGGTTTACAAATGCTTATGTGTGCTGGCAGAAATTTGGAAGAGCTAAATCTGCTAGCATTTAAGGGAGGCAATGAGCTATGTGGAAAAGAGCTTAGAGCCTAAAGGCAGTTGATGTGAGTTCGAGGCCAGGCTTTGATAATAACAAGCTTAAAAATCTTAGAGTCACCTAACCTCTTGGGGACTTCTTTACCCCACTTGTAAAATGAAAGGATTGAATTACATGATGTGTAATGGATTTATCGACTATAAAAAGTTATGATTGTCAAGTCTAATTATATTTCAAGCCTTATTACTAAGCTATAACTGATAAGGGAACAACCTCAATGGGGTCTCCAAAGAAGGAAAAAGTCTCAGGAGGACATCTCTGGCCTGCAATCCTGGCACCTACACCTAACCCTCAACATCAAAATTGGCAGCGATAATATTAGCTTGCTAATTTGTTTGTACTTGTCCTTACAATTAAATCAGGGGAAAAATGGAATATTCTGAAGAAATAGAGATCCAGGGGGAAAAATGGGAAACAAAAGATTCCTCTGGATATTCTAATCCCTAGTAAGAGGTTTATCTTCAGGACTGCTTTAATACTAGACTACAGATTCGAAGATAACCAGCAGCAGCACGTTCTTTGAGGCAGCTGAGCCATGTTTCTGGACATGATGAGCTCCTCCCCACACTTTCTCATCACCCTAACACCAGGAGACTTTCAGTCTCTCCATTCAAATAATGATCAGCTACCTCTCTGCTCTTACATATAACAATATAGGGAGGGAACTCCGCTTTTGACACTGACTCAATTATTTGTCACTTTGTTTCTTCTAAATGCATCACAGAAAGGCAGAGAGAGGTTGTCTAGATCTCCCAAAAGACAGTGC
>NW_012152508.1:498523-499617 GCF_000956105.1 Propithecus coquereli | reverse complement strand
TTGCATGATGAAGCATTTGGTGGTAGTCCTGAAACTGCTGGCACTCTTGTGAGTTTGCCCCATGGCTCAGGGAAGATGGCAGAATAATCGATGGAACTAATAGCCTTATGTATGAATGTGAGCTACAGGGACAGTTTTTGCTCTTGTGTTTCTAGTAGAAAACCCATCCTGGGAAGGAATTTTCTTACTCAGGGGAAGAGTGGCTATTCATGAGGAAGCCACGGGTGGGGCAAAAGTACATACTTTGTAAGAGAACACTGCCCCAATTGACAATTACAATATAGCATAATTAAAAGTGCTTCCCAAGTGCATATTTGAAAACAAGCTGGAAGGCTCAAATTCAGATTCTAAGTAAAAGTCTGAATTTCATTATCGAGTTTATCTCTTTCATAATGTTTTCATTAATTGCACATATCTTTATACATGTTAAAGACACTCTCTCACTCTTGCTTTCTCACTCATACAAACACACACAGTCTAAGGACTAACACAATCATTAATTTGTATAATAGAAAGTGAAATACCAAGTTATTTTCATTTATACTAAAATTTTCTCTCAAATAGATCTTATCTGCTGAGCATTTATTTGTCTTTCTGAGTATGTATGTTATAATTTTGCTTCAGTGTGACAATTTAAAAAATGATAGTTTATTGCATTTTTCTCCTTAGTTCTATTGCTTTGTGATTGTTGTAGTTACATTCATCAGACACCACATTCATATGCAGCAACATAATTGTGGCCATTTAGTATCTATAATTACTTACAGAGAATGAGTGGGAATTAGCCCTTAGTTGGAGTGTTTAAAGAGGGAAAGAGTGAGCGTTAGTGTTTAAAAACAGATGAGCCATTTTCTACCTTCTGATTTCTTGCGGAATTTGTGCCTAGTTTGATTTTCTTTAGATTGAGAGAAATGCTTATATCTATGAAGAATTTAAATAAGTACATTATACAAATCTTAAGTCTGATGGAATATAGTAAAAAGCAACAAATTTTGTAAAGAACTCAATGCCTCAAAATCCAGCGCAATAAGTCTCATCCCCTCAGATTTTTGTGATCTACGGATAATGTGAAAAAAATTTACTTTAAAAAATAG
>NW_012152508.1:497247-498473 GCF_000956105.1 Propithecus coquereli | reverse complement strand
TTTCAGCTACAGCTGGAGAACCAAAAATCTATCTGGGAACCAATTTACCGAGAAGACATCATTTATAATGGACCTAGGTTCTAGCTAGAGTTCTTCTCATTATCAAGGACTAATACAAATGGCACATTTTTAAGGAAACAATCAAGATATAGCTATTTCAGGATAGGTTCTTTTCTGTTTTCCCACAAAACCTTGGTTTATCTCTGTCCCTACCTCACCATCTTCAGTTTTATGTACTCATCTCATTATGCTGCCATCCTTTACAGGGCCTGAGAATGTCTTTCCACTAGTTAAGACCATGTCAGAAGTTAAGAATAAAATGAATTACTTTTGAAAGTAGGAGACTAAGAGACAGGGCTGAGATGGAATGCAGGGGCTTAAAGATTAGGTACAGGTTTTAAAATAAACAACTCTTAAGCAAAAGCTAACTAGTGGTGCTGATAACCACAGACAAAAACTGGCTTTAACTGGCTTGTCAGCTATCTCTGCCACCTTACATGAGCTTTGGCTAATTATATCATTTACATAGTGATTTCAAATTATCTCTGCCCTTGAATTCACCATGACAGTTCTGAGACAACCATATAAAGTATGAAAATGGGAAGAAACACAATTCTAGGAATTACTACACAAATTCTTAGTAAAAGCTAATCCCTTGGCCTTGACTATTCCTCCCCCTCAAATAGTCAGATGAGAAAAGATATAAAACCCCTTCCTTTCAGTGCAGCTGCTCTTGTAGGGCCTGCTCGCTCTCCTCTTTTAGAGTGTACTTTGGTATCAATAAAAGCTTTTGCTTACTTGGCTTACATAGTACATTCTGAAATTCTTTTCCCCATGAACACCAAGAACTTGGAAAAACCTCCCCTGGAAGCTGCTAAAAAAAAGGATGCATGAGTAATTAGTTGAATTACTGGATGAAGCAAAATATGTGAAACTATATTTAAAAGAACATACCAAATCTTTTTGTAAGACTTGGGGATAATAGAAGCGTTCATATTGTCTGTATTTGTCAGGAATGCAAGTGAGAAACTTATATTCATTCACACTGGTTATTGAACCTCTGTAGGAGAAGCTGACATTTTAGAGACATCCTGATGACATCCTAGACAGTTAAGCAGATCCTTCCTTCCTTTTCTTTTTCTTTTTCTCTTTCTTTCTTTCTTCCTTTCTTTCTTTCTTCCTTTCCTTTTCCTTCCTTCCTTCCTTCCTTCCTCTTCAGTTTTTTG
>NW_012152508.1:482875-483930 GCF_000956105.1 Propithecus coquereli | reverse complement strand
AATTACTATTTGCCATATGATGCCTTTGCATGCAATATGCTCAGCAAAATTAGACAAGAACATAATACATTCAGAAAGAGGATAGTAACAAATGGTTAACTTTCAAATGGATGATTGAAGGAGTACAAAATTTATATATGTGGAATTTATTTTCAGTGAAGCCAGATGGAAAATGTATTAGAGTTCTCATAGCATGAAAATCTAGCAACATATCCTTCTGAATACTTTCATTTAAATGCCTTCAGACATTTTTAAGGAAATTATTACAGGAGAGAAAATATTTTTGGTATGAAGATATTAATTCCAGATTGTAATATTAAAATATTGAATACTAATCTTAAATTGCTAGCATTTATTGAGTGCTTACAATACAGTGGAGACTCTTCTAAATACTATGTATATATTTCCCTATCTAATATTTTCAATAAAGCAACAAGGCAGATATTATGATTATTTCCCTTTTATAGATGGGAAAATTGAGGCTAAGTGACTTATTCAAAGTCATACCGCCAGTAGGTAGTACGGCTAAAATTCTAACTCAAGAAATCTATCTCCAGAGTCTTCGCCTTTTGGAGTAAGACTAAATATATAACACTAGGAGAATGACCACCTAATTACAGTATATCAGCCTTAATGTGCATCATTAAATAATATTCATGAGTATTTGAATTATACATAAAAAGTTTTACGTATTTAAATTTAATTCATTGTATGCATTTAATACATTTTTAAATGTTAAATTTTAAAAATGAATAATTGCCCTTATACTATGCTTACAGTTATTTAGATATTCTGAATTTCTATGAAGGAGAAGTAGGACATGAGAAAATGAAAATTGTTTATGTATTAAGGTAGGCTAACTGTGATAATGGAGAGAACCCAGAGGAAGTGGACCAAAAAGACAAAAGGTTATTTGTCTCTCAGATGATGTTCCAGGGAAAATAGGTCCCCAGTAACAAAACCATCCAGTTGACCTAAGTTGATAATGCCTCTGCCATATTTACCACATAGCTTTCAAGACTGCTCTGGGTAGAATCGTTTCAGACACTGGAAAG
>NW_012152508.1:482200-482825 GCF_000956105.1 Propithecus coquereli | reverse complement strand
AGAGATAAAGTGTTAATAACAAAGAAAGAGTTTAGTCAAAAAAAAAATGGAAATGCACTAGTAAATAAGTTCTTTGGGTAGACATGCATGAGCTTATTTTAGCCTGACACCTTTGCACTTTTAAATCACGTAACTAACAATCCTCATTGTGATTTCACACTCACCAAGTAACAGCCTGATTATAGTGCAGCTTCCCATGTGGCATGCCTGCAGGTGGAGTGTCTGGTTGCCTCTCCAATTAGATTGCTCATTATAAATTGATACACCGGTATGCCTCATTTTTTGTGAGCTGAGTTAACTATGAGACCACTCCTACTCCTGGTATGTTGATAAATCAGCTTTCTAAGCCTCTTAGACTTAGAGCCAATCCTTGAACCATGATGAATTTGAGGATGCCGCCCAGTGAAGCTCCATGGAAGATGGATAGAATGTCTTCTCTTAAGACTTCCAACATCTCCTTGGTTGCAGCTTTTATAAATTACATTGCAGTAATTGCCACTGTTGGCAGAGTGAAGGTCAGGATGAAATAAAATGCAAAGTAGCATGTTTAACTCACAGCTGTCATATAGTCAGGATGAGTGGCTAATTCAGAATTCAATACCGGATCACGCATGAGAGTGAAATG
>NW_012152508.1:480981-482150 GCF_000956105.1 Propithecus coquereli | reverse complement strand
GTTAAACAACTCTTAAACAAAAAAGACTGATAATGCAGGCCAAAATCAGCTTTGACCAGCTTGTCAGCCATCTCTGCCACTTTACATGAACTTTGGCTAATTATAATATTATTTACATTGTGGATTTAAAAACTCTTCACCCTTGAAATCACGATGACAGTTTTGATACAACCATATAAAGGATGAAAATGGGAGGGAACCCAATTCTAGGAATTACCACCCAAATTCTTCATAAAAGCTAACCCCTTGACCTTGAATATTTCTCCCCTCAATTAGTGAAACAACAAAAGATCTAAAACCCCTTCCTCCCACTGCAGCTGCTCTTTTTCAAGCCTGCTTGCTTTCCTTCCTGAAAGTGTACTTTTGCTTTCAATGAAGTTTTCACTTGCTTGGCTTACATGGTGCAGCCTGAAATTCTTTTCCATGATGAACACTAAGAACTTGGAAAAACCTCCACGTGGAGGCTAGTAACAGGTTTATTATCTATGAATTACACTTCAGGAAATTAAATGATCATGATAACACACTTATTATGAAAGGAATTCTTGCTTCTTATAGGAACTTTGCTCTGTGGTATAAAATAAACCATCACTGGTGTAAAATAAACCACACTATTGACTAGAAGGATCCTGTCCAGGTGAATAAACAACAATGCTTTCCTTAGCTCCAGTGTTCCTTTAACATCTGTGATTAACCAGCTTCATAACTGTCCAGAATTAGAAGGTCATCTGATAATTTATTTATTCTCATATGGATAGCAGGCACATGGTCCAAAAAATAAAAATCTGAAATTAGCGTTACTACCTCTCCAACCCCTAAGATAATCCAGTTAGCTTAACATTTACTGTGCACACACACTATGAAAAGCTAAGTGTTCAAAGGGTACGGCTATGAAAGACATGGTAACTATCTCAATAAGGTTATACTTATCATTGGCAGGGTATGAGGAGACATATTAACATAAAGCATAAAGGCATCAGCGTTATTTTAGGAAACAAACAACATTCCTTGGAATTGCAGAAAGAGAAACAATTATTACAAGAGTGATCAGAGAAGATTTTGTACAAGAAATAACATTTGAACAGAAACTTAAATGTTGAATGAGGCTTTGATACAATAGGAGAGCACAGAGTATGAACAAAGTTAATTAGCATTAAAATTCATCTGTG
>NW_012152508.1:456434-459956 GCF_000956105.1 Propithecus coquereli | reverse complement strand
CTGGGATTGCATGGGTCTCATGGAATAATTATCCTGAACTTTAACACAATAATAAACGTTGGGGACTGAAAAATGTAAGATTGATGCTATTAGTTTAAGGACTATAATTCCATCAAAGAAGAAAAAGAGCCTATGTATTCTTAGATAATGTTTGCCTAATAGTCTTAGCTCAATTAATGAATTAGGAACATTTTATTTTAAAGTAAATATGAGACTTTTGAGTCATGTACATTTAAAATTTCTTTGTCTAACTCTTTCAAAGCCCTGATTAAAAATGATAGTGTCACTAAAATCAATTTATGCTGCTTTTTAGTTAATTAATTTCTGTTACCATTTGGACAAATTTTCTTTTACTGCTTTGTTTTCGGTATAAATCGAGCTTATTAGTTTTAAACTGCTGATCTAATTCTGTGCTTAAAGTGGAAGACAATCTATCTAGCTTTGCCTAACCATCACTTTGCTTAAAATCACTTCCTGTTAATGGATGATTTTTTCCTTTATAAATGTCTTTAGCCACTCCTACTGTATGTGCCATGTGAGCCCAAAGAGTTTATTTACTTAAGTGCCAAGGAGAATTCCTCAGTAGCAGGAAGAGGCAGAGCTTATGGGGCACTTGATAATTAGGTGTGACTTAATAAATACCCAAATATTTTCCTTTTTGTCATTCATATATCTTGTAGATTTTTATGTCATTATGGCCTACTTTTCAATATGACCATGTCTTAATATCAAGTGTATCAAATCTAATCCTACGGTTTATTGTGGCCAACCCCAGTTGGTCTGTTCTGAGGTTTTTCCTCCCTTCACAGTGAATGGACGTTATACTTATGCCCTGCTGGTGGCTTGAATCACCTCATTTTGTTCTGGCAATCAGAGGCAGCTGCTTCATGTGAAAGGCGTGAGGACCACTGAACATCACATTAGGATTGACCTCAAGCTGGATGTAAAAGGCTCAGCCCTTTCTGCCAGGCCAGCAGAGCATGTACAAACAGATTTGCTGAAGTGCAAAATGGCCCAATGATTTAAAGCAAGGCACAGTCTCTCTCTCTTTCTTTCTCTCTCTCTCTCTCTCTCTTCTCTCTCTCTCATTCTCTTTCTCTCTTTTCTTCCTTTAAAAATGAAACAAGATAGTGGACAGTCTGGTATACTCTAAGCAACATCTGTTGCCTTTCAAAAGGGTCTTGGCTGAGGACAATAACTTTTCAAAAGGGGACTGATGTTCTGTTGAAACAGACAAAATAAAAGATCTCAACTGAAGGAAGTATGGTCATGTTGCCTCACACACACTTGAATCCTTTTGTGCCTTCTGTCAGAATGGGTATAAAGAAAGCTTTTTCTCCTCTTTTTTTCTAATGAAATTACCAGAAAAAAAATATTTTCCCAATTAGTACTTAAAGGACTTAAAGAACTATAGAAAGGTTACGTTTCACCCCTCCTTACTTTTATCCTCAATACTGGAATTTTAAGCTCAGTTGATCAGAAGTGTAAAGGAATTTATGCTTGACATTTTTCATGTCTGTTACTTTCGAGATTTCTTGTTAAGTTAAATGTTAACCTATGTCCAGTTTGGAAATAATTGTTAAGTTCTTTGTAAAAAAAAATTTCTTTCTTTCTTTTTATTTTGTCAAAATGAGTATTTCCAACTGATTATTCTTTCCCTGGAATTTGATCCATTCATATTATCTTACTTATTTAATGATGGACTGCAATACACATCAACTTTAGATAATTTATACAGGAAAAGTTACTGCTTTTTTTGCAAGATGTGTTTCCTGAGCAATTTACTTCACTTTAACCATCACATCCTTTCATAAAAATGAGAGAGGATGCAGTTATTAATTAAATATATATATATATATATATATATATATCTTCTGCTGGCTTCTGTTTTTTAAAAGAAAAGGGAAACACATAAAACAAACAAAAATAAATTGCAATAACTATAATTTATTGAGCTTATGTATGTTTTGGAATCCTTGACATAATTTTGAAAATACATTGAGAAAAAAACTAAAGATACACACTTATGTTTATCAAGCAAATGATAGATTTGTATAGACTTTTAATACTTATGACCCTTGTGTCTTATTATAAAAAAGAAACAGAAACATGTCTGAAAATATCTGAATTTATACATGTTTCTTTAAAACATAATGGGTCTTTGATTCTCAAATTCTTCTACCAGTATAGTATATTAATGCATGATGTGTTTAAGAATTAACATGCCCTTTAAACTTATTAAAGTGGGTATATGTATTTTATTCCATAACTAAAATGTTAATGCCTCAAAAACTTAAAAAGTATTCCTTTTACTACCTTATTATACTTATATTATACTTAGGTATTATACTTATACCTTAGTAAAGAATATTCCTTTAACTACTTTATTATATTTCCAATGCTATTTAAATATGTGCAATTAAAAACATTAAAGTACGATATTGTTATTTGTGCCTTCTATGATTCTCATTAGTAATTAGCACATTTTCTTATTTTTAAACCAAAAGTAAAAATAGCAAAACAAGTTCAGTATAAGAAGTAGAATAAAAGAATGTCAGATCATGTACTATAAATACTGAAGAATATTCTGGGAATAATTGAAATAGTTGTTTTCTTTTAAAGAAAGAAATTTTTATAAACTGGGTGGTCGTTAACTATTTATATCATCTCGTTAAGACATGGAAGGCTAGAATTACTTAAGAGAGTTTTGTAACTAGTCTTCATGAAACAGGTGGTTTATATTTTCATTTTCTTGCTTCCAATAAAGTTATCTAAATGCTAAGATTTCTTTTAAATCAATGGAAGTGCCAAGCCTGGAAAATTTGATATCATAAATATAATGGAAAAAAAATAGAACAAGGATAATTTCCAAAGTCACAAACAATAAGGTAGATGTGTCCTAGTGAGGGGTACTAAAAGTTCCCAAGTATGTAATAGTGCAATACACAGTACAGATAACCGTCAGACACAAGAATGATAAGATCTAGTTATATTTAATGGTTAAATGAAAAAAAAAAAAACCTTTAGACTTTGAAGTTTGCCTACTTGTATATCTTACCTTCCTTCCATATTAGGGATTCTAAACTTACATGTCTATAGAGGCCCAACAGCTAAATTAAGGAGTAAGTTGACTATGGTGACTTGCAGTGTATATGGCCCATCTCAAGTCCCCTGGTTCCCAACCATTTTGGCACCAGGGACCGGTTTCATGGAAGATAATTTTTCAATGGCCTGGGGGCAGGGGGACAGGGAGGGAGATGTGGTCCTGTCCCTAATAGGCCACCACAGACTACTGCTGGTCAGCGGCCTGGGGGTTGGGGACCGCAGGAATAATATCAAAATGAAGATTAAGTGTGGTCAGATTTTCACTGCGTTTAACAGAATTCAGAAATCAGAGACTTGTCTGTATAATCTTCCAACAACGAATGCTAAAAGATGCTTTTTTATAAAAAACACTATGTAAGCTAAATTTTTTTTTTAATAAAAAACACTGTATAAGCTAAACTTACTACAGGTTGGATG